>NC_090931.1:1407075548-1407402548 GCF_040938575.1 Ambystoma mexicanum | reverse complement strand
AATAGTGACACGTGAAATACGGGATGTATGCGCATATGTTGAGGTAATGCCAGTCTCATGGCTGAGGGATTAATCACTGCCTCAATCGTATATGGGCCGATGTATCTAGGCTGAAATGTATTGGCACCTGTTAAAGCAATGTGTCTAGATGCCAGCCAGACTGAGTCTCCCACTTGATAATCAGGACCTTATCGTTGGTGGTGATCAGCATTCCTTTTTTGTGTCTCTTTGGCTTGCTGTAAATTCTTGCTGACGTCTCTAGCTGCTTCTATGATGCTGGTGTGTAGGCTCTTTACTGCGGGAATCTCAATGTTTTCTGGTGGGTCTTAGACAGATGTTCTGGGGTTCCGACCATATACAGTAAAAAAAGGTGTCACTTGGGTTGATGAGTGTGTTGAATTGTTGTAGGCATACTCAGCCATCCATAGTATTTCTGTTCAGCTTTGGCTTGTTTGGTGTAATAGACAGCACAAATACTGCTCCATGGTCTAGTTCGTGCGCTTGGTTTGGCAGTCCGTTTAAGGATGGTGACTAGAGGACAGACAGATTTCTATGCTTGCCAGGGTACAACATTTGTTCCAAAAACCTGATACAAATTGGCTGCCTCTGTCAGAGACTATTACGGTGGGAAATCCGTGTAACTTAACAACTCGATCTGGAAAAACCCCCCCATGGTCAGAGCAGAAGGAATACCTTTCAGAGCTAAGAAATGGGCCATTTTGGAGAAGAGTTCCACTACTATGAGGATAGTATTATAACCTGAGCTGGGAGGTAAGTCAGTGACAAAGTCCATTGATACTGTGTGCCACGGTACTGGCGGGATGGTGATTGGCGGAAGGAGGCCTGCTAGTTTTTGCCTGGATGTCTTGTATTGTGCACACACCCCACAGGTGCCTACGAAGATAGCAATATCCTCTCGCCAAGTTGACCACCAATAAGATTGACTTACGTTCTTCATGGTTTTGGCTATACCTGGTTGGGCTTCTAACAGCGAGTTGTGGTAGTTAGACATAATTGCTTGTTGCAGATCCTTAGTTGGAACGTAGAGACGTTTTCGATAATATGGTAGTTCGCCTTGAATGGTGAATTGTTGTCACTTCTCGTCCCAAGGCAGTAGTTCTTTTTCAGAAATACTTTTTTTTAATTGCTTCTCACAGTGTGTTTAACGAAGAAAGGCCAATGCAGAAACCAATAATTTTGTGGCTAGGTACAATCTCCACTGGGTTAGGGGCATTATACGCTTCCTCTCCTGTGCCAATGCAGGATAACACATCCGCTTTCCTGTTTTTAACTCCGGGGTGGTAAGTGATCAAAAAGTCAAATTCTATTAAGGATAAGGCCCAACGGAGTTGTCTTGAAGACTGAGCTTTCACTGAGCGTACGTATTGCGAGTTCCGATTTTTTAATTTTTTTTATTTTGCATTTTTTAAAGCGCTCACACAGCCCGTGGGCATCGAGGCGCTGTTACTGGAATTGTTTTTGCTTTCGTTGTGAAATTGTTTTTTTTTTCTTTGTTGCGTATTTATAACGTGCATAAATTCCCAGAGGTTTCTAAGTGCGGACCCGGGGATCGAACCTGTGTTGCTTCGTGTCGTCTTGCTTCCAAGGCGAGAACGTTGCTGGTGATCTGTTATTATTGTGATTGTATGTTTTGCTCCAAGTAAGTAATGTCGCCATTCGCTCAGTGCACTCTTGATTGCTACGAGTTCTTTCTCAGAAATCGCATAGATTAATTCTGCTGGAGAAAACTTTCTCTACCAGAAGGCAATAGAATGAAGGCATCCTGTTTTGGGATTCTGTTGTGACAGTACGGCTCCCATGGTGATGCTTGAGGCATCAGTTTCCACTATGTACGGTAAATCAGGCTGCGAGTGTTGTAGTATTGGGGCTGAGGTGAATTTTTCCTTGAGAGCTCGAAAGGCTTCCTCTGCCGCTGGTGTCCATTTGAATTTCAGGTGTTTACACAGCAAGGACGTAATTGGTGTACTAAATGTGAGAATCATGGTATGAAGTGTTGATAGAAATTCGCAAAACCTAGGAAACTCTGTACTCCCTTTACAGACGTGGGTGACGACCAAGTGAGGATTGCCTCCACTTTTCTATTGTCCATCTTGATTCCCTGTGGTGTCAGTATGTATCCCAGAAACTCTACCTCAGTAACGTGGAAGGAACATTTTTCAAGTTTTGATTTACAATTAGTTTTCAGGCAGTTTGCGGAGTACAGCTTGTACATGGTTTACATGTTCTTGGGGAGTGGTGGAGTAAATCAAAATGTCATCGATGTAGACGACTGCACAGACGTCAAGGAGTTCCCATAACACATAGTTCATAAAATGCTGGAATGTAGCCTCGGCATTGCAAAGCCCAAACAGCATGACGTGGTATTCGTACAGACCATAGCGGGTACGGAACGCAGTCTTCCACTTGTCCTCTTTTTTCATGCATACCAGGTGATATGCGCCATGTAAGTCTAGTTTTGTGAACATTTTTGCTTGTCTCACCTGGTCTATGAGTTCTGGTATCAGAGGTAATGGGTACTTAATCTTGATGGTGACTTGATTTAGGGCCCGGTAATCGATACATGTCCTTAAATCTCTCTCTTTCTTGGGTATGAAGAAAAGTGGGGTGGCGGCAGGTGGCTTAGATGGTCTAATGAAACCGATGGCCTGGTCTAAGGTTAGGTTCCACTGATCTAAGTAAGTTCGTAAATGGGTATTTTCTTCCTCGGTTAACGCATAAATGCGACTGCAAGGTACTTGTGCCCCGGTAGCAGATCGATCTGGAAGTCATAAGCTCAATGTGGTGGTAACTTATTAGCTTGCTCCTTAGCGAACACGTTCTGCAACTCCTGATACTCCGCCGGTAAGGTCCCCACCAAACCTAATCCTGCTATCTTTTCTTGTGAAGCAAACAATGGGCTATTCTGGGTCCCTTTGTTATCATAGCAAGAGATGCATTCTGTGGGAAAGATTAAGGTTCTCACTCACCAATCGGTTCTTGGGTTGTGCGTCTCTAGCCACGGTATTCCGAGAATCAGCTGGAATTGGGGTGCTGTGATGAGGTCAAATCTAATACCTTCCATATGGCCATCTTGGCAGATCAAAGTAAGAGTGGAAGTACACTGTGTTACTGGTCCCGAAAGGAGTTGTGTGCCATCCACAGCTGTTAGACTTTCTATGGTGTCCTTATGGTGGAATGCCAGCCCCAAGGTTTTTGCGGTGTTCACGTCCAAGTATTCCCGATAGCCCCACTGTCTATGAAAGCCTTGAGGGCAGGCTTTCGGGTGGGTTGTGAAGGCTCTACCAGAACCACAGGAATACTGAAATGTGAGATCTGAGAGCTCCGTTCTTGGCTCGACAGACTGACCTCTACATCTGCCGGGCGTTGGAGTTTTCCGCTTCTGCATTTTCCTTTGTGTTATCCAGAACCCCCATTGGCTTCCGTGGGGGTTTAACAGTGCAGTTCCGGAGGAAATTACCAGATTGGCCACAATATAAACAAAGTTTTTCCTGACGCCTCCGTTCTCGCACTGCTTTGGTGAGTGATCCTCTGAGGACACCCAATTGTATGGGCTCTGAGTGTGTTTCGGAGGCCTGTCGATTTGAAGCATCTTTCGGTCGGACATACACTGGTCTATGTTCTGATCTGGTTTAGTCAGCCTTGCGATCCTGTAAACGATGGTCTAGTTGCATAGTCAGATCGATGTATTCACTACAGTCTTCAGGGAGATTAACTACTTGTGCCAAGACATCTTTTAATTCTCCTCTCAGACCTCGATAGAATAATGTTATTCGTTTCTCCTCTGGCCACCCTGATTCGGCTATTAGATGATTGAAAGTGGCGACATACGCAATAAGATCCTGACCACCCTGTCGCAGAGAGAGCAGCTTATCATCCAAGGCCTGACCATGAGTCCGATGAGCAAATAGTTTTTCCAGCTCACGTTGAAAACCAGGGTAATTTCTTAACAAGGGGTCATCCCCGAACACTAACGGGATGGACCAGTCCGCCGTGTGAAGTGTTAACCAGGAACAACAGGAAGTGGTAACCAGGAAGTAACTAAAGAATACCAGGAAGGAACTAGAATGAGCTATCGGCTATGGGCTTTTGTGTGTCTATGCCAGGCCTGCCAAGCCTCCACCCAGCTTGCCCTGACTACATGCCTGGTACTCTAGACAGGTGTGTCCAGCTGATTGGGTATGGCTGGAGGGAGAATAGAGAGGGTGAGGGAGGTGCAGAAGTCATGGAAGAGTGTGGAGGCCATGATCTGAAGAATCCAGATGGATTTCGAAGTCATCCAGAAGGAGGACTTTAGTGGTGAAGGTCAGGAAAGA
Organism: Ambystoma mexicanum; assembly: GCF_040938575.1. Classification (NCBI taxonomy): domain Eukaryota; kingdom Metazoa; phylum Chordata; class Amphibia; order Caudata; family Ambystomatidae; genus Ambystoma; species Ambystoma mexicanum. The sequence continues at coordinate 1,407,398,214 of NC_090931.1, read as the reverse complement.
GGAGGAAAAATGGGCCGATTCTGAAAGAAAAGAGAAGATAGGCCCGTGGGCCTATAGATAGTGGATATGGTGAAAGAGGAATTGAGAGAGATGCCAACCTTTCAGACGAGGCTTTCAAAGGACGAGTAGGGCTGGTTGGGTATTAGGGAGTAAGGGACACACTAAGGGAAGATCAAGGCTACTCCACCACCAGTGCGGTTGGGAGGAGGCTTTGAGATGATCTTGTAGCCATCACGGAGAAGGGAGTCAAAAGCAGTGACTGAGCTGGCATTGAACCACATCTTATTGAGAGCGAGGACATCGAGATCAATGTCATCAAGGAGAAGGCAAATGTCTGAGAGAACGAGATGGCCAGCCAGCCCACGAAAGGAGTGATAGCGATCGGGCAATAGTTTTCTGGACAGGTGTGATTGGCGGAAGGCTTTTTAAGGAGGGGGTGCACAAGGGAGTGCATGAGGAGAGGATGATCCAGTGATGAATGAGTGATTGCAGAAATCGGCCAAGGCTGGAGCAAGGGTGTCAATGTCATCCTTGATGGTTCTGGAGGAGCAGGGGAGAACCTGTATGGATGACACTTTCATAGATCAGACTTGTCTAGAAACATTGTCAGGTGTTGTCAGAGAGAAAGAGGAGCACGGAAGAGAGGGAGAGGTGGCCAGAGGGGGACCAGGAGAGGTAGAGGGAGAAGAAGAGGAGAGAGTGGACAGGATGTCCTGAGTTGTAGTGGTGAAGTGAGAATCCAGATCCGGGCATAGGGCCTGGGAGGGAACAGGAGAGGTGGAGACTACAGAAGGATTGGCCAGCTCCTTGCAGATTTTAAAGCGTTTGGCCATATTGTTTGAAGCCACAGAGAGGCAGGCTTGGATGTGGACTCTCTTCTTGGACAGGACAGATAGTCTGCATTGCCTTTGGAGCAGGCAGAAGGCCACTTTGTCAGAGGATGTGTCACGAAGCCCTCCACTTCCACTCAGCCACCCTGCACTTGTGATTTGGGGCAGCGAGGTCGGAGTCAAACTAAGAGTTGCACTTGGAGGTAGGCTTCATACGGATTCTCATGACTGTGGCAAGGATGTCCAGAGTGTTGAAGATAGAAAGATACAGGTTAGAGAGGGCTGTATCAGAGTGTGAGCCATCAGCAGGAGTAGGAGGAGCAGAGAACCTATAGGCAAAGGTATCCACTGACACATGCTTCATTTGCCGGATGACCGAGATGGTAGGTGGTAGAACTGGGATGGGCTTTGCCTGAGGGACAGAGAGTTTCAGGTGAGAGGAAAGCAGAAAGTTGTCAGTCCAAGAGAGAGGAGTGGCGAGAGGGGGATGTCTGAAGAGATGAGAACATCCACGGTGTGGCAGGTAGAGTGGGTTGAACCAGGGGGTAGAATGGAGAGAGAGAGTATCGGAGAGGTTGCGGAAGAGCCCAGAGGAGGTATTCAAAGCATCCAGGTGGATTTTAGGTCTCTGAGGAGGAGGAGTTGAGAGGTAGAGGAAAAGAGAGAAGAGGAGAGGTCATTCCACTCTGAGAGGAAGAGGGAAACCTGACCAGGTGGCCTGCAGATTGTGGTCACAGTCAGAGAGAGGTACAGAGAAGGGGGTCCCTCGAGAGATTCGGGGACAAGACCTGGGCACACATGGGCAAATAGAATTGCCTGCAAGTTTCAATCAAAACCACAAGTTCAAGGTGTGTAAAACAGTTTACTAAAGACAAAAAGTAAGTGCAAAGGTAAACATAAATGTGATTACAATTCAATTTGAGCTATTATGAGAAATTGTTATGATGTTGATTACTGCTGCATGGAAAGCCATGCAGTGGAATGTTTACCTGTTCAGGTTCTGGTGATGTTACAGCCCCTGTGTGTGTGTGTTTATATTATTCCCAAGGTTCTAGGTTTGTCAGTTGAAGCCTCTTGTGGGAGAAGAGGAGGCTTCTGTGTTGTGGGGGCCTTTACATCCTGTTATCTAAATAAATACTTACTGTGAAGACCTACCTGTGTCCAGAGCGTCTTCGTAACAATGGCGACGAGGATGGGATGACAGAAGGCCCCCAGCAACAAATTTCCTTGCACGTTGCTCTGCTGCCCAAAAGGCATAGAAGCGACCACCGAAGCTAGGCCACCCCGCCTCAAGCTGTTTGTCCCTGCTCTGGGCCGCTCCGCCTTCCCCAGCGTTGCAGCGGCCCCAGACCAAGAAAGCGGATATTCTCGTGTCCAGTGAGTCCTGCCTCCAAGTAAGTGCTGCGCTGCCCGCATGCACTGACGAGCTACGAGTTGGTTGCCCCACTTTGCTTGTCTTTGGCGCCTTTGGCTTTGTGATCGTGTCCCTCGCTGCCACTACCCTTCTCCAGGCGGAATCGCCGCGACCGGACTTAAGCTTTCCAAAAAGAAAAAAGGGGGGGGGTGGCGTGTGGTCTAGTGCCGGTACTTGACACATCGCCAAGGAACAGGGGAAGGCGAAGCACACCTAGAAGGTAAGGTGGGCAGTCTCAGCCTTGACCCGCCTCTACCCAGAGGAGATCATCCCCTTCAGTCCGTTGGAAGCACGCAGTTGGAAAACCAGTGAGAGGCCGGGGAAGCGGCGCAGAGCACTACCGTGAGTTTGGTAGGAGGCGCGCAGGCGGAACACATTACCGCGCAGACAGTAGAAGGCGCGCAGGATTGGAAAGCAGCATGGAGGCCACGGCGGCGGCGCAGAGCACTACCGTAGGTTCAGTAGGAGGCGCGCAGGTGGAACACATTACCGCGCAGACAGCATTGGAAGGTGCGCCACCCAAGATAAGTAAGGATCTTGTCATCGCATTGTGTGTGGAATTAGCTGCAACAAAAAGGGGAAATTTCAAGCTTGCAGGATTCCATCTAAATACAGCTAGCACGGCATTGGAAGGCACGTGAAATCCTGGAGCATTTGGAATTCAACTACAGTTTTAGGAGGTCACAGACCGGCAAATCACACTTTTGACATTATGGCAGCTTTACCAGGTATCGCAGGACCGCCAATTGTTATGCCGGTGCCGGGACCTGCAAAAATCTTGTGGGCTCAATGGCGCAAGGGCTTCTTACACTATATGAAGGCAGCTGGTGGGTCTTCTTACTCCAGCGAAAGGAAACTGGTGCTGTTGTTGCATTTCTTGGGATATGAGGGCCAGAGAATATACGAAACGCTGCCACAACCTCATGGGGATGGTGGTGGTGATGACATGAACGAATTCGATTTGGCTTTAATGAAGTTGGATAACCACTTTAATCCCAAGACCAGCACGATACTGGAGCGATACAATTTCCGCATGCGTGTGCAGGCAGCTGGAGAATCTGTGGAGGAATACGTGACAGCGTTGAGACACCTTGCCTTGTCCTGCAAATTCCAAGATGGATTTGACGAACACATACGTGATCAATTCATGACACATTGCAGGGCCAACAAAATCCGAGAGGAGCTGTGGCTAAGAGATGAGCCAAATCTGGATGACGTATTGGACATTGCGAGGAGGGTAGAACACTCATTAGCGTGTGTTGCCAAATTATCCAGAAAGGAAGTAGGAGAGCCAAAGGAGAGCAAATCTGAAGTTTTAAATGTGACAGACGGGAAGGGGAAGAAAAAGTCCATGAATCGACAGTCAAGTCGGGGGACTGTGGAAGAGAAAAGAAGCCAAGAACTACCGCAGAAGGCGGAGAAGAAAGATGAGAGACTATGTTTCCGATGTGCAAGCAATACACACTTTGCATCCTCGGTTGTGTGCCCGGGACACAGGGCTACATGTGCTAGGTGTAGGAGGAAAGGGCATTACGCAAACTGTTGCAAAAATTTTCAATTTGGACAAAATGCTCAAAAGAAGGTCCTATATGTGAACGAAGAAGATGATGGAAGGTCGTCTGAGGAGGAAGTGACACTTCAAATGCAGAATGTTGTTGTTAACACCGTTAATGTTGTCATGGAGGATGAAAGTGTGGATGACTGTGAGCGTCCATATGCTTTGGTGAAAGTGAATGGCCATGAGGTATCCATGATGGCAGATTCTGGGTCCAAGGTCACTTTAGTGTCAAGAAGTGTGTTTGAGAAGGACATGCAAGGGGAAGTGTCCGGCCTATCTAAACCTGATATAAATCCAGGTGGTTATAATCAGGACAAAATTGACCTTTTGGGGTATGTGTGGAGTAAGTTTGAGTTCAAGGGCCGGAAATGCGACGGCAAGGTATACATAACAAAAAAGGGACAATCCTTGTTGGGATGGAGGGAGCAGAAAAATCTATCCATCAGGCTAGACCCAAACAAAGAGGAGCAGGTTTATCAGGTATCAAAATCATGTGTAGGGTTGTGTAAGTATGTGGTAGAGCACAGTGGAGTGTTTAATGGAAGCATGGGAAAAGTGAAAGGTTTTATTCACCAAATCATTTTGAAAAGAAATAGCACACCTGTAGCTGCTAAGCTCAGGCCAGTACCTTTGTCCTTGAGGGAAGGGGTCAAAAAGGAGTTGATGAAATTGTTGCAGTCGGGTGTGATTGAAAAGGCAGGTGGAGTTGAATGGGTATCCCCGGTAGTAGTTGTTAAAAAGAGTTCAGGAGATCTAAGGCTGTGCATAGACATGCGTGAGCTCAATAAATGTATCATGGTTGATAGGCACTCATTGCCCAACATGTGTGAGATGTTGACCAGGGTCGGGCGAGGGAAGTTTTTCTCAAAATTGGATATGGCGTCAGCTTATCACCAGATTGAGTTGGAGGAGGGATGTAGGAAGCTGACTGCTTTCATTACTCACGAAGGTGTTTTTCAATTTAGAAGGATGCCGTTTGGTTTGGCATCAGCCTCGTCGGTGTTTCAAAAGGTAATGGACCGCTTACTCAGATGTGTGAAGGGGGTGTTTTGTTTCCAGGATGATGTGTTGGTCTGTGGAGAAACACTTGAAGAACACGACAACAGATTGTTCGAAGTTCTGAGAATTTTTGAAGAAAGAGGGATCACATTAAGGCAGGAAAAGTGTAAATTTGCTGTTTCGAAGGTAGATTACTTAGGCCACGAAGTTTCTCATGAAGGGGTAAAACCTAAAGAGAGCATTGTAAATTCGATAAAAGTAATTGAAAAGCCAACTATGTTCATTTTTAGGCATGACGAAATTCTATCAAAAATTTGTGATGAATTATGCATCCAAAATTTTGGAAATGAGGAAGATTCTAAAAAAGGGGGTTGAATTCATATGGAACAAAAAGTGTGACATGGAATTTACAAAGATCAAACAAGAGATTGATATGGCCCACCCATTGGGTTGTTTTGACACAAGGAAATGTTCTATTATTACAGTAGATGCCAGCGAAGAAGGGCTGGGTGCAGTACTTTCGCAGAGACAGGACGATGGTTCAGAGGAGGTGATAGCACATGCGTCACGTGCCTTGAAGGGTGCAGAGTTGAGATATTCCGTTCTTGAGAAGGAAGCCTTAGCTTGTTATTGGGCTGTTGAGCGGTTTAGAAATTTTGTGTGGGGTATGGCATTTATTTTGCGTACTGATCACAAGCCCTTAAAGGCTATCTTTGAGAGTAAGGGTTTGGATAAGGTTTCGCGCAGAGTAGCCGGATGGGTTACCAGGATGCAGGCGCACAAATTTTCCATGGAGGTTATACCTGGGAAGGAGAACATATTAGCCGACAATCTTTCAAGAGTAAGGGTTGGATGAGGAGATGGAAATGGAAATGGTGTTTGTTAACACAGAGGGAATCGTATCTAGAGAAGAGTGGCTGGTGGAGATTGCAAGAGATTCGATAATTAATAAGGTGATCACATGTGTATCGACGTCTGTTTGGCCCAACAAATCTGAATTGGTCGAGGGTGAGAGGCCCTATTGGGAAGTTAAGGATGAGCTATCTGTCGTTGATGGCGTGTTGTTCAGGTGGGAGAGAGCAGTTGCTCCGGCAGGTATTCGAAAAAGAATTATCGATTTGGCTCATAGTGGCCACATTGGTATTACCAAGACCAAGGGAGTATTAAAATCAGATTATTGGTGGCCGGGATTCGACAAGGAAGTTGAGAATCATCTTGCACTGTGCCATTTTTGTATCAAGAGTGGGAAGGGAGAGGAGGCTAGGAAGCAGCCCCTGATTGATGTAGGAGTTCCATCAAAAATCTGGTGTGATATAGCAATGGATATTTTGGGACCTGTTTACCTAGGGTATGGCCGAGGAAAGTATGTGGTGCTGGTGGTTGATTTGTTTTCCAGGTGGGTAGATTTCAAGGTGGTGCGTGAAATATCGGGAGAGAGCATGGTGAAGGTGTTGCAGGAAATCTTTGCGAACGAAGGATTACCTGAGAGTGTTCTTTCTGACAATGGAACGCAATTTACTGGAGGGCTATTTCCTGCATACTTAAAAAGGTGTGGAGGAAGTCATAGGAGGGCATCTCTTTATCATCCTGAGACCAATGGAGTAGTGCAAAGACTAAATAGGTGTGTGATGGAAAGCGTACGCATGGGAGAGCAGTGTGGTTTCGATAAATTAGTGACGATTCAAAACAGAATGTGGGCATTGCGCATGGCACCCCATGCAACCACTGGACTGTGTCCATTCGAACTTATGAGGGGCCGAAAGCCTTTCTCGATGGCGTGTCCTCCATGGTTAGGGAGGAGCAGGGAGTCGGATGTAGTTATTGATGAAGTGAGAAATACTACACTCAAGAAAAAGAAGAGTGAGTGGGTCATGCGAGAAAATAAGAGAAGAGGAAGGAAGGAATTGCATGTGGAGCGAGGTGATTGCATAAGAATAAAGAAGGGTGTGGTGAAGAGAAAAGGCGATTTGTTATACTCAGATCCAGTTAGAGTGGTTGCTGTTATGAAGGGAGCAGTACGTGTGGAAGGAGGTCAGGTCTGGAACAAGAGTAGGGTGGCTACTGTGAAGAGAGGTCAAGTGTGAGGTCAAAGGTTCGCATGTACGAAACTTTGGAAAAAAAGGGAGATGTGTTATGATGTTGATTACTGCTGCATGGAAAGCCATGCAGTGGAATGTTTACCTGCTCAGGTTCTGATGATGTCACAGCCCCTGTGTGTGTGTTTATATTATTCCCAAGGTTCTAGGTTTGTCAGTTGAAGCCTCTTATGGGAGAAGAGGAGGCTTCTGTGTTGTGGGGGCCTTTACATCCTGTTATCTAAATAAATACTTACTGTGAAGACCTACCTGTGTCCAGAGCGTCTTCGTAACAGAAATTAACACAATATTTGTTGGGAAGAAGAAGGGTTTTTCAGTAACAACAAAATGTGTACAGCTTGTGCAGGCCAACATGGATATGGCCAGTTATGTGAGTACTTTTGGATACAAAAACATTTCACAAAGTATAGCCAAATTGACAATTAGCAAGTTCATGAGAGCAGATATCTCAATGGAGATGGGTTCTTGGCTGAGGTAAGATGGTATGTCTCTGCGTGTTGCCTCCTATTTATTATGACACGTTTCAGGCATAGATGTGCCTTTCATCAGGTAAGTGATATCTGTCAGTAAGTGTTTCTCCTGTAGATAAAAGTAATACTATGTAACTGTTACCACTGCATTAACACCATTTTTGGCCACACCGCCAAACTCAAATATGTATGCATTTGACATATGACATTTTCATCAAGCCGCCACTGTGTTCAATGTCAATATTACCTGGGCTGAATAAAGTAGAAGCCACAAATGTAAAATATGTGAATATGATGTAAAAGTATGGTACACAACAGATGGTGCAGTGTGGTGAGAGTGCATGAATACCACACATGGTTAATACTGCATGTTTTTCATCTTGTCAGTAGATTAGTGGTGGTGAGGTGTTTTATACAGCTACTGATGCTCTATGTTTGCAATTCCCCCAAAAACAGTTAATTCCATAGACAGTTAAAACGTTCCATAGCATTTGTTTGCAGTTGAAACTCATTTAACATTTTTCGGGCTGTCCTGCTCTTGTGTAGAATGGAATGGATTGGTCAGATAATACTTATAAATGCAGTTGTATTCCCACAGGGAGAAGTGAAAAGGTACCATTGCAATGTCAGTATAAAAGCAGCGCCCTGTGCATTATTGCTGTAGTGAACTAGCAGGAACAGGATTCAAGGCAGAACAGTAGCAGCAAAATGTTTATAGCATCTAAAACAATTACAGACATTGACTCAGCCTGCAGTGAGTCCCAAAACCCATGGCACAACAGCAGGCACATGTACTGGGGTCACAGTACAAACAGTAGGTCGTATGTTGCCTGGTGAGGGGTGGGCGGTAAAGGCATTCTCAGTTCATCTCAATTTTACGCATCATTTGCCACCCAACTTTATGCCATCCTTTCCTCATTGCCCAGTTTTATTGCAAAGAGTGTGGGTAGCGAAATGCTGCCCTGCAGTTTAAATATATACAGGAGAACAGGTCATCCAATGCTCATCTACCCGCAAAGGTGCTGTAGTCAGTGCAGCAGCTTCCGCACACTAACCTTGTCATGTTCAAATCTAACATACTGACTTTGCAATGCCCTGCACAGAGTGGAAGAGCAGCTTTGCACTTGACCCTGTCTCTGTAACTGTGTTATTACTCTGTGCCTGTGTGCCTCATTATCACTGGTTTATAAAACCTATGCCACATGTTATGCTTCACATTTATCCTCATCATAGACATCAGCATTATACCCAATTCCATCATCAGTGGATGTGAGTGGTGCTGAAGTGTGATACCAGGAACCCTATACGCGGTACCACTGCACAGCGTGCTGGTTCTCCCGGATCCATACTATATGTAATTTCCAACTTCTCCTCCTTCCGGCCCAGGTAGAGTGGTCTAAACCTCCTCCGTTTGTCATCTTGGCCACTGGCGCCTACGGTGCTCTTGATGTATTGGCACTCAAAATGGGCACTTTTTACTAGACAAAAGAGGCTTGCATGTGTGTGGCACGCTCATTTATAGCCACTGAATGAACTCTCCTACCTTTAAAGAATTGAAAGTCTGCTCTACACAGGCATCGCGTGTTCTGGCTGGCAACAAAAACATGACCGTCTCAGTTACAGACACTGAATTCACTCTCCTACCTACAAAGACATTTTCTAGGCAATGAACTCATATTTTCTCTGACCGCTAAAGGTTGGCACACTGATGTACAGTAGCTGAATGCACTCGCTCGCCTTAAACGAATTCTAAGGATTTTTTATTTGCCCCAACTCAAGTACCAAGCATTTTCTCTCAAAACAAGTAGATTTCAAACAGATGTATAGCCACTGAATGTCATCTATTCCTACATTCAAATAATTCATAGACTTTTTAAATTGTCCCTCTGGATAACATTGATAAAGTAAAACCGCAGTACCATACAGTCAGAACATCAATGCATAATTGTGTTGCCAGTATCTGCTGGCCATGAATACCTTTTCTGGATCCATTAGATTTTTCTCATTTTAATTTCGGCTACATACTCCTGAACGCTGGCTTACTACTTGTCAAGGGGGGACTCTCTTTGGTAGAGGCCACATTCCAAAACTTATTATAATTTATTTTGAATTCCCTATCATAAACTCGTTTAATTTCCGATCTAATATCTCCTATGTGCTCTTTCTCCCAAAACGTCTTTGGGCCCGATTAATGGAAAAGTGTGCATTAATCCAGCAAAGACCACGTGCTGAGAACAAAACTGCTTCACGTATTCATGAATGTGTTTGCTCAATTTAACCATACACGCAAGTCGTGGCCGGAACAGCCCCCGACACGCCCCCATACAAAGTAAAACAGGCAGAAACAGCTACCTGTGCATGATCACTGGGCGCATATACATGCACTCTGAAAAACAGTGTGTGGGGTCCCCCACAAGCAGGCCTGCATCTCGGGGACCCTGCGCAGAGTCCAACAACATGCATACGATTCATCGTTACTCTGGTAAAACTTGGTAAATGTGCGTGCAAACCCCTGTAAACCGTTTCTGTACTCTGCTACACTGCGTACGCATACCCCTAAATTAGATTGTCCGACACGCAATCCCACCTCTGCGCAGTGATCCCTATGCATAAGTGCCTCTATGCCTGCCTTTGAGTGGCAGAGGGTATGAGGGCTTTGCATGGCCATTTAACTGCCGAGAGGCTGCACAGTTGGGTCGTGAATACATGTCGTTTTGCGCAATTGTGGGTGTGCGATGGACTGCCTACGTCCCGTCCCTCATGACGCCCACTTTTTCACATGTTCTTCTCTATTTTCTGTGTTCCGCTCCTTTCCCAGACCTCTGCACAAGCCACGCCCACCTTCTGCATGGTGTCTCGTGCAAGGCACTCGGCTGCTCACAGGGGTGGGCAGGGCCATCGCGAAATCCTCGCAAGTCCCAGGAAAATCCTGCACATTCGATTCCATGGATCGACAAATGAGATTTTACACGCAGTCTGGCACGCAAGTTCCATATTTCCCATGCAAATAATTCCATGAATAAGGCCCATCTTTATTTCCTCATAAGTGCAAAGTATATTAACTGTGGAATACCTGTTTGACTCATATTCATAAAATCATGTTTCCTCAAAATGTTTGGAAGGATTGCATTTTCCACATAATTGTATAACAGTGTAATTTATGGATATCTAGAAATGGTTTGTAAAACTTTAATAACATAAAACAATATAGCTACATTATTGAGGCTTGTTTTAAACCTTGAAACTGCTTGACGTTGTCATCTTTCTACTTGATATCAGACGCAGCTGTAGGTTTGCTGGAGGGAAGCGTGCTGTGCGTCAACATTTTTTGCCAAGCGCCGCCATGGTGTATCAGAGGACAGTGCGGCGGTGGAAAGGTCCAGAAAATATACCATACGCCATGTGTTGGCGGCAAGAATGGATGGAAAGGGTGGGGGAGTGACACGTGCTTCATGTGACATATGTAATTAGGTGGAAGAAGACAGAGGTGTGCCTGCAGTATTCGTGCATATTGCGCCAATTTGCGGGTACCTCGACCGGCGACTACCTTGTGTGTTGAATTGAGGCAGCATGTCAAAAGCAGCCTGATAGCTTGTGCGGCGACCTGTTTGCGGTGACCTCTATCCATGGTGAGTGGTGGCAGGTGAATTTCAGAAGGAGTAGTGAATTGCACATTGCATAGGTTGGGTGGGAGCGCGGGTGGCTGTGCTATGTGGGTGGATTGCAGTAGTTGGGAACATGGTGGCATGCATGGTTGCATTACGTTGCAGTGGGTGTGTTGAAGGACTAGACTATTGGGTGCCTGGCCGAAGGCCGTATGCCATAGGCCATGCACTCAAGAGCCCAGGGCTTGAGCGCACCCACCGCAACGATGCATATTTGACTCTGCATCAGGTAGAGGGTGGTGCTTGCATAGTGTGGTGTGTAGAGATTGGTTGGATTAGGGTCAATGTTGTGAATATTATGTGGTTAGGTTGGCAGTGACAAAATCCTTTGTGAATGGAAGTGGGTAAGACCATAGTATGTGAATGAAAGTGCATAGGGTTGCTGGAGACAGTGTTTTGTTTGTAGATTATGCTAACTGTTGCATTTTTTGATGCATAGCTTCATTTCCGTGCACAGGTTGGGTATGAGTGCTGGTGGCAGTGGTGTGTATGTGGATTGTGATAGTTGGTGACATGGTGACATGCATGGTGACATTACGTTGCAGTGGGTGTGGGTGTGTTCAAGGCCTAGACTGTTAGGTGCATGGCTGAAGGCCATAGGCCGTAGGCCAGGCATTCAAGAGCCTAGGGCTTGAGCACACCCAGGGCAGTAATGCATTTTTGACTCTGCATCAGTTAGAGGGTGGGGACCTGTAAAGAATGTCTGTGAGCACATTTCAGATGCTATAGAGCCGCAGAAGTGAGCTGCCATGCATGTATGTTTGGTTTCGTAGGTGAGGTCTTTTTTAGAACATGGTACCATTTTTGATGTGTGGTTGGAGATGGTGCAGTGAAAAGTTATGCAGTGGGGGCACTGGGTGCCATGTTTGCATACTGTCAGTATGGAAGAGGGTATGGTTGAAGAGCATCTTATATGTGCTTACATAGTTTGCTGTGTGCAGATTTGTTGGAGTAGGGGCATTGTTGTGAACATTTTGTGGTTAGGGTGGCAGTGACACAATACTTTGTGAATGAAAGTGGGTAAAACCATAGTATGTGAATGAAAGTGCACAGGGGTGTCGGAGATCGTGTTATGTTTGTAGATCATGGTAAATGTTGCATTTTTCTCTGTAGAGCTCCATTCCTTTGCAGAGGTTGGGTAGGAGTGCTGGTGGCAGTGGTGCATATGTGGATTGTGGTAGTTGGTGACATGCTGACATGCATGGTTGCATTACATTGCGGGGAATGTGTGCAAGGAGCACACCCACTGCAGCAATGCAGCTTTGACACTGCATCAGTCACAGGGTGGTGATCTTTGGAGAATGGTTGTGGAGCACATTGTAGACGTGCTACGGCAGCAGAAGTGAGTTAAAAAGTGTGTATTGTTTGTTGCATGGTTGTGGTGATAGTTGGAATATGCTTCAGTATTTAGTGTATGGCTGGAGAAGGTGCAGTGAGAAGTTGTGCAGTGTGACAACAGGGTACAGTTGTTGTATACTGTGAGTATGGAAGAGGGTATGGTTGAAGTGCATCTTATATGTGCTTGGTTACTCTGCTGAGTGCAGATTTGTTGAAGTAGGCCCAATGTTGTGAAGAGGTTGTGGTTAGGTTGGCAGTGACACAGTTGTTTGTGAATGGTAGTGGGTAGGGGTGGCAGAGGCTCTGGTATGTTTGTGGATTTTGCTAACTGTGACATGTTTTCATGGGTGGCTGGGTTATGGTGTGGGGGAGTTGGGTAGAAGTGCTGCTACGTATGTTACATTTGTGGATAATGTTAGCTGCCCACATGGTCACATGCATGGATCCATAGTGTTGTGCTGGGTGTGGGCAAGGGCTAGACTGTTGTGTGTATGGCCAAAGGTGTGCTGGGTACCCCGCAGGATCTTTGTGGATGCTGAAATCGTGGATTCTTTAGCAGACGTTTCTGGTGGAGGTGCTTTGGAAGCAAACGCGACGTGAATTGAGAGTGTTTAATGGTAAATATGGAATGGTGTACAGAAATAATAGTGTGCAATGCAGAGGTTTTGTATGTGATTGGGGCATGCATGTGTGAACATTTCACAGCCCCCAATGAGGGAGTGCTGGAAAAAGGCCAGCGCAAAGGGAAGAAGTATTGTCTCAGATTTACTGGGGCATGGCCTTTGCTGTAGCTGAGAAAGCACAAGTGCCACATCCTGCCATTATGAGCATGGTGGCCATGGAAATGGAACAGTGGGAACTAGGCAATAAGGTGTTTAGGGTGTGGTTGACAGGAAGGGGCGGTAGCATTTTTCCCAATACTATGTCGTGAGGTTGGTAGAGATGGAGAGATGCACAGTGCTTATCATCGGGGATACCTTTGTGCGCCATCTGCACAGGTGCTGTATGCAAGAGGCATTGCTGGTAATTTTGGGGGTGGAAGGAGTGGACACTTTCTGGGGCTGTCAGTATGACTGCTGTTTCGGGAAGATAGGTTGACTTTGCAGATATGTGGCCTCCGTCACGAATTTTGATTTTTATCGTGGTCCACTATGGAAGTCTACATTTGGGTTATATTGCGTGTGGACGTTTACTCCATCACCTCAAGAGGTTGCTGAACGCAGTGATGCAGATTATTCCTACTGCCAAGGTCATTTTCTCATACATAACACCAAGCGGAGTGTGGGACCATGCCGGTGTAATTTGTCCCCAGCCATAGGTCGGAAGGTGTGTTATAAACAGAAGCATGTGTGAATTTATGCAGACTGCTGGGATGTTCTCCACCCACTATGAAATCATGAGGTCGCAAAATACGCAGTGGTTTTGTAGAAATGGCATTTATTTGAGTGTAATTGGCAATGCTGTTTACTTTTACACTGTGCAAGAAGCGTTGAAAAGAATTTGGTACAAATGTGTGGAGAGGCAAACAGAAACGCATACAAAGAGAAAAAACAAAGTTGCTCGCAAGCACATAAAAAAGAAAAAAAATAACCTTTCCACAGCCACGATGGAAGACTCAATCCCCTACCCTGCTTAAAATTGCTTCCCCCGTGCCCACACCCGACCCCTCACTATCATGAAAAGGTAGCAGATTCCACTGTACTTTCAGGATTACACGTGCCACTTCCTGGGAGGGCATGTGGATGTATGTGGATGGAGAAATGGTGCATACTTTTACTGAACTTTGTAGTGCACGTGCTTTGGAATGGCACAACACTTGTAGTGTGAATGTGTAATGGTACATTTGAAGTGTTGTACAGGAGTGACAGTGTTGGATGATGGCGGCTTGGATGCGGTTGGTGGATGCGTGTGTCACTATTCAATAGTAGCCAATGAGGTAGTGGTGGGGCAACAGTAGTAGAAAGGAAAGAAGGACTATTCTTGCTTTGCTTGGTCGCAGCCTTCGCAGTTTTTTTGGAAAGTGCACATGCCACATTCTGCTCTGATCACCATGCTGTCCTGTGGAAATGGGACTGTGGGAATTGCCCAATCAGGTGCTCGGGGTGTGCATCACAGGAAAGGGCACCAACATTTTTTTCCATTACTTTGTGTAGTGAGGGTGGCAGGTAGAGATGGATAGGTGCACTGTTTTGGTAGTCGGTGATGAGTTTGTGGAAGATCTGTTCCAGTATGCTGTCAAAAAAGGCTTTCATTGTGATTTCGATTTGGAGGCAGTGGACGCTTGGTGGTGCTGTGGCGATGTGCGCCATTTCGGCGGTCTACTTGCTGAATGTCGACAAGTGACCACATTTGCAACTGTGTATGCTGTGTTTGTGCACTATGGAGCGTTGCATATGGGTTCCATGGCTTGTTCCTGAGTGTACCGTCAACTCAAGAAGTTGATGAAAGCAGTGAAGCACATTTTTCCCACTGTGCCGGAGAAGATAATTATTAAGTGCATCCCATGTGGCTACAGTACTGTTCTAACCAGCAGTGATATTATTTGCTCTCCGAAGAATCTGCTGTTTGCTTACTTCTCTTAACATGCACTACTATGTTAGTGACCAAGCCACACCAGCTTTGCCATTTTGCAGACTCTCTACAAACTGTCACACTTGCAGTTAAATGTTATCTCCAACTCTACGACCCACAGGTAAACCCTTGACACTTTCCGGCACAGTGCTCAGTGCAGAGATGGTGTGTCTGTTTCACGGGTCATGGAAAGGCAAGCAGCACATCAATCAAACTATTGTGACATTTAGCATGCCCACCATACACTGGGTACACTCGAGCTTGCTCTTCCTTGTTTTCCAGTGGGCCTCATACAGGCAGGTGTGGTGCAGAGACAAATTGGTAGGTTTGCAGAGCAACCCACGTGGTGGTAAGGAGTACTTGAAATGTGGAAGCCTACCGTATCAATCTGTAGGGCTTGCGACAGGGGCACTCTTACCAGCACACAGAGGATGCCGTAGGCATGGACATAGTTTTATAATGGATAGACATGCGCACCCACAAGCAAGTGCTTTAGAACATGCGGCCATGCGGCTAGTACTGCAGTCCTATGGATACCTGCATTGTGATTTCACATACGCCGGTGTTCTGACTTGAGTGTCGTGTAGACCGTTGAAACCTCCGTCCTCAAGTGACGCACAGGGGAACTAAAAGAAACCCGCTGTGCAACCTTTGGGGCCACAGGTGGGAGATGTTACTTCCCGGATCCACGGAACCTCTGGAACACTGATGCTGCTGTCAAAAAGGAACAAGGTTAAGTACCAGGCAATTACAATATATCACAGTAACCAATGGATCTGAATAGTCTTACCTATCTGGTGTTAGGAAAACCCAGGAAACCTAGAAGGGAGGTTCGAGACTCAGATGAGGTGGTCCCTAGAACAGTAGGACCACAGGATAGCGTGGATGCAGGATGGACCACCTGTAGAACTGAAGGCGTGACTTGAATCCCAGAAGGGAAATAGCGTAGAAGTTCAACAAGGTATCAAAGGATAATCCAAAGGCAAGTCAGGGTTGTGTCCAAAGTCCAGCAACAGGTAAACATTTCCAAGCAAAGGTACAAAAGGCGTATCCGAGGGGGTCCAAGATAGAGTTCCGAAGTCCAGATAACAGTAGAGCCAAAAAACGTAACGCCAAACAGGGTCTGAAGACAGCTGAGAAGCAATGAGTGTTCCGTCTCTCAAGCCTTTTATACTGTGCGTTTCTGAATCATGTGACGTCTCTGAGTCATGTGGCGTCCAACAAGGTCACGTGAGGAACGCCACTCTGGATCACGTGATCGGCGTGGAGATGTAACGCCGCCCCTTCTGTATGCTCTCCAAGGCAACTGCCAGTGCAAGAAGGGTTGCAATCGAGACCGTACAACATAGCTGGTACGGAGCTTTCGGTCCTTTGGGTTAACCGAATCACATGAGCCTCGAACCCTGGAGGGAGGTGTTGGGGAAATGTGAGCAGTGTTCTGGTGTGCAGTGGAAGTGTTCTGGTGTGCAGTGGATTGATGTGCAGGGGATCGCCTAACATAGCCCCCCCCAACGGCCCACGACCCCGTGGGCAGGACGGATGATCCCTATGGAAGCGAGCTACCAACCGAGGGGCATCAAGATCCAGGGCGGAAACCCAAGACCGTTCCTCCGGTCCGTAACCCTTCCAATCCACTAAATACTGGAGCCTACCCCTAAACCAACGGGAACCCAAAATGGCCAAAACCTCAAAAACATCAGGAGAGGCCAGGGACACCGGAGCAACAGGGGGTCGGAGGCGGGAAGAATCAGGACAAGGCTTGAGGAGAGAGACATGAAACACAGGAGGGATACGCCAAGAACTTGGGAGAACTAGACGAAAAGCCACCGGATTCACAACCTGAGAGATCACAAACGAGCCAACGAAACGAGGCAGCAGTTTCCGGCAACCCACTAGGCGAAGGTGACGCGAAGACAACCACACCCTAGAACCCACCACCAGGGGAGGAGCAGCCAGACGTTTGCCATCAACACGGGCCTTCATAGAAGCCTTTGCTTCAGTGAGATGGACCACAGTACTAGCATGAACAGCAGACAGATCCCTAAAACAAGCCGTGGCCGCAGGATTCGAAGAAATAGAAGTAACAGGGACAGGCAAGACCTTGGGGTGTTGACCGTAGAGGGCGTAGAATAGAGAAAAGCCAGTAGCAGAATGAGCCGCGTTATTGTATGCGAACTCAGCAAGCCGTAAAACGGGTAACCAGGAGGTCTGTTGTTGCAATATAAGACAATGAAGATACTGCTCCATAGATTGATTCGTCCTTTCGGTCTGCCCATCGGTCTCAGGATGATAGGCCGAAGAATACCTGGTATCGATGCCCAGTAATTTAGTCAAAGACCTCCAAAAACGAGAGGTGAACTGTGACCCTCGATCGGATACAATGACCGAAGGAAGTCCAAATAACACGAACACATGCTCAAAAAACAAGTCTGCCAAGACCGGGGCCGAAGGAATACCCTTACAAGGAACAAAACGAGCCATTTTTGTGAACGTGTCCACCACCACCCAGATGGTGTCAAAACCTCGTACCTTGGGGAGATCAGTTACGAAATCCATTGTTAGTGTATGCCAAGGTCTTGGAGGTACCGGAAGCGGAAGCAGCAGCCCAACCGGTCGTCCTCTTCGATGTTTAGCCTGAGCACAAACAACGCATGAATTGACATAGCATTCCACATCGCGCTTCATAGAGGGCCACCAACACCAGCGCTTCAGGAGATCCAAAGTGCGCTCTTGACCGGGATGGGCATTGAAGGGAGCATCATGAGACCACTCAAGGGCCAAGTTACGAGTGTCAGGTGTGGGAAGAAACAGACGTTCATGCACGAAAGGCAAACCATCAGAATAAACGGGGTCCCAATCCCGCAATTGATCGGAATGATTGCTAGTCCAAGATCGTACAGAATCTAACAATGACAAAGAGGGAGTGCAAAGACAAATCACATGACTCTTTCCGAGAACAGTATCAGGGAAGATTGGCAACTCGACCCCACCCGGGGAACGTGACAAGGCGTCCGCTTTTCCATGTGAGGTTCCAGGACGATGCATAATATGGAAATCAAAAGAGGAAAAGAAAAGATGCCAACGGACCTGTCTGCTATTAATGCATTTCAATAAGGCCAGATCCTGTAGATTTCGGTGATCTGAGTATACAGTGATCGGATGCCTAGCCCCCAAAAGATGATGACGCCAGACACGAAAGGCATCCATGACGGCCAGAAGTTCCTTCTCCGTTACGGTGTAATGGGTCTCCGTATTGGAAAACTTACGGGAATGGTATGCCACCGGATGCAATTTGCCTGTTGTAGGACATGTCTGAGACAATACCGCACCAAGGGCAAAAGAAGAGGCATCCGCCTCGACTATGAACGGAAGATCGGGATTGGGGTGCTGGAGCACCGGTGCAGTGGTGAAAGCAGTTTTCAAAGCGTCAAAAGACTCCTGATGTTCCCTCTGCCATCGATAGGGTACCTGAGGGCTGGTCAGAGCCGTGAGTGAGGCAACAATTGTGGAAAAGGAGGAAATAAAACGCCTATAAAAGTTGGCGAAGCCCAAAAAGGCCTGCAAGGACTTGAGTGTTTGAGGAACTGGCCAATCTAGAACTGCCTTAACCTTGGATTCGTTCATGGATAACGCCCCAGGGGTAATGTGGAATCCCAGAAATTCAACAGACGTTTTATGGAACTGACATTTCTCGGGTTTGGCAAATAGTGAATGTTTCCTCAGACGGGATAATACTTCCCGGACATGTTTGACATGATCATCAAAATTTCGTGAAAAAATCAATATGTCATCCAAGTATACAACCATATATACATCCAGAATGTCCCTGAATATGTCATTCATAAAATGCTGGAATGTTGCTGCGGCGTTACATAGGCCGAAGGGCATGACCAGATATTCAAACAGGCCATAACGGGTACAAAAGGCTGTTTTCCACTCATCGCCTTCGCGAACGCGCACAAGATTGTATGCGCCGGCGAAGATCCAGCTTGGTGAAAATAGAAGCATGAGACAGGTGGTCCAGAAGGGGTGTAATTAACGGAATTGGATATCTGTCCTTTTTCGTGATAGCATTTAGACGCCGATAATCCACACAAGGACGTAAATCCCCCTCTTTCTTAGGTACAAAAAATATAGGACTTGCAGCTGGTGAAGTAGAGGGGCGAATGTGTCCTAATCGTAAGGCATTCTGTACATACTGTTTTAATGCTTGTTCTTCCGAGGGGGACAAGGAATATATCCTACCCGAAGGAATGGTGGAATCAGGGATTAATTCAATTGGGCAGTCATAGGGTCTGTGTGGAGGAAATACCTCGGAAGAACCGCGATCAAAGACTGATTCGAATGCTTTATACTCGGGTGGAATTCCCGACACCACCCCCCCAACGGTATGGGAATTCACAACCTCTGATCCATCATCATTCAGCGTGAGTTGAGCTAATGCTCCCAAGGCCCGAGAAGGAGTATCGGTTGCTTGATGGACTGGGAGACAATAGTTCTGACAAATCTCAGACTCGAAGAGTACCTTGCCTGATTGTCAATTAATCAGAGGATTGTGTTCACGTAAACATGGTATTCCTAATATAATACCGAATTGGGGTGTGGTAATCAAATCAAAACTTAATGTCTCTGTGTGGATGCCTTGTATGGTCAACAATAGAGGTGCAGTTTGGTGTCTAACAGGACCAGAGACTAACGCAGTACCATCTACGGCCTGAACAGGTTCAGGTCGGGTTTTTACCACTAAAGGTAGATTGAGGGAATGGGCTAACGCTATGTCAATGTAGTTCCCAGTAGCACCCGAGTCAATGATGATCGTGACTGCGTGAGAAATACCAGTAGAAGGACAAAGAGTGGCCTTTACAAAGATGGGTTGAACACGGGCAAAGGCAGGAGGGGTATCCAGAGACGAAGATTGAACACTCGACCTGTTCTCCGGATCTAAGGTCGAGCTGTCCGAAAAACCTGACTTTTCTTGGGACGTCGAGGACATTCTTTCACATAATGTCCCGTGGTGCCACAATAAAAGCATGCATTATCCACCCTTCTACGTTGTCTCTCAGATGTTGTAATAGGGCTACGTAAACCTCCTACTTTCATAGGTTCTTCCGTACTAGAAGCAGGGGAACTGACGATTGTAGGATGGGAAGAAACCCCCAACTCAGCTTTACGCTCTGATCGCCGTGCATCTACTTGCAGAGCAAGATCCACTAGTTCCTGATACTGAGTGGGCATGGAAGGTATCACCGCTAAAGCATCTTTCATTACATTACTCAACCCCCTATAAAAGATAACTGCCCGCTTACTTTCTGGCCATGATGTCTCGGCAACCAATTGATTGAACCTGGTGATGTAATCTATCAAAGTCCCTCTGCCCTGAGTTAGTTCTAACAACTCCAAATCCCTAGACTGTGCCTTGTGCCTGGTATCAAAGACTCGGGACATTTCTAGAACTAACAAATCAAAATCATAAAGGACCGGGCTATTATTCTCCAATAAAGGATTAGCCCAAGCGGCTGCAGTCCCAGCCAAATGGGAAAGGGCAAAGGCGGCTTTAGCAGTGGAATTGGGAAAGGCCAGAGGTCTGCACAAGAAATGTAATTTATACTGATTGATAAAAATCCTGAACTTCTTGGGGTCACATTGATAACATTCAGGAGCGGCCATGGGGGAAGAGGTTGGGAGAACTACCGGAGTTGGAGCTGGAGTATTTGCCAAAGGAGGAGGTGTGGTTGGAGTGCTAGCATCTCCGAATTCAGGGTCTGCAGGAAGAGAATGCTGAACACTCTGTATGGAATCTAGTCTTTGGTGAATCACCGTATTCGCAGCGGCCATATCTGCCCTTAATACTGTAATCGCCTGGACTAAAGCAGCTATGGGTTCTTCCGTGGATCCCTGCATTGTCTAACACGACTAAACGGCTTCTCAGTCTGTTCTGACTTGAGTGTCGTGTAGACCGTTGAAACCTCCGTCCTCAAGTGACGCACAGGGGAACTAAAAGAAACCCGCTGTGCGACCTTTGGGGCCACAGGTGGGAGATGTTACTTCCCGGATCCACGGAACCTCTGGAACACCGATGCTGCTGTCAAAAAGGAACGAGGTTAAGTAACAGGCAATTACAATATATCACAGTAACCAATGGATCTGAATAGTCTTACCTATCTGGTGTTAGGAAAACCCAGGAAACCTAGAAGGGAGGTTCGAGACTCAGATGAGGCGGTCCCTAGAACAGTAGGACCACAGGATAGCGTGGATGCAGGATGGACCACCTGTAGAACGTGACTTGAATCCCAGAAGGGAAATAGCGTAGAAGTTCAACAAGGTATCAAAGGATAATCCAAAGGCAAGTCAGGGTCGTGTCCAAAGTCCAGCAACAGGTAAACAGTTCCAAGCAAAGGTACAAAAGGGGTATCCGAGGGGGTCCAAGATAGAGTTCCGAAGTCCAGATAACAGTAGAGCCAAAAATCGTAACGCCAAACAGGGTCTGAAGACAGCTGAGAAGCAATGAGTGTTCCGTCTCTCAAGCCTTTTATACTGTGCGTTTCTGAATCATGTGACGTCTCTGAGTCATGTGACGTCCAACAAGGTCACGTGAGGAACACCACTCTGGATCACTTGATCGGCGTGGAGACGTAACGCCGCCCCTTCTGTATGCTCTCCAAGGCAACTGCCAGTGCAAGAAGGGTTGCAATCGAGACCGTACAACATAGCTGGTACGGAGCTTTCGGTCCTTTGGGTTAACCGAATCACATGAGCCTCGAACCCTGGAGGGAGGTGTTGGGGAAATGTGAGCAGTGTTCTGGTGTGCAGTGGAAGTGTTCTGGTGTGCAGTAGATCGATGTGCAGGGGATCGCCTAACAGCCGGCCAGGTGCAGTCTGCATAGGAAACCTCCACATTGGTTACCTGCAGCTATCTAGGCTACTAATGTGAGCACAGATTCACCATGCTATGTTAACACAAAAGAAACACCACTCACAGTCTCATCAACACTTAACATGCACATCTTTTGTTTGCAAGATACACCGACAATATTAGGCAAGGCAAGGGGTAGCAGAAATGGATAGATAGACAGGGGAATTTGGGCTTTCCAAATGTTTATGAGGTGGGAAGACAAGCTATCAGTGACAAAACGTTCTTAACGAGGCATTATGGTACAGTTGCGGTACCAAAAACATATCACCTTTACAGAAAACACTATGCCAAAGACATTTTCCGGTTACAGTGCCCTATTAAAACACTCATGAAAATCACTAAGAAAAAACATTGCTAAAGGGACGTTATGGTGAAGTTGCGGTACTACAAACATATCACCTTTACTGCAAACACTATGCTAAAGCAATTTTCCCGTTAAGGTGCCCTATTAAAAACCTATGAAATTCACTAACAAAAAAACATTGTTAAAGTGACATTAGGATTAAGTTGTGCTACTAAAAACGTATTCCCTTTACTGAAAAAACTATGCTACAGGAAGGTTCTGCTCACTTTGCCCTACTAAAAACCTATAAAAAATAACTGGAACAACATTGGTAAAGGGACGTTATGCTTCCGTTGCCCTAACAACAACCTATCGATTTCAGTGCAAAAACCTTTGTTACAGGGACATTACAGTTCCTTTGCACTAACAACAACCTATCTATAGTATGGGGAAGTCAAACCAAAACCCCCCACAAATTCGCCAGTTATGGTAAGCTAAGCAACTATAACTCACACCAGCATTGGACTCTGCTAAGACTAACACCCATGACATCAAAGATGACATCACAAATGTTATTGATGACATCACTGATGACATCACATGTTCTTTACTTTTCATGAAAAGCCTGCACAAGGGATTCTCAATGTAATGTTGCCAGAAAACTATCAGAGGTCATTAGGGGAACTATCATGACATAGATAATTCATTACACAATGCATTGCTATAAACACCATTGCAGTACAGAGTTCTTTCCATTGTAGGAGCCAACTTATGCAGAAACATAGTGATAGTCTGCAGCATACACCATAGAGGATCAATATTCACATTTTTGCCACGTTGGATAGTCAAATGATGAATGCTTTTGTGTCAGAGTTTTGCGTACTGTGAAACATGTAATAAGTAGCAACTAACACCTCACTTACAACATATCTACTACTACACACAAACCACAAAGAGACCACAGCGCACACAAAAGCGCCCATATACAGGGAAAGTAAAGTTGGCAAAAAATAGGGAGTACTAACAGAAAGTGTTCTTAACCTAACTTGTTATCTTTATACAAACCAATGATTGCTCTGTTGCAGGCCTGCTTCTTCTTCACCCAGCACTAAATCATCAAGTAGGCAGCGCTGCATCACACATTAAAGCAACCTCTCTTCCCCCACCCTCCACACAATGTACCCATCATGGACAGTAGTGGAAGCGCTAGTACAGGGGTCTGCAAGCTTTGCCTCTACAGATGTTTGGAACTGCAAACCCCATAATATCTCACCATTCGCTGCTCTGACTAGGGCTGATGGGAGTTGTTGCCGGAAATATCTGGAGACCCAAGGTTGCAGACCCCTACGCTCATAAAATGTACAGTGTTTTCTGCAATATGTAATCAATAAAGTGGTTGAACCATAATCCTGAAACAGACCACACCAAACAACTTGCTTATTCGAACCAACCCCAAACAATGTAAAACTCCCTAAAAGAAGTGATCACATCAGGACCGCTCCAATTAAAAGTTGTCAGCCTTATAACTCTCTGAAGTATGTTGTCTTGGAGAGAGAAGTTTAGAAACATTCATAGGTTTTCCTGGGATTCTGAGCATCCTTACAATGGTTGCCCATGCTATAAACAGGAGGTGTTATGTTTCAGACAAAAACAACCCATAGACCCCTTACAAGCAAACACGAAACATCTAACTAGACCAACCGGTGAAAGCAAGCACAAGAGTATCAAGAGGGGAGTCTTACTCAGCACAGAAAAAAACCTGTCTCAATATCCTTTTGAAATCGGACCCTTTACTTTGGTCGGACATTTTATTTCGAATGTTTACGCAGCATGTGAAATTGGGTAGTATTCCTGCTTCATGGTGCACAGCTTTTGTGGTGCCTATTTTCAAAAGATGGCATAGAAATAACCACTGGAGCTATCGTCCTATCGCCCTAACTGATGTGTCCTCAAGGATTTTCTCAACTCTGCTCCTGAAGGAAGCCAATGTATGGATGAAGGCAGAGGGAATTCTAAGTCCCTTGCAAATGGGCTATCTAAAAGGAGTGAGTACAGTGCTAAGTGGTTTCTCCTTATCATCATGCCTGGCACAAGCAGGGATTAAGACGGGGAGGGCTTTGTATTTTGCAGTATTAGATCTCTCTTTTTTTCATTCGATAATATTCGATCGTGACATCTTATGGAGTAAACTGGTGAAACTAGGGATGCAGCAGTGTCTTGTTAGGATGTTGCAGCTACTCCATGACGAAAACAGTGTCAAAGTAATACTAAATGCAAAGGGAGATCTATCGAGAGATATACCTACTAACAAAGGAGTACGACAAGGCTGCGTGCTAGCTCTGACTCTTTTCAACTTGTATATGTCAGATGTGTGGCAATGCATTAATAAGTGGAATATCTACTCACCTAGATGTGGTCTTCACTGTATTGATTGTTTGGCGTATGTGAATGATCTTATTCTTTTGGCCTTTACGCCTGCTGGGTTACAGTGACCTTTAGAGAGGGGCTCCAATTACCTAAAGGAGAATCATTTGATACTTAATCCACGATTATGGTCGTCTCTCATAAAAGGTCCAAAAAGAGCTATAACTGGAGGATTAAAAATTCTTCAGCCCAGGAAACAGATGAGTTTTACTATCTGGACATTTTGTTCTCCAATAAGAAGTTAATTGCACAATTAAAAAAGAGATTAGAGGAAAAAATAAGAACGTGTACCTCTATGATTAGAATAAGTCATAGGCGGTTCATGCTTATTCTTTGATACCTTTTTCAAAATTCTTTAGGTTAAAAGTGACCCCTATTGTTTTGTATGGAATCAAACTAATGTCCTTGAATAGAAGAAAAATCTTGGACAGAGTAGAGGGTCGACTCTTAAGGGAAGTTCGATCTATACCAAAGTATGTTCCAGTAGGTTTGATCAGATTGGAGCTAGGGCTTCAATCTTGGTGGTCTATTTACATTTACAAGTGTTTGTCTTTATTCCTAAAACTCTGTGGAGTCGAGGACTCCGTAATAATTCCATATTTAAGAAAAATGATGGATGATGATACACATTATTTATTTTATTTATTTTTTACATTTGTATAGCGCACATACAGCCCAAAGGCATTATGGCACTGTTACTTGTGACAGACTTAGTTACGCAGGGTCACATACATAGGTTAAATTTCAGATGACAGTAAATTGTTGTCCATTGAGAATCTGTTGCCCAGTATTTCTTACACAATCATTCAAAACGATTTTATGTTTGGGGCACCTTGAAGCGTTCCAGTGACGGTGTGGGTGCAGGCTAGATTTATATCGTCAGTCGTCAGTTGAAGAGCATGGTTTTCAAAGATTTTCTGAATGCTAGGTGAGAGACTTCTGCTCGCAGGGGTGGTGGTAGGGCATTCCAGTGTAGTGCAGCTAGGTATGGGAAGCTGGCCCCACCAGCTCTGGCTCTTTTGACTCTAGGGGTCGCGAGCATGTTTGTGTATGGGGTTCTGGTGGGCCTGGATGATCTGGTGAGGTGCATCCTGCCGGAGAGATAGGGTGGGGCAGTGAGATGGATGCATTTGTGGGTGATGGCAAGTGCTTTGAATTCAATTCTTTCTCTTACTGGGAGCCAGTGTGCCTGTTTTCTCGCCTCTGTGATGTGCTCTTTTTTTGGTATTCCAGTGGCTGCTCTGAGAGTGTTGTTTTGTATCGTTTGCAGTTTAGCTAAGTTCTCGGAAGAAGTGCCCAAGAAGAGAGCATTACAATAGTCAAGTCTTGACCCTGTTATAGCTCTGGCAATTGTGATGCAGTTTTCCATTGATAGAAATGGTCTGGCTGCTGTGAGTAGTTTAGCATGGTAGGCTGCTGTTGAGGCGATGGCGTTCACTTGTCTGGTCATTGTTAAATTTGAGTCCAAATAGACACCTAGTGTCTTTACTGCACTGACCACTGGGATTTTTATGCTGTAGATTGTGAAGTGGGTGAACTGTGAGTCAAGGTTCTTGAGTGTCTCTTTGGAGCCTAGTATGAGAAGTTCAGTTTTGTCTGAGTTGAGGCATAGGCCGTTGGTTGCCATCCATGCTTGAATTGTGTTGTAGATGTTGTTAAGCATTTTAGAGTCTGTATCGTAGTCTCCTGTTAGGGTGAGGAGGATCTGGGTATCGTCAGCGTAGTTAGTGTACAAGATACCCAGGGAGTCGAGGATGAGGAATAGGGGTCGAGTGAAGATGTTGTAGAGGGTAGGTGAGATGCAGGAACCTTGCGGAACACCGCATAGGATAACAGCGGATGAGGCTAAAGCAAGGTCTGAGAAGACTTGCATGGTCCTACCTTGTAGGAAAGAGGCGATCCATGCTGTGGCTTTAGGAAAGAGGTTAGCTGTAGTGGATAGGTGGTGGCATAGGACTTGGTGGTTGACGAGGTCGAAGGCCGCTGATAGATCTAGAAGGAGAGCGGGTTTCCCTTTATCTCTTGCGTCGTCCATTTGGTTTTTCAGGTCAAGTAATGCTGACTCAGTCCCGTGACCTGGGTGGAAGACTGATTGGCGCAGCCCGAGAAGTTTGTTTTCCTCAATGAATTGTTGCACCTGTATGTATGCAGCCTTGTCCAAGATTTTTAGAAGGAAGGGGACCGTGGTAATAGGTCGGTAGTTGTTGGGTATGCAAGGGTCGAGTGAAGGTTTCTTTATGAGAGGGCGGACCCAGGCTTCCTTCAGGCAGGAGGGGACTCTGCTTGTGGAAAATGAGGCGATAACAAAGGCTGTGAGGAAGGGGGCAAGATGGCTGGTGCAGTCTTTGATGAGTGTGGCTGGGCATATGTCTCCTTTGCAATTAGATGGCTTGATGGTTTTCATAATGCTGATTAGATCAGTTTCTGTTATGTCCTTGAAGGAGAAAGAATTTGATGCCATAGGTGGGGGTGGTGGTGTGCTGTTGGCGGTTGGGATATTGAGTGTTTGCGTGGTTGTTTGAATTTTGGTTTGGAGGGTATTGAGCTTATTGTTCATAGCTGATGGGATGTCATCGCACCAAGTTTTATCTTTAATGAAGTTCTGTGGTGTGGGTGTGGGGGTTTCTAGGTCTCTGAAAATCGAGAAGATTTCTTTTGTGTTGGATTGTGCGTATAGTAAACTCTTTAAAAAGAGGTGTCTAAATTGTATGTGTTCTATTGACATTGATGAAATAGTCCCTCAGTGTGCTTTGACAAATGCCATCAAGAAGTGGGACAGAATCTCGGATATTGCAGATCTGCACAGACTGAAAAGGCACAATACTCAAAGTCTGCTGTATGTTCCAAGCTTAAGTCTGAGACCATATCTCGAAAAATCTCTTTCAAAATGTGCCCGTCAATGGTACTTTAAATTTAGATTGAACTGTTTACCAATGTATCGGGAGGATAGCTCAGGGGCATCACGCTTGTCTTGGAAACAGGACGAGCGGAGCAACACAGGTTCGATCCCCGGCTCTGTGCTTAGAAACCTCGGGGTATTAAGCATGTTATAAATAACTAGTTACAATGTAAGACATTTTAGGACCTCAGTTGAACACACCTCAGAAACTTAGAACTTGCAGGCTTTGCACAGAACATTGTACCAAGCCGCTCTTTTATCTGGTAATTGATTGCATTGACTAAGCTAAGAATCACACATTTTAAATCTCATGTTAACACAACTGCATGTGTAGATGGACATTGCCTCTGGAATAGGTTTGATGACGAGTGGACAGAAGTCTCTGCTCTTAGCTCTTGTTAATTCTTTTTTAAAATGTGCATTTGATGAATTATCACAGGTCATAACTCAGGGAGAAGATCTTCTAAGTGAACTTGATGAATGTTTATTTTTTTAATGACTGAATAATATGTATCTTGAATTGGGATAATGATATTTTGTTGAAAATGTATGTTGATGTATGAAGATTTATGAATTGATGAATAGTTATTTTTAACTATGTTAATGTATGTACTTTATTTTGGGTTAATTGGTTGAAAATTGGTGATGATGAATGTTTATGTGAAATACTATGAATTTGTGAATTTCTTGTTTTAGCAATCATTTACCCTGTATTTGGTATATTATTTTTGTATTTGTTCAATGCTCAATAGACAATAATATGTATAATGTGTCATTTTTTAACAACTATGCAACAATAAAAATAAAAGAAATTGAAATAAATCCCCTAAAATTGTTGTGAAAAATATAGATTTAAAATACATTTTGCTTTCTCTCTTTATGAATTAAAAGGGCATTTACTTTCTCTTAATGCCCTATTTAAAATGCCCCATGAAGAAATCTCCCTACTTTAGATCCTCCAGTACATGTAATCAGCCCCTGCCTTCTGATTATGCAAAGTTTCTGAGAATTCTACAAAGTTACAGAAACAAAGAATTAGTATTGCTGCTGAATTTGGCTGTAGAAATTTCACTGTTGAATTTCTGAAACGATTAATAGGTTTTCTTCGGGTTAGAACAGCAAGAAAAGCAGGCTGTCAAGATTTCTGCCAAACTAGTTTGCAGGGATCTAATTAATGACAGCTACTCGGGGGAATCACCCAAACCGAGTGGGGGGATTTGTGAAGGTATCATGTCTACCTAAATTATGTGTTTAGAGATTTTACATACAGTTGAAGGAATGGGGTGCAGCACCCAAGGGGGAAGTCACACCCAAGGGCGAGTGATGCATGTAGGTTAATCACTTTGTTGATTGAACAGATGTAAAGGAAAAATTAAATAACTAGAAGTAACAAAGGGTGTACCAATAAAGCACCCATTTGAAAAGACAGAGGAGAAAAAAGATAGCCATGCTGTATTTTTTTTTTTTGGGGGGGTTTTATTGTGGCTGATTTGTAAATAAACCTTTCTGAAAGATACAAGACATTCAATAGTGCAGTGGAGAGAAAAGAAAAAAGTACACTCAACAAACAAAAACCTATTTACATTAAAAAACACTTTAGGAAAGGCCCAGACCGTGTATACAACGTACACATAAATAAACCACAGAGCATAACCAATTAGAAAGTAATCATGATTCAAATGTGTTCATTGAGCCATCCAAACACATCAACCAGAAGCCTAAACAAGCTAAAAGCGGGGAAAGAATGGAACCTTCCATCAGCCTGGACCACAGAGATTGTGATAAGTGTATAAAATCAGTATGTATGAATGAAGCAGAATATAGCCATAGAGTCTGATAAAAGTAATTCATAGACTAGCACCTTTCTCTTGCATTGGTAACGCCTGAGGATTACACGTGTTTCTTCTGAATCATTGTACGTCAAAATATTTATATCACAAAAAGGGAGGCAAGAGTCAATTAACTCAAATTGCTGGATAGATTGCAAAGCATGAAAGACAGAAAGCAGAAAGCATATATTAGGTGGGTGATATTCGGCACTGATGGACAGGTGCAATTATTGGCACAGGTAGTATAGCGCAGCGGCAACGCGCTCACAGGCTCGAATCCCGGGTCCGTGCTTAGAAACCTCTTTGGTATTAAGCGTGCTATAAATAACCAATTATACATTGGGAGAAATCTGATGCCATATGACGCTGAGACGTTTCCTGCTAGTGCAGTGAGAGTTGCATTTGCCTACGTAAGTCTAATCTAAGTAATGTACAAATAATGAGTGCACTTGAGACCTGGCTTAGGCCTAGGCACATAAAGTCTTGTCACTACCAATACTAAAAGCACGTGCTTTATTTTAGATGAGACCAGTACCTAAGCACAAGACCAGGATTTGAACTTGTGTTGCTCTGAGTATCTTGCTTCCAAGACTAACGTCTTGCCCCTGGGCTAAGTCTCCCTGCTCTGGCTGGATCTTCAGGTGGCATGTATTTTGGAAAAGGAGACGATTTAGACTTACTACTATGAGAACACTGAAGGAAACTCAGAAAGAGGCATCAGCTCTTCTCTTGACAGGTCTATGAGGTTCAGTGGCTTTTCATTGATTCTGCATGATAGGATATGATATATTTTATTTATATCGTGCTCGTACACAAGTGTTACAGAGCACGACCAAGCAAAGGGAGCGAAACAAGGGATAACAAAAAATGAAAACAACAATCTTACTAGGCCCAGTGACATTAAGAACGCATACTGACCTTGTCATTCAATTATTGTTAATGCTGGAAAGGTAGGCAGCTTGAGATTCCGTGGCGAAAATGAGCTCCAAGTAGTTAAATCTACACTGCAAACACGATTTGCAATTAAATGTAAAAAAAAGAGCTGTGCTGTTGTGTGGGCACCATTGTTGTAGGTAGTCGCTTTGGAGGTCTGTTAGTAAGTTCCCCCATTCTCTCGTGAAGGCCTCATGGGCACCTTGGAGTTGATAAGTCACCCATTCTAGGGACACAAAGTTCATCTTTCACTACATAGAGTAACTACACCAGAGACTGGTAATCTACACTGGCGGGAGCGAGGGCGGTTTGGGAAGTTTTAGAAAGTATTATGATGATGTAAGTTCTGTAACTAATAAAAATACTTTGGAAGAAAAAAAAAGAACTGTGCTATCTGCAAAATAAATAAGATATTTAGTGCCTGATTCACAGAAGCGTTTTATAATGGTGCAATCCTATAGGAAAATGCTCTGTGAATCAGGCCTCTAGTTCCTAGAATATCGTAAGGCCATTTTAATAGTGCAGAAGTCTCCAAGATATACCTGGAATTAGCTAGAGAAAAAGATGGGCCTCTAGCAGATTTGTTCCTTCTCGACACTTAAGAGGCAATTTAGCTTCCTATATTCAGAGCCCCCATCTGTAATTTCCAAACCATTTCATGATAATGATTTCCTTTCAGGTCTGATTATTAGTATTACCTGGGTTAGAGCATTAAGACCCTCGTCCTCCTCCATGGGCCCTCCTAACCAGCAAGCTTCCACATCAGCTATCCAACTATTGGGAACGGGAGGGCCTCTTGGCAGACTGTCCGTCTGGCTTTCACCTGCAAGGAACATGGAATCAGAATACTTTTGGGATGAGGATAATGTGTTACTTGGGGATGGGAGATGAACGGCTAGATTGATTTTGTTAGACCCATCGGCAGTGTTTGACACAGTCAACCATGAAATCCTGATCCGATAACCAGAGGACAAAATGGCGGTGGAGGTGCCAGTGTTGTACTGGATTTGATCTTTTCTGTGGGAGAGAGTTCAGTCTTGCAAATACATCTCTCCTTGCCACCCGGTCCCGTACTGACTACAACAACGTCATCTTTGTGTCCTCTCCTATTTAATATCTAGGTTTACCCCCGCACCCAGGTGGTGGCGGGATTAGCAACAGTGCCAGTTATACGCTGCGCTGATACCTGATTGGCCTAGACAGTGACTCCAGTGATGCTCTGGTAGTGGTGGATTGCCCAGGGGCGTTGCAATACTGAATGCAGGACAAATCGCATTGCTGTAATGATAAGACTGAGGTCCTGCTCCTGGACTGGGCCTCCCCTGGCATATTGCCGTTCTAACGACCCAATCATCTTGACCAATCCCCTGTCCCGATAATATCATTCAGAAAGATGGGTGTTTATTTTTTTATGACCAGCTTTCCTTTCCCACTCTACTAATGCAAAAAGAAAAGGGGTACCTGTGTTAATGTCCCTAGTCCTACAGGTAATTAAGTCAGAACAACAAAGGGGATGGACTAGTAGACAAAGTAAAGCTGACAGGATAAGCTAACAGTTTTTTAAGCTTGGATTGTATTACCAAGACTCTTATTTTATTCAAAAAACATTGATCTAAAATAATTATTAAACATTCAATGATACAATGTGGCTCATTCATTTTCACTCGTTCACATTCATACTGTCATCATTAACCTCTCACAAACATATGTTTCTTTGAAAACTGGTCTATGCATAAAGGAACAGCCATGTGTCTGTTACGTCTTTGTACATTCACAATTGGTAAAAAGGAATCCCCATCACTTTGGGGTAACAAACAGAGCTGTGTTGTATTGTTCCCACAGATTCTCACGTCGACACGTGTTTCAGTTGCTCTCAACGAGCATCATCAATAGTGCTTCTTCAGGACAAACAACCAATTTTCCGGCACATATATTGACTTGAGCCACACCATCTCCTATCTAATGGACACCGGAGGTGAAAGATGAGATGTTTCCAATTCAGTACATCTTAATCGAAATCTTGAGGATAATTGTCCTCTGATTTCAAGCAGGAACAACCACGTGTCCCACTGTCAATCCGACTTTTTCAGTCTTAGCAATTGGATCAGCATGGAATTCTGTATTAGAAAACACTTCCCTCTTTGGTCACTTTTGTTTAAGTGAAGCTGTGATTGAATCTCACTTTTCACGTAGCTCTTTCGCCTTCCATTCGTGGTCTTCCTCTCTATGTAAACCGCGGCGTCTACAGTAAAACTGCAGACGCCGCAGTTTACATAGAGATCTACATGAAAAGTGAGATTCAATCACAGCTTCACTTAAAGAAAAGTGACCAAAGAGGGAAGTGTTTTCTAATAGGAGATGGGGTGGCTCAAGCCAATATATGTGCCAAAAAATTGGTTGGTTGTCCTGAAGAAGGTTACCATACAAAGAGAGCACTATTGATAATGCTTGTTGAGAGCAACTGAAACACGTGTCGACGTGAGAATCTGTGGGAACAATACAACAAAGCTCTGTTTGTTACCCCAAAGTGATGGGGATTCTTTTTTACCAATTGTGAATGTACAAAGACGCAACAGACACATGACTGTTCTTTTATGTATAGACCAGTTTTCATAGAAACATGTTTGTGAGAGGTTGATGATGACAGTATGAATGTGAACGAGTGAAAATGAATGAGCCACAGTGTATCATTGAATGTTTAATAATTGTTTTAGATCAATGTTTTTTTAATAGAATAAGAGTCTTGGCAATACAATCCAAGCTTAAAAAACTGTTAGCGTATCCCATCAGCTTTACTTTGTCTACTAGTCCATCCCCTTTGTTGTTCTTTCCCACTCTAGTCAATGGAACAGGAATAGCAACACATTACCATATGCCCCTTGCGGCAAGAAAGCAAACTGCACATTCAGGCTCCAAGGATTCCCAGACTGCAGAACTGCATGTCTGTGTATCTGGGTTTTGGTAAGAAATCTTGGTGAAATCAACAAGTAGTACAAAACAGATCCGCGTTACAAACATTCTTCCTCACACACACACAAACATACACACACTTAAACACCATCCCAATTCACCCAACTCTTCCTCCTGTCAGTCCCTGCGTGCACTCGTCTGCGACAAGGGCGTGCTGGTTGCAATTCGGAAGACCACTCTGAGTGGTTTCTAAGCAGTCTTTCTAAATCTACCTTTTTTGTTTCAAAAAGAAAAGGTTGACATTTTCACCTGATACCAGTCTAATGGTAAGTAAAAAAGAAAAAGAACAAATGATCGGGAAAACCCTTACAATGAAAGGGAGTCGCCTCTCAACCTCCCTCACCCAGAACATCAAGTAGAGCTCATTACTGTTACACTTCCAAGCTAGATTGAAGCAACACCATTTTGATATAAGGACAATTTTAAGCACAGAACTGGGGTTCCCCTCTTAACTACCACCGTATTACTCTGATAGACACTTCGTCAGAAATCTTGGTGAGCCTGATATTGAAAGATCTAACAAAATGGGCAGTTAAAACTTATAGATTTAGTGTTTTTGAGACAGGGTTCTGCAAAGGAATAGGGACGGTGGCTAGCGGGTTGCTTCTGAGCTTCTGTCTTTCCCTCATTCACGAGGGGAAGGCTGGCTTTCATACATAGCAAGTTTGGACCTCTCTACCGCCTTCGATAGGGTAGTGAGGCCCAAACTTTGGGGGAAACTCGCCTCCCGCAAGGTGGATCCAGGTCTCTTAAACATGTTGATTCTGCTCTACAGGGATGCAAATGTAAGGGTGTGCCTAAATGCAGAAGGAGATCTCTCAGGCAGTATCAGGCAGGATATCGGCCTGAATCAAGGGTGTTTTCTTGCCCCCACCCTTTTTAATGTAGATATCTCTGACCTTTAGAGCACAGACCAGCAGTATCCAAGCTGACCTCCTAGAAAAGGAAATCTAGGGGCGGGTTACATAGTCTATGTGGACGATATAGTCCTCTTCGATATAGGCTCCATGGGCTGTAGTGTGGTGATCAGAACGGCCTGTTTAATAGCCCTGGCAAGTCCAGAATATTAATACTGAGTAAGAATAAAAAGGGGAAAGAACAGGGTGTGCTACTTAAGGGGAGGAAAATAGAGGTTTTAACACATTTTACCTACTTGGGTTTTGTTTTATCGTTCATGAACAGGAAGTAATTCAGTATGGTAAACAAGGAGATCAAGTTAGCCTCCATGATGTCCCTATAAAAGATAATTAAGAGTAAAAAGTGTGCATGATCCCTTCCCTTCTGCCACTAATATTATTTTACAGGGCAAAGGTTAGCCCGGCCCTGTTCTTTGGTACACCCCTTCACGCCTTTAATATCAGGAAATGGTTGGATCATCAGAAGGGGATTATCTTGTAGGATGTTTGGTGACTTCTACACTC
This sequence comes from Ambystoma mexicanum, assembly GCF_040938575.1. Lineage (NCBI taxonomy): Eukaryota > Metazoa > Chordata > Amphibia > Caudata > Ambystomatidae > Ambystoma > Ambystoma mexicanum. The sequence goes on along the minus strand of NC_090931.1, from coordinate 1,407,363,601 downwards.
CATGCCTATTAGTATTAAACATTTGGAATTGGGTCTTGAGTCCTGGTGGTCCATCTATCAGTGTAGACACCTGGGTTTATACAATGAAATAAAGACGGGTACATATAATTCCTTTTAGGTGATCCAAAAGTGCTCCTGAATCATGGTAACGCACCTACTCTGCTGAAGCTGAAACAGGAATGTGAACAATATTTGGCAGAGGCGAATATTCATGGGGATATACCTTGGTACTGCGGTAAAATAAAGATGCAACAATGGACAGATTTTGTAATGAGATGGATATTCAAAGGCTATCCCTGTACAGAAGAAATGCTGCTCTGTTTACAAATATGATTCATTTAAGAGCCTACGTAATTCAATTCCACTCTGAAAAAATTAGGGGATTATAAGAGGTTTCGGCTAAACTGTCTTCAAACATTTCAGGTAATAGGGCCTTGTCTGGGGATTGAAAAAAAACAAGAGACCCTGCAGCCTCTGTAAAATGTTAGAACTTGAGAGATTGTACCACTTACTAATGAAATGTCCAGCGGTTATGGAAATGAGGATTCGCCACCTTGGTCCAACTCATTGAGGGAAAAAATATCTCCATTGCAGTGGCTCTTATAAGGTTCATTGGAGAAATTTTCCACGAAATAGATAAGATCTAAAGGAATAAATCCAACACTTTTTAGCATGTGAATTGGGCCTGATCGTAAATTTAATAATGTAAGTTTTAATATGCTGTTTTTAGGATTTGTAACTTTATAATGAATCAGCTGCTGCTTTTAAGTGGTTTTGATGTGTTGTATTTATACTGCAAATGAGATGAATTAGTGTTCCTTTATTATTATATGACTGTAACTATGGTAGACGAGTGTCTAAGGTTTTCTTTTAACCAAAGCACAATAAAAAATTTCAAAAAGATATGAGGACAATTTAACTATCATCCAGTACACTGTCACTTGACCCGTTGACTGTACTTGCTATTTTTGGTTGTCTATTACAGCTCAGTACTGTAAGTGTATGTTTTGCACTTGATAAATATGCCTAACGACAACTATTACTACTACTGCATGATTTTGTATAATTGTGCATATCGTGTGTATGTAGTTTTGTCTCCATTATGGGTAGCACAGCCTCTGGTTTATCAATGTCTTCGGTTTAGACATTGAATCCACTGGCGTTGTAGAATTATCCTCGGAGGCAGAAGGCAGCCCCTGCTCGATAACATTGCTTGATCATGCTTGCATTATTCAGGTCATTCTCTATTTCACAAATGGCCTGCACCATTTCATGCGGTGCATACAGACTCTGGCCTATAACCAGGACAGAGATACTCTTAGGGTCTAGGTAAACTCCCATGAGGAATTGATGCCGGTCCTGATGAGTCATTATATCAAATTGCACTTAGGTGCATGGTACCCAAGAACTGGGATGTAAGAATTGGAAAGGAGAAACCAAATGCGCTTAAAAAGTACATGCTGGAGAGGATGCAGGCAAATTGGGGACTTGTTCCATATGTGGTGGGCTAGCCCTACAGCAGAGACATATTGGAAAGAGATTCTAAGCCATATTAAGGAGGTGGCGGGGGTAAAACTGCCCCATGACCCTATGTTAATCCTGCTGGGAAAGACGGTAGAGGGGCGCTACGCAAATACTAGGGACAGAGCCGCCCTCATCACCCATATGTTGAGCTCGGCCACAATCAACCTAGCACAAACATGGAAAAATGAACAGGGGCCTGTGGGGGCCAGATGGTGGGTGAGACTTTGGCGAGCGATGGCCATGGACAAGATAATCGTCATTGGCATTTGGATCGCTTTCGAAATACCAGAACACATGGCTGCCATTCCACGAGTTTATGGATGATAGGGAACAAATGTACTTTAAACCTAACTCCCTCCGCAAGATTTCCGTCCTGTGAACGTTGTACCATAAAGAAATGAAATGAGTCACAAGGCACTTCTTCGCACGGAACATCGCTGTGTTGCCTTAGTCAAATGCCGGACATTACGTTGTGAATGCGAGGCTGGCGGGTGGGGGAAGGGTGTTAGAACAGTTAAACTTGTGAGTGCTTATGTAACAGATAGAAAAGTGGCATAATGTCTTTTGCAAGTGTACTCTTGAGAAATAAATAAAGTTTGTAAAAAAAAAGAAAAGTACCTGAGGGTCAATAGTTCGATGATCACAAAGGTGAGAGGCAAATTCAGGTGAAAAAAAAAGCTAACCAGGCACTTGATGTGAAACACCATGAAATAGGCAGAATGTCAACCAACTAGGCCCTGGTTCACTATAGCAGTAATCACCAGGCCAGTGGGTTTAACAAACCAGTAACAGAACAGTGTCCAAGGCAGTGGCGGCTGCTTACATTGGGCGGGGGGGCGCCGCCCCCCCCCCCACGGAGGAGAGAGAAGAAAGAGAAGAGACAACTCTTCTGGGGATTGTGCCGGCAAAAATTCAAATTAAACTTGTGCAGAGTGGCAGATTAATTAATTATTTATTAATCTGCCGCTCTGCAATGCTGGGCTGCTGTCCTGGGCCAGACCTGCTGCTGTGGCGGGGCGCGTCCTGATTTACTCCACTTTCTGCAATGTAGAGTGCGTGGAGCTTATAGCTCCACGCATTCTACGTAACCATTCTCCCATTCAGGAGGCTGGCGGGGCGCTGGAGGGGTGGCCCCGCGCTCTTGTTATTGTGCGCAAACAGCGCACTACAGTTTGAGTCTTCTTCTGCAGCCAGGCCATACAGCATAGCAACAGGTTAGCTGTGGATTGTCATTGGCTGTTTGCCAGCCAATGACAATCCATATGTGGCGTGTGGGTGGAGTTGGGTCATGGGCACACAGTGCCTCACCTTCTTCTCGTTTGTTCTTTAGCCCCGGGCCCCTTGGTGGTGGACTTTTCTCATGCCCAAATCCACGTGTGCTGCCGACGGTACTTCCAGTCCAGTTTAAGAGACAGAGTTCAGGTAAGTCTTTTCTTAACATTTGTGAGCAGGCTTTCGAGCTGTGATTTATTAAGTTTTTATTTGTTATTGTTGATTCGTGGTGTCCGTTGGCCCTGTTGGGCTTGCATGCTGTGCTGGCAAGAGTCTGTTACTTAACTTAACGGTGGCCGCGTGGGCCGTGGCACTCGGCAGACTACATCTCTCTCTGTGAGATGTAGTGCCACTGCGTCACGGCTCGCGCCCACCGACCATTGTGCCCGCGGTCCGCTGCCACGCTGGGCTTCACCAGGCACACGCCATGCGTGGTGGTAGCCGAATACACTGGGTGTTCCTTGACAGGACGGCATCCGAATCTTGTGTTTCGTGACACCTTTCTATGAGAAAGGCAATGCAAAGAAAAGGCACAGCTTCTTTAACACGTGCGATTCTGCTGTCGATCCCGGTCTCACTTTGCCAAGCAAATCCAATTGGATGTGTGCAAAAGGGCTTAATTGCAAAATGTGTATTTAAAACAGTGAGCATACGCATAGAGTGTGTGCATTTGCAGTTTTAATATGTGCAATCACAGCTGTGGCATGTGCATTCAACATGTTGTTATATGGAGGCACAAAATGCGTGGGCCCAACTTTGTACAACCATACCTTTTATGCAGATGCGCACCAATTGATGGCGTGCAAACACCACTTTTATTTGCATGCACAACTTTATGATGTGTACGCACACAAAGACTGTGGCTGAATAGCTTTATCTGTATATGACACGGCAAGTGTGAAATGTATGTTCAGGTCGCACGGATTCACGTTGTGGTATTGCTAGCTGAAATGCACGTGCCTACAGCTGTATGCATTTCGTGCAAAGCAGACGCAGCGCTGCTTATTTTATTGTTCAATGTTTTCCATGACTTGTTTGCATTTTGGTTCAGCTTGGAAGATATACGGATGTCACTTTTTGGCGTTCTGATTTTTCTTGTAAAATCAAGCGCTGAAAATACTTGTCCGTAAAGCACTATTACTCTGCGGTGGACCAAAAAAAACCAGTGTGTGCGAAGAAGTAATTTGTTGTCCAACACGATGTATCTTAAAATAGATATCTATTTCACTGACTGATATGTGGGTCGTAAAACATGAAAACTGGGAAAATCTACTAAGCAGATTTACCGAGTTCAAACATTGTATTTTCGGCACTGCCCTCTTAATTGTAGGCTTACCAAGTGCGCCCTGCACAGCCTGGAGTGATTGTGACGGAGCAGCAGGCTCCTTTTCTACCAGGCACCCTATCTTAACTGTGCAGGCCGCACAGGTCCAGCAGCCCCCCTCATCCCCAGCAGCACCCCAGCCCTGTGCCCAGAGAGCAGGGAGCCAGGATGACAGCAGCCGGCACCGCTTACAAGGAAGGTGCGGGACAACGCATTCAATGTAAAGCCTCTGTTTTCTGGGTCCTTTTGCGAGCTTCAAATACTATGTAAACATGAAGCTAATACACTGTTTTAATACAATATCTTGCACCTGCTTAAAACATTCTATCTTTTTTGTATATTTAAAAAAGATATTTATTTGAACTTTCCTCATGTTGGAATGGCTTTTTGTCCTTGTTCCATACACTGCTATCTTACTAGAATAGTTAGAGTCCTGAAAAAGTGGTGGAAATAGAAGCTTGTCAACATCTTACAATGGCTGAACAAAATGGGGCATTTTTAGTTGGCATTTTACTCTGGAGTTGGTAAGAAAGACCCTCACATTTTGGAAAGCCAGATGGGGTTGGCTGTTTGAATTTCTTTATGCATACACCATAGTACCAGCTATTCGCAATACAAGCTGCTGTAATATACACCATCACACTTGCACACGTAAGCATAAGTTACCACCTTTAGTATGTAAAACCTAATGATTTTGATATCATATTTCAGTGGGTTTAGACAGTAAATTGCAAATTTTGGAGGCCATTTTTCCAAAAATGTTCACGGGGGGAGAACACCCCCGTACACCCCTTGGGTGGCGTGGGCTCGCACGCTGCGCCCGCTCGATCCCGAATTCACCCAGGCAAATTTACGCCCCACTAGCTTTCAAACTCACCAGCCGCCACTGGTCCAAGGTATTTGACTCCTTACATTTATTGGCTCGTGGATCCTGCATGCCTGGTGATTACTGCTATTAGCGTCCCCGAGTTTGCATCCCTGGGTGCTGACAGCAATTATTTTAATAATTGTTCTTTTATAGCCCACTTAATACCAGAGACCAGTTTCTAAGCGTGAGACCGGGATTCAAAGCTATGTTGATATGCGTTATCTTGCTTCCAAAACAAACACAGTGCTCCTGAGCTATCTTCACTATCCTGAAGGAATGAGTTGCATGCTCGCTGCGACTGGTTCTTTTAAACAAATACTCACCCAACATGGCCACTGTTTTAATTGATGGTGGGGCTCTGAGCGGGGCCTCTCTTCCATTTCCATGGTGTCCAGGCTCCTTGTGAGGAGTGATGTGGTGCACAACCAACAGGTAAGTGATCGGGAACACAAGGAGTGAACAGAAAAGGGATGCAGCAGGGATGTGGAGGGAAGATGGTGGACAGGTGGGAGCAGCTGTGAGCTTGCTTGGAACATGGGTTTGAACCATGAGATTCAGTCGGAATTCCGAGCAACCTGATTGGCTGCCACACCTGCCCAAAGTGCTAATATGACCAAAATAAGGAAGATTGGAAGGCTGTAAAACAAATAGGTAAGGGGAAAATAATTAACACACAACCAAAAAGAGTGCATCCTGAATGTAATGAAAGTGAAGGGAAACAAAGGGAATTGAGGACATAAGCATGGGAGGATGCAACTTTGGACGCATGCAATATGTTCAGCCAATAGTATTATGTCCACAGATGTCGCGTGTCTGCCTGTAATGACCCGGAAGTGGAACCTAAGCTAACACCAAGTTGCAGATAAGCACTGCCAAATTTAGGTGGTGTCAATCGGCCATTTTGTAACAGTAGTGGGACAACTCCCATCACAAAGTAGAGACCCACTGAGTAGAAATGTTCCATGCTTGATACCAGAGTCTCTTGGTACCATGGCACTGCTGAAAGTGTGTTCTGCCCACCATGATGCATTGCTGCACCTTTGCACGTATGCACTTAAGTTCCTTACTGACGTAATATTCATAGCTTTTTAACAAGTTATGGCAATTTATTCTAATGTAAACATTGTATTTTTTAAAATGGCTGAATAGCTGGCATCATTTATACAATCAAATCCACTCCTTTAATTTTACAAGCCAAAACTCAGCAAATGTTCATCAATGTCAACTTTTCAACCGGATTCTGACGAGTTTGTCAAAAGTTGTATTTCTTAATAAAAACGGCATAAAAATGATTTAAAAAGTTAGAAATATTCATTGAAAAAAAAGATTGCGTATCTTTCATATTTTTGTCTTGGTGATTAAAATGATTTTTTATCTGATTTTTAACACGATATAATATGAATTGAAAATAAATATGGAGGATTCTATCGATAACAACTCCTTACTGAACTTAAGTTACAGCTTGCACAATGATAAATCTAGTGGAAGTAACATTACAGGGGCTCAAATGAATGAAGAAACGGAACCAGTGGAGTAACTTTGCTGAAAATGTTGGGGGGGACATGACATCTGAAGAAAAGGTGCCCCCGCCAAATGAATGGGGACAAAATGGTGTGCCGTGAAAGTTGGGGGGACAAACACCCCTGTCCCCCCTAAAATGATGCCCATGAATGGAACTGACGCAGCCGATACCTTATCAGCATCCCCCAACTTAGATATGTTTTTGGAGGATGACGCAGGTAGAGAAGGAACCTATGACTGCACACCACTATGGGCCCGATCCATGGAATATTTGCCCAGTGCAAAATGTCTTTGCGCCGATGTAAAGTGACTTTGCACTACCAACACAAACCCTGATTCATGGAACTGTGGCAAGTGTATTTTATCAGTGAAAAGTCAGTGCAAAGTCATTTTTGCAGTTCAAAATGAACTTTGCAATGACTTTGCCCTGAACAAATACATTTTGCACGGTTCCATGTATCAGGGTTTGTGTTGGCAGTCCAAAGTGACTTTTCACCAGGCAAAGCAACTTTGCACTGGGCAAAACATTCCAATGAATTGGGCTCTTAGTGCCTAGAGTTGCTCTACTGGCCCAAATTTTAACATCTACGTTTTCGACAAATGAAATAATATTTTTTTTATAAATCAAGATATCGGTTCTTTATCTCAAATGTGACTCTCAAATTATGTAAGTTTGTTATCAAATGTGTTGGTTAATGGTTCACTCATTAAGAAGGTAGCTGCCTTCCCATAACCCCTATTAGGATATGTAGATTGTGATTGACCTCCTGTCAGCCAATCAGAGTTTTTAGAGTGCAGTTAATCATTTCTGGTATTGTCTGCCTTCTGAACATTCTGACTTAAAAAGCACACAGGAACCAACAATGCTATTTCCAGGCATGATTTATTTCATCAAGATACTTCCTCTCTGAGAAGACCTTTCCCCCTCTCTCTCCTCCACCTTTCATTCACTCTCCTCCTTCTAATCTCCCTATCTCTGTCCACGCTCACAACTTAGGCATTCACTTTGACTCCTCTCTCTCTTGTTCCCATCATATCTCTCTCACCTCTCGTGCCTGTCTCTACCACCTCTTCAATATTCGCAAAGTCCGCCCTGTGGAAACAGAAAAATTGATATGAGGCCGGGAAGCCCAAAAGGAAACACACCAACACAGGTTACAAAGAATATACAAAGCGCTTTATTCAAAGATACAACAATTACCAAAGTCAATTGACATACTGATAGCTATTCGGCCCTCAGAGTAACAGAACGAACTATCAACGGAAGTTCGCTGTGTTAGTGTGAGAGACCGAACATTGGATACTCGGGTTTTTATACTTTTCATCCAGCTCTGGCCAACCCCCTCGCGGGTTAACCATTCTCAGAACCAGGCCTAGGATTCGTTGCCAGGTCAATCCCATAATGTATGCATTTGATCAGTTTCGCTGATACAGTTGTTCATTTACACATAGGTCAGGGATAGGACAAGGTCTTAGTTCGCGACCCCAACAAGTGGCCTGCAGGCATATTACTTATTCATGTGTGCGGAGGTCACAACGGCCAGAATCCCACTCGAAATGTCATTCGGCCTCCATTTTGTTGTTCAGGGTGACTTCCACACTACGAGAGAACCTAAAATGGCGGCTAAATCCAAGATGGCGATTTACACAATACATTAAGGTCAAGACCTTGCCGCGGAATCTATGTACACAATGTTTTTAGACAACTTGGCGTAGGCCAACATACATTCAAACAATGCGATAGGAGGTACAATATTATTTCGATTTCCACAGACCCTCCTTTTGGCCTATGCCAAGTGCCAAACATCATCCCTAATACTTTCGAAAATAACTCCATGTATTATCATCCATAGATTCCGCATCATTGTCTGTAATGTCTATAGCCATAAGGTTGTTCATAAGAACCGCTTGTAACATAAATTCTTTAGATGCTGTATCTGGGGTTTATATTTTATGCCCTATTACGCTCACTGCTTGAGCACAACACCCCCCTATCATTCCACACATACTTGGGAGGCATTGAAAACAGCAACAAAGGAATAACAGAATCCCTAAAATAACCAGAATAACGGAAAGCACCTTCCAAACCCAGGATCGCAAAGAATCCCAGAACCAAGTACTAAGGTTCCAGTCTCATACAGGGATATGGATTTCAGAACTGAGAGTATGCAAGTTCTGAATTGCTTTAAAAATTGTTGGCGAGGAGTCTGGTACGAAAACACAACAAGCGGACCCCACTAATTTGCATACTCCACCTCGCTCTGCCAAGATGACATCTAATGCCATCCGATTTTGAAGTGCTACCAATCTTATTGCCTTTTGCTCTAAGGTCATATTGTAGAGTATGTCCGTGGTCCGGTTGATCGTTCTCTCCAGTACCCTTGCTAATCCCCTAATGTTCTCTGAGTTTGCTATTTGTCCCCAAAAGGGCACAACCGATTTAGCTATGTCTCCCAATACTTGCCCAGGGGTATCTCCATTGTTGTCTCGCCGTGGGCGAGCCTTAGAAACCTCCAATGTACTAGCTACAAATACCCCGGGTAACAATATTCCTAAATAACAAGTTCCCTGCCAATCCTTGGGCAACCAGGGAAATGCTAAACTAAACAAAACAAATAAACAGGCCCCCCTACATACAGAGGCCTGTTTTCCCCAGTCAAATTTACAATGTTTTTACAAGCTTCAAAATCTCCCTTTGGCCTAGTGCCATTTCTCTGTACACAAAAGGGAACTGAGTCAGGACTGTGATTTATAGAATAAGAAGGAGGTACAGCATCCTTATTGCCTATCAGAGCCATTTTAAAGGAAATCAGAGTTTGAAAAGAAAGAGACAGTTTGTCAGACGGCCTAATAGAAGCGACGCTAGGTTTACTTCTATTTGTGAAGAGCGAGCATCCCAGGGGAGTCAATTCACGTTTCTCGAAATCATTTAAATTAGTTCCATCAAAGTTCCCTGAGATGCTATCATTCCATCGGCCAAAGAATAGTGCTCTAAGAGAGGCATAGCAAGCAGTCGTTAAAGGTAGAGGATGTATATACCATCCCAGTCCCTTGTTCCCATGTTGCGGCAAATGAGTACAAATCCAAAAATTACTCTTATTAAAAATGGCATGAGTAGCATTCATTACTATCATCAGAGTGTTATTATGATACTTTTGTCTATGTTGGGAGTCTCTAGGGGACAGAGTGTGAAGGTGTACAGCGGGAGTCAAAACAGTTGGTACAATCTCGGTCGGTAAAAAGGGTTTCAAAGGATAGATTTCTTCGAAATACCAAAGTCCTACAGCAGCAGTTGCAAAAATAACAATAATCATTATCAAAACACAACAGTACGTTTTCGGGGCCCAGGCACATTGTTCATTGTTCGGTTTGGTCACCCCCTTATTTACAAGTTCAGTACGGGGAGCAGCGGTGAAGGTGGCAGGCATCGTAGTTTCTCGATCGACGGCCCCAATGTTCGTTGCTGGCGACACTACGGTCGCGTGATTTCTTAGTCCTTCCCAACCCTAGCCAGCAGAATCCCTTTTTGTTCAACAAAACTTTCCCATAACAAGACAATTTTCCAATCACTTCCTTTTCCAGATGCACAAAACTCGTGCCGTAGTTCTATTTCCTTGGTCGAAGGTTGTACCTGATGGCACCCAAAATTGTGTGTTCCAGAAGCAAGGTATCGTCACTTCCTGAGGGAAGCGACGTGTCGGTGGCGACGGAAGTCGCAGAGCTCGAAACAGTGTTTTCCGGAAGTGATTTTTCAAAAGAGTGCGGAGACGAAATGGACTGTTCCCCAAGCTCCTCAGGCTCAGAGAACTTCTCCGACGCACTCACAGCACTGTTTGCTACTCCAGGATCAGAGACTGTAGCATCAGCGAGGGGTTCTGCTTCTTCTGTAACGTGTGGCGTCGGGTGAGGAAGTTTCTTGACGTGTGTCTCGTGAATCCAGTTCTTCTTTCCAGCCACCCGCACTGCTGTCCTGGTGACCAATAATACCTGATGGGGTCCCCGCCAGCGAGGCGCGAGACAGGAAGACCTCTCGTAGGCCTTCACGAGGACCCAACTTCCAGGCTGTATATCGTGTCCTGGGCCCGTGAACCGTACAGGTAAAGCAGCATGCACCTGGTGGTAGATGAAATACAGGTTTTTAGTTAACTGGTTACAGTAGTCTACAAGCAATACATTTTCCACCTCCCTCAGGGCTTTAGGTTTTGGGAGACCCCAAATGTTAGCAGGTCTCCCCATTACTACTTCGAATGGAGAAAGCCCGGTTCTAGTCTGAGGTGTGGTACGCATAGCTAATAACACGATAGGCAAAGCATCTGGCCATTTTAGTTTGGTATCAGCACATGTTTTTGCAAGCTTATTCTTTAAAATACCATTGTGTCTTTCTACCAACCCAGCACTCTGAGGATGCCTAGCTGAATGAAATCGTTTCTCAATACATAGGGCTGCAAATATTTGCAAAATTACTGCTGCGATAAAGTGCGGACCATTATCCGACCAGATTATCCTCGGGAGCCCAAATCGAGGAAAGAATTCTTTTACCGTAATCTTTGCAGTGGTCATGGCGGTGGCATCTTTGACGGGGAAAGCCTCGACCCATTTACTGAAGGCACAAATAATTACAAGAACATATTTTAGATTATTACATCGCTCCATTTCAATAAAATCAAAGTGTATAACCTCAAAGGGGACAGAAGGGGGCCCAAAACTTCCCCTTGGAGTCACTGTCCCCTTACCCACATTGTGCTGCAGGCAGATCATACAGTTCTGGACATGCCTCTTTGCAGTGTCCAGAATCTTGTCATTCACCCAGACCTGTTCTAACATTCTTGTGATCTGCTGGGCACACACATGCGTAGGACCGTGTGCCATCGTAACCATAGCCAATACATAAGAATCAGGAAGCAACCATTTCCCTTCGGATGTATCCACCCAACACCCTTCATCATCCAGTTTCCCCATTCCTTCAGCCCACTTTCTAGATTCTTCCATCGTGGCATCAGTCTGAATATCTCGCACAGACCCAATACCTTCATCCATTATGCAAACATCTCTCATTTCCCTCGAGGCATACATGTCCGTGCTAAGGTCTGTGGCCGTTTGTCTGGCTATCAAATCCGGAAAAGCGTTCCCTTTACCCACATCATCTATGACCTTGCGATGTGCTGCACATTTCATGATCGCTAACTGTTTAGGGAGTGAGAGTGCCGTAAGTAATTGCACTATCAAGGGGCCATGCTGAATCTTGGGCCCATGTGAGGTCAGGAACCCTCTTTCCGACCAAAGCTTTCCGAAGTTGTGAGCCATCCCAAATGCGTACTGGCTATCAGTATATATATTGACTCTTCGCCCTTGGGAAAGTTCACAAGCTCGGGTCAACGCTATAATCTCTGTGGCCTGCGCGGAGTTATGCGAAATTCTCTTAGTTTTGACAACTTTGCTCAATGTAGTAACTGCATAAGCAGCTGTAGATGTACCATTCGAAAGTTTGAAGCAGGAGCCATCGCAAAACAGCTCCCCTTCTGCATTATCCAAAAGAGTATCTATGAGATCTATCCTGCCCTTCGTTTCTTGTTCGGTGGTATACAGGCAGTCATGTAATTCTTTGTCACCGCAAACAGTGTTTTGCGGGAAAGGTAAGAGCTCAGCCGGATTAAGAACACAACACCTCTTAATTTGAATGTGAAGGGCAAACAGAATTAATTCATACCGTGCTGAGGTGAGGTGTTGCGTTTGAGTTTTGTTCAATAGAATATCAACAGAGTGAGGTACCATCAAAATCAAATCATGGCCTAGGACCATTCCCTCACTCTGTTTTACAGACGCGGCAGCAGCAGCGACAGCGCGCAAAAATCTTGGCAAAGCGCATGCGACAGGATCAAGGGCGGAGGAGTAGTAGCCGCACGGCCTATTCTTCCCTCCGTGTTCCTGTGTTAACACAGGCAAAGCACATCCATCACATTCATGCACAAACAACATAAACGCCTTGTCATCATTTGGAGTACCCAGAACTGGTGCCGAACATAGCGCGGTTTTGAGAAGCTCAAATGATCGTTGATGTTCCGATTCCCATGGCAGTGGCAGAGAAATGCCCTTCTTCGTCAAAGCCAACATCGGTTTTACCACTAGTGCGAAATTCGGGATCCACAACCTACAGTAGGAAGCCATACCTATCAGAGCTCTGACTTCCTTCTGTGTATTTGGAACAGACATGCCAGAAATGTGTTTTATTCTTTCAGGTGTCAATCTTCTCCCCTCCTTTGACAGGAGGTAGCCTAGATAGGCAACCTCCTGACAACAATATTGACATTTTTTAAGCGAAGCTTTGTGACCATTTTTAGCTAGATGAACAAGCAACAGTATAGTGCCTTCTTTACAGGCATTCTCAGAATCTCCAGCCAAAAGCAAATCGGCAACATATTGAAGCAGCGTGCAAGTAGGCGGCAATTCAAGGGTGTCGAGCTGCTCTTTCAAGGCTCTACTATAAATACTAGGACTTTCAGTATACCCTTGAGGTGCCCTTGTAAATGTAAATGAGCGTCCCCTCAAGGTGAACGCAAACAGATATCTGCTTTCTTTATGTATAGGGATACTAAAGAAAGCGTTTTTTAGATCCACAATGCTGAAGTGCGTAGCCGTAGCAGGGATCATTGTTAATATCGTCGTCACATCAGGCACAATTGGAAATTGTGGGGCGACCACTCGGTTAATAGCACGAAGATCAATTATAAACCGATACGGAATTACATTGTCGCCTTTCTTATATACAGGTAAGATCGGACTGTTACACAAACTACCTGTAATCTCCTCGATCACCCCACGATGTACAAAATCGGAGACAATGCATTTCAAAGCACGTTCGCCTTCGACTGATATTTTATACTGCGGGATGCGTGGCAGTTTCACCCCATGTTTCAGGACTATTTTAATGGGCTCAATCTGTAACACTCCAACATCATTGTCGTCCACCGCCCACAAACATTCCGGAACAATGCTAAACTCGGGAGGCAAAGGTCGAATCAGAAACTGAGAATTAGGAAGTTGCTGTGGTGAAACCATCAGCTGTACTCCATCCGAAGAACAATGAATTACTGCGTTCAATTTCTTTAACAAATTCAACCCCAGCAAATTCTCTCCACAGTTCGAAGTGAGAAGAAAAGGACAATGGTCCGTAAAGGGACCCAAAGAAACGGATACCGGCGCAGAAAACGGACAGACAGTTGGTACACCAGAAAACCCTACGGAAACATTTGTTTGCCCTGACAGTGGGATGTTTGGAACCCGAGAATGATCAATGGAGCACTTCTGTGCTCCAGTGTCAATCAAAAACTGGTGTTTCCTATTCCCTACTAATAATTCAACGTAGGGGCCTTTTTGATTAACGGGAATAGGCGAAGGTTCCAAACCCTGCTTCGGGCAATCCTAATAAAACAGAGCCTCGTCAGAAGGAAGCTCTTCAGAAAGGTAGGCAGCAGAAGGGTGATCAAATATGTTTCTCGAGTCCATACTCGAGGTCTGATTTTCCCGTGAAAAAGATTGCTGAGAATCTTGTAAAAGCTGACCTCTTTCAGGGCCCCCTACTCCAGGGCGGCCCCTAGGTCGTCTACCCATACCCCCAAACGCACTGCTTGACCTCTGTCGAAGGACAGGGCACTGTGCTCGCCAATGACCTTCCTGGCGGCAATAAGCGCATTGATTAATATTCACAGTACTCAGAGGAGCATTTCCTTTTGGAACGTACTGACCTCTAGTCTGTGTCGTACCTCCTCTGGGGTTTCTAACAATTTGCTGCAATAATACTTTGGTTTTCAAATCTCCCTTTCTCTTTTCAATTTTCTCCTTCTCATTATTAACACGGTTCTCATAATACTGAGCCATGTGCAAAACTTCAGATTGAGATTTTGCCTGCCAAGCGCTCTCAGAGGACATAATTTGTGACTGGATGTCGGGTAACAATCCACGTACAAATTTGTCCACGAACAACCTTTTTCCCGACTCTGTACCTAACACAGGCCGTAAGCTTGTCCCAAATAATCCTTTAATTATAGTTTTTAGTTTAGTGACAATCCTATCAGGTAAAGTAAGTATTACCTGTGGTGGTTTCTCACCAGCTGGTCTTTCTCCATCAATTCTAATCATATTTGCCCACGTATCTCCCAGTCCCGGCACATCATCTATTGTCCGAACCTGTTTCCATACATCTACGGGTAGGAGTACAGGGAATAACAAGTCAATGTCACTCAAGGTGAACACAGAGGACTGTAAAACGGACTCTATCTCTTTGTAAAACCCAGTCGGGTTTTTCCTGATATCGGGAACTGATTGTCTAATTGTGTTCACTTCCTGTCGTGAAAACGGGACGTGAACAAATTGCGATACATAATGTGCAGGGATATCCACAGCGGGGGCACCAGTCCCAGCGTTGGCGGGGATCTCAACTTTTGGGACAAAGGTCGGAGGAACCTCTCTCATAGGCAACTGAGATATAGGTACCTCCGGCCGCTTACTAAGCAATAGAGCCAGGTCGAGCGCTAAGGCAGTTGTAGAAGTGTCGGGCGAAAAAGCCCTTTTACAAATCCCCAATAATTCTATGGGGCAACTAACCCTCTTCCTTACACATTCCTCTTGCAGGTGCTGTACCATCACCTGAATTAACTTTCTTTGCATTTCTACTGTATACTGACTATACGTGTCATGCACTTCGTCTGGCGGTGTCGATGAATCTGAGATCCATCGAACCGCATCTTTGGTACAAATTCGTACTTCCTCAGGTGCCGCTCTATGGCACGGAAGGAACCGTTTCTGTACATATATTCTATTGTCCTCATCATCCTCATCTCGTGATTTTTCAAAGTCTTTCCTAAACTCAAACAATCTTTCAACATGTCCATATACTTTCTGCTCTGTGTCCCTCGAAAGTGCCAAAGCATTCACATCTCTCACCTCTTGTCGAAGATCCGAAATTTTGTAATCTACCCCACATCACACACAAATGAGTCCCCAAACCTTCGATAAAAACATTTTTCTCGGGAAAACTATTCAAATTAGATAATGTGGAAAAAACATTAGCTTGATCACCTTTCTCCATGCAATGCTTAGCCCATGCAAACAATTCCTGTTTCCTATCTGTAGAAACAGTACTACGAGTCACAATCTTTGACCCTGCACCTGGATCGACCTCAATCAATACGGGGCCACTCGGGAGCGGAGGTATAGGTAAATTTAACAAAGGTGCAACTATCGGTGCAGGGGGAAGGGGCGGTGCGATAGGCGGAGGAACAACAACCATAGGACTAGGAACAATAGGTTGCCTAGGGGGAACAGGAGTAACAACAGGAGCGACAACAGGAACAGGCGGGGTGCCCAAAATAGGAGCATACGGAGGTGGCGCTGAGGCATCCAGCCTGCGCTCATTTAATAACTTCTCAATAAATTCTTCAGAAACATGGAAATCTTTAGAGGGGTACATTTTTTGGACTCTGAGTGAAAAGGCTCTATCCATATTTTTAACTAATTCTGACCGCTTTTCTTTATCATATAATAATGCTTTTTCAGCGTTTGTTTTATGACGACGTGCATGCTTATCCCTACTTTTAAGCTGCTGTAATGCTTCTTTCTTCCAATTCTGTAACACATCAAAGGCTGCTGGTCTAGCCTTTTTCTTTAACAAGATCGATTCTAAGTATTCAATACGGGGATCTCAAAACTACCATTGATTGGCTACTGAAATTCGGAGGCATGTCTGGTCTGTCTGTGCCAAATATCATTAAACACTATACTTCCAATGCCATACTTACAGTACATAGTACACGCCGGCGACCCCACCTGTGGTGCCGGGCGGCTAAATTCCAAGGATTGTCGATCGCTGCGGAACAGAGCCCTAAAACAGCTAGACAATTTCCCAGGCATTTCACAAAATATTGGTGTTACCTGGTTCAATAATTGTGTCTGCAGATACAATACGCCAAATTCAAATTGTCAGGGTTAAATTAAGAGCCGGGTCACGACTGCACCTGACCAAACCTAAGGAGGACCGTACGGTTTACCAAAGAACTTACCTAACGAATTTTACCTTGTGTTTGGTGGTTTCGGCAAATCTGCCCGCCTCAAAATTGGACCCTCGTCAAGATGCCGTGTCAGACCACACGACTATCGTCCAAGGATCGGATCGTGCAGCGATGCCGAGGTATCGCGTCTCGCTCGGTCGGGCCCGCAGAATCACACCGTCCGATCCCGGTTCGATAGTCTGCGTCAACCTTCAATGATCCCGCATCAATCTTGAGGGTCCCTATTCGGGCGCCAACTGTGGAAACAGAAAAATTGATATGAGGCCGGGAAGCCCAAAAGGAAACACACCAAAAACAGGTTACAAAGAACATACAAAGCGCTTTATTCAAAGATACAACAATTACCAAAGTCAATTGACATACAGATAGCTATTCGGCCCTCAGAGTAACAGAACAAACTATCAACGGAAGTTCGCCGTGTTAGTGTGGGAGACCGAACATTGGGATACTCAGGTTTTTATACTTTTCATCCAGCTCTGGCCAACCCCCTCGCGGGTTAACCATTCTCAGAACCAGGCCTAGGATTCGTTGCCAGGTCAATCCCATAATGTATGCATTTGATCAGTTTCGCTGATACAGTTGTTCATTTACACACAGGTCAGGGATAGGACAAGGTCTCAGTTCGTGACCCCAACAAGTGGCCTGCAGGCATATTACTTATTCTTGTGTGCGGAGGTCACAACGGCCAGAATCCCACTCGAAATGTCATTCGGCCTCCATTTTGTTGTTCAGGGTGACTTCCACACTACGAGAAAACCTAAAATGGCGCCTAAATCCAAGATGGCGATTTACACAATACATTAAGGTCAAGACCTTGCCGCGGAATCTATGTACACGATGTTTTTAGACAACTTGGCGTAGGCCAACATACATTCAAACAATGCGATAGGAGGTACAATATTATTTCGATTTCCACAGCCCCTCTCTCACTTTTCATGCTACTAAACTTATAATCTCCTCCCTTATCTTCTCTCGTCTCTTCTACTGCTCCTCCTTACTCTTTGGGATACTTACTTCTCATCTCGCCCCCCTCAAATCTATCTACCATTCTGCCGTCTGTACCCTCTGTCTCCTTACCTCCCGTGACTCCATCTCGTCTTCCCTTTCCTCCCTTGGCTGGCTTCCCTTTCACTCCCAACTTAAATTTAATTTTCTCTGCTTAGTCTTTAAATCTCTCCATGGTCTTGCTCCCCCTTATCTCTCCTCCCTCCTCTCTTTCTACACTCCCTCCCGCTCCCTTCATTCTGCTGACCACTTCCTTCTCACTGTTCCTCCGTCCCCTTGTGCCCCCTCCCGTTTCTGCTCCTTCCAGCTCCTAGCCTCCCTGCACTGGAACTCCTTACCTCTCTCAATCCGCTCTATTCCTACCTTCTCCTCCTTCCGCACCTCCCTTAAATCTCTCCTTCTCCATCCCCACCATGAAACCCTTCCCCCTTCTTGCTCCCCCTCCTTCCTTTATCTTTTCCCCTTGATCATCAACCTCCTCTTCCCCCATCCACCCCATCCTCACCCTTTTACCCCTTCCGTTTCCCTCCTCCTTCTCCTCCTCACCCCTCCCTCTCCCTCTCAGTTCTACTGCACTACTCCCCCTCTTCCCTTCAGTTTAATTGCTCTACTTACTGTTTTGTTGGTCTGATTCATAATGTTAAATTGCTTCAACTGTTATAATGTTATATGTATCCAGTTGTTAAAATGTACAGCGTTTTGGAGTAAAGCGCTATATAAACATAATAAATACAAATACAAATACCTCTTTTCTCCCTGCAACATCCAATTGAACTCACTGAAAAAGCAAAATAAAAAACATTAAAATACTTGTACTTCCTGCAAAAGCTGCCAAAGCTGCTAGGTATATCAATAGGATAGCCAATGCCACCTCCGATACCCAGGAACTATTTATCATCCTGAGGGAGATAGAAACCCTAGAAACCCCTTCTCTTCCACCAGCACTAAAGACAACGCCTGGTGTGAAACTGTCCAGAACAGCCTCACCGGGAAAATTAGCCATCTCCAAAATAAGATCAATACCACAAGCTCTCTCGTAGCAGCCCCCTTTGTCGCCACCAACTTACAAAGCACCAAGCCCAGACATCCCATGCTTCCATTTCCAACGTATTTCTTCTACCAACCTAGACATTATCATCAAGGGTCTTAAACCCTCGTGCTGTAAAGGGGACCCAGCATCCATTGTCAAAGACTGTGCTGAACCCTTACTCCGGCTCATTGCAGCCATCACAAACTCTTCCTTCACCACTTGCTCTGTGCCCACCACACTCAAAGAATCTTAGATACCCCTCCTGCTAAAAAAAAAAAATACCTTAGACCCCACAATCCCCACTAATTACTGGCCTATCACAACTGCACCCTTCATGCTGAAAATAATTGATAGAGTTGCATATCTCCAGATCCAGGACTTCCTTGAATCTCACAACATCCTAGGCACCCATCAATCAGGCTTCCGCCCCAGGCATGGCACTGAGACAGCCCTTCTTGACTTAAAAAATCAATTGGACAATGCTATTGACTCTGGCAAACTTTCAGTCCTCTTCCTACTTGACTTATCAGCAGAGTTCGACCTGGTTGACCACACTATGGTTTGCCACCACCTCACCACTTCAGCTCACTTCTCCCCTGAAGCCACTAAATGGGTTGCATATTTCCTATCTAACATTACATCAAGAGTCTTTGCAGGTTATGCACTGGCCACTCCTACCCCAATCAATTGTGCTGTCCCCCAAGGATCTTGTGTCTCTCCGCCTTTGTACAACATTTATACAAAGCCCCTTTCTGACCTCCTCGACTCCCTTGACACCTCTTACACAAACAATGCCAATGACACAAAAATCCTTATCCTCCTGTCTGGCAACCACTCCCAAGACACAGCTAAGGTAAATGCCATCAACAAGACCATTCAAATATGAATGGCAAAGCATGTCCTCTGTTTGAACCATGAAAAGACAGACATTTTGAACATTGACTCCCCAGCACACCTCATCAAGCTTGACAAGTCCTTCAACTCCTTCACCATTGATGGCCACAACATCCCTGTTGTATCTGCTGTAAAAACTCTGGGGTCTTCTTGATGCCTCCTTGAAATTTCTTGTGGCAGGTGAATCGGTATAGGCCGATTTGACCGACAAAAAATGGTCACAATGACCAATAGTTCTAAAAATGCTACCACCAAAGGTTCGAACACCAGGAGTTTGAACCTTTGGTGGTAGCATTGTAAAAAAAAAAAATGGGGGCTGCGGGGGTGTCCTTTGCATCGCCCCGCTCACTACACTTCATGGTATAGTGAGCAGGGGTAGCGAGGGACACCCCCACAGCCTTCCACTTAAAAAAAAAAGAAACAGGGGCTTTGGGGGTGTCTTCCGCATCGCCCCGCTCACTACACTTAATGGTATAGAGAGTGGGGGTTGCGGGGACACCCTCGCAGCCTTCCATTTAAAAAAAAAAAGAAATGGGGCTGCAAGGGTGTTGCCCGCATCGCCCCGCTCACTATAC
Source organism: Ambystoma mexicanum (assembly GCF_040938575.1). NCBI lineage: Eukaryota > Metazoa > Chordata > Amphibia > Caudata > Ambystomatidae > Ambystoma > Ambystoma mexicanum. Next base: position 1,407,343,524 of record NC_090931.1, on the reverse strand, counting down.
TTATGGTATAGTGAGCGGGGCCTGTGGGGGACACCCCTGCAGCCTTCCGTTTACAAAAAAAAAGAAAACAAAAGGACACTATGGTGCCGGTTCCCGATCATGGAAGCTGCAGGAACCCAGTGTGAAGATGAAGGTAAGTGGGGTGTGTTTATGTTGGGGTGTAGTGGGGGTGTGCTTAGGGTGTGGGTGGGGGGGTGTTATGCGTGTGTTGTGTGTGTGGGTGTGAGTATGTATGTGTGTTCACATGAGAAAGGTGCACACTTTTGGTGGTTCGCACCTCTCTCATGTGAACGTTTCGGTAGTTTCTGCCACGGCCAAATCACTTACATTTGGTGAAGCACATTGCTTCCACTTCTGCATATGGCACGAAGCTGATCAATGACAGCAAACTGTTCCTCTCCTCTGGCAACCAGACTTACTTCGCCCAAGCACTCATTGGATCCAAATTGGATTAGTGTTACTCCCTACTCCGCGACACTTCCGAAAAAAAACTTGAATAAACTGCAAGTGGTCCAAAACAATGTCTTCTGAGCTGCCACCGATTTGTGCAAACACGACTATGTATCTGAAACAAGGAAAGCCTGCCACTAGCTCGCCATTAGGGATAGAATATCATGTAAAACTCTATCATCCACCAATGCCTAGCCAGCCACACGCCAACATATCTTATCCAAAAGATCAAAAGATAAGACCCTACAAGACCACTGCCTGGAGATTCCGATATACAATTGTAAAAGATCAGGAGGAGCGAGTTTCCCAGTCCGGGTGGTCACCCTGTAGAACAACACCCTCCCACCACCACCACCTGCAGGCTGCACCTTCCTACCACACATTTAGAAAGAGTTTAAAAACCCACCTTTTTAACAAACTGACTTCACCACTGTACCATTTCCTTTGACATTTCTTGCAACTACCTTCTAGATGCCCCCGGGCTTAGTGTGCTGCTATAAATGTATAAATAAATAAATACATTATAGAGAAACAGTTGCGTTTTACATGAGATATCATCTAGACCCTCTCCCGCTTAACCAGGTTTGCAATTAAAATGCTTACCTGATATAGATAACCTTTTACATACTGCAACATGAAAACACCTTTAATTTACTAACTCACTATGTTTGTTTAATTTATTCATTACTGAAGTAAAGTTTTTCACTTATAAAAAAAATCCAAAAGATGTATTGCCACCATCACTATGTGGTAAGAGCCGTACCCTCAAAAGGGGTAATTGTCACTTGGGATAATGACCCTTTCTCAACATACGACCCTTGGCGCTCCCTCAGTCTATATGGCTATAATAATGGGGCAAGTGACAAAAGTTGTGTTTGTTTTTCTACATTATTGCATGCAACCCACGCTGGCTCTCCCTTCCCCTTCTTTCTCTAGCTCTAAATGTAATTCCATTTACTCCTTTCTTTTTTCCCTCGCTTCGATCACTACCTCCCTGTCGCTGATCCAACTGCAATGCTTAAATAAATCAATGCCACTATTGCCGAAGAAGGAGGACTAACTTATGAAACTGCATCATTAAACCCATCTACAGCCACAGTCCTGGAAAACCTCAATGCAAGGCTTTTATATCGAACAATGAGGGTATTCAACTCGATGCAACCATTAATATCTAGTATTTCAATGTGTGTGGCCTGGAAAATCAAAAGTCTCCCAAACATGACTTTGAGCGCCCCAATAAAGACTGCAAATGTATTTAAAATAGGCCTTGTCTGGCTATTTGCACGCAGCCCAAGCAAAATCACGGCCTCGTAAATTGATCAAGAACATGATCTTTGTTTTGTCTGTGGCATATAAATGAGTCATGAAATGCAATATATAAGTGAGGAAAGCTGGCAAATTTACAGGAATCCCCATTAAACTGTTCTGGCGTGGGTGGGCGCAAAATGCCTGATAACTTACCGATAAGCTTCAGTGCTCTTGTGGTCTTTCTTTCACATGGGTAATATATGTGGTGCATGGACATACTTGAAGCAGGCATTCAGCTGGTCTTTCCTTTATTTCTTCTCATCGCAGTCCATGATCTCTATTTATATAAAGCAGAAAATCTGTTAGTTTGTTCCTTATACAATTCCACACCGTTCTACCAATCTGCACGAAATGATGCATAGTTACCTGTTAGGACCTTCCGGACATTACTGACTAGATGACATTTAGACACCAAGCCCCTTTACCCGGAGTTCTGCCCCTTCATACATGAGACGTTTGCCTGAAATTGGCCAAATATACCTCAATGCAAGGGACAAAACTCATGTGGGACCTTGAAAACCACATTTCAAGACCCTAGGATGCACCGTTTCTTAATTATTTGCACCACAATGATATGCTATCATATGGCATTTATAACACACCTATACACAAGTGTTTCAGGGTGCAACAAGGCAAGGGTGGGGGAACAGAGGGAAGACAGACAGCGATCCTACTAGGCCAGGTGTCATTCAGATTGCGCAAGTGCATGGGAAGGAGAAGGGGAATAGTGCGAGGGAGGGGGAGAAGTGCAGTACATGGGATAAAGAATAATAACAGTAGGTAAAGTACGGCCTGCTTGTGGCAAGTGTGAGGGTAAGTGCAGATATCAGGTGTCAAGTGCTGGTTGTGGGACTGTAGGGATACATAGACAGTCCCGAGTGCAGGGGGTTGCCAGGAAGGCAGTACAGGAGTCCGACTGGTGGTGGAGGGGATCTGGGCCCGAGAACAGATGGTGGCCAGGTAACCAGTGAAGGTTCAGCAAGGGATTCAACAAGGGAGAAGGGGGGAAAAAGCAGAAGCAAAGAGAAAGGTTTTGAGGTACGTCCGGAACTGGAGATGGTTCTCCTTAAGTTTCAGTAAGGCAGGGAGGCTGTTCCAGAGGGAGGCCCCAGCCGAGGAAAGAGATCTACCACCCACTCGTTGCTTGGAGTAGCGACTCACCCTGAGGGAGTTGGAGGCAGATGAGTGAAGAGCTCAAGAAGGAAGATATTTCGGAAGAGAGAGTTTAAGTTATTGAGGCCCCAGGCCCCAGAAGACCTTGTAGACAATGCAGAGGGTTTTGAACTTAATCCTCACAACCACTAGGAGTCAGTGCAGAGATTTCAGTCCTAGAGAGATACGGTCCATGGGCTTGAGGCAAAGGACAAGTCTCGCAGTCCTGTTCTGGAAAAGTTGCAGAGGGCGGAGAGTAGAGGCAGGCTGATTTAGAAAGAGGATGTTGCAACGGTCTAGCCTAGAGAGAACCAGACCTCTAGAGAGACTGTGAGCTTCTGGGTAAAGGAGAGGAAAGGAAGAATACCTCTGAGGAGGTGCAGCTGGTAGTGTGACTTCTTAGAGACGTCACAGATGTGAGGAGAGAAGGAGAGTGTGGAGTCGAAGATGACCCTGAGGTTTTTAGCCTCACAGGTGGGAGCAGGAAGAGGGCCAAGAGAGGCTGGCCAGAGAGTGACAGGAAAGGGGGAAGTTGGGGTACCGATGAGAAGAATCTCAGTCTTACTGGCATTAACACAGAGATCATTGGCCGCACACCACTCCTGGATGGCGGACAGACATTCAGAGATGAGAGAGGGAGAAGAGGTGGCTGAGGGTGGCCTGAAAATGAACACCTGCATAGCACTGGAAGTTGGGGAAGAGCGCGGCAATGCGGTGGGCAAGAAGTGCCAGGTATTGGTTGAAAAGCCAGGGAGAGAGGTTAGACCCCTGGGGAACACCACAGGTAGATATAGAGATAGAGGATATGAAGGACCCAAGTTGAACCAGGGAGGATCGATCAGAGAGGAAATAAGTCAGCCACGCTAGGGCCTGACCAGTGATGCCAAGGTTATCACAGAGATGATTGAGCAGGATGGCATGGTTGACCATATCAAAGGCAGAAGAGAGATCAAGTAAGATGAGGACACAGGGGGTGTTGGAGTCAAGGTTGGAGAGGAGGTCTTCACGGATGTTCAGGAGAGCAGTTTCCGTACTTCTGGCAGCTCTGAAACCAGACTGATGGTCATGGAGGCAACCAACAGATTTAATGTGAAGATTACGCTGAGAGATGGCTAGCTTTTCCAGGAGTTTGCCAAGGAAAGGAGTGATGGAGATTGGCCGATAGTTGACCAGGCAAGATGGGTCGGTCGGCAGAAGGTTTGTTAAGAAGAGGGTGCACAAGGGAGTTCTTCAGGGGGGAAGGGAAGACTCCAGTGGTGAAGGAATGATTGGAGAAGTAGGCCAGGGCAGGCGCCAGGGAGTCAATGTGGTCCTTGATGGTTTTGGAGAAGCAGGGGAGAACCTGTTTTGATGGGACTTTCATAGATCGGACTTGTCTGGAAACCTTGTCAAGGCAGAGAAGGAGGGAGGAGAGGTGGCTGAAGAAGGGCCGGAGGAAGAGCAGGTCACTGAGCGAGGATGGGGAGAGGGGGAGAGAGAGGACGGGATGTCCTGAGTTTTAGAGATGAAGTGAGCGGCCAGAGCCGTGCAGAAGGCTTGGGAAGGGAGAGGAGAGGTAGAGACTGTGGCAGGATTAACCAGTTCCTTGCAGATTTTAATGCACCGCAATGCACCAGATACATTTTCTTTTTGTGTATTTTCTATGTTTTTCTATTTCCAGATGTCTCCCAAAAAGAGCAAATCTATTGGACAAACTAATCCAAAATCATAAAAAGTGAGATTATTAAGGGCTTGTCTCCAGAATCTGTGTGGAGTACGGGTCCATTTTGCTAGTGGGCTTATAAAATAGACCACATTCAGCAATTTTTGGCAAGATGTTCTATCAGAACCTGGTCAATGGCTGCACAGCAAGGAAGGGAGGAGTGTAGGGCAGCAATGAGTATGACTATCCTCCAGTGCAATACATGTTACCAGATTGGACATGGGCCTCCTTGTCCCTCTTCATTCTCGCAGCTCATATTATATGAGGAACTACTCTTAAACCCGACACACATTGCAACACACCAGCTAGGTCAAAAAATATTCAACACCCATGGATGTATCTGTCTTGCACAAACAATAAACGAACACATTGGAGTGCGTTGGTATAAAACACAGACATGGAAATCCAACTAAGGTGCAGTGGTAAATGATTTATAAGTCAGCAATGGTTTACAGGCAGCTTCCTTTGAAATGTTTATTAGCGAAATCATCTGCAACTTGGCACATGATGAAGGTACTGTTCATCCATTGGGCCTCATTACGACCCAGGCGGAGGACCATGGTGCTAATAGCACCATGGTCCATGCTGGTAACTTACCGACTCCGCCATGGAGAAAGGGGGAATTACCACCCCATTACAAGGTTGGTGGGGCGGTAACTCCCCCTTCCTCCATGGCCCTTCGCCATTCCCATTTTGGCCCCATAGGGCTCAATGGGAATGGGGAAGGCGCTAAGTACGGTGCCGTAAATTGCAGCACCGTACTTAGCACCAAGGTCCCTTTGTGGGTCCCTACTTTAACGGCTGGTAAAACCAGCCTTTAAGGTCGGGTCCCGCAAAGGGATCTCGTAATTAGGCGCTAATAGGTTAACAGTGCCGCAGCCTTTTATGGTGCTGTTAACCCATTAGCGCCTGGGTCAAAAATTATAGACCTATTTCGCTTATTGATGCGGACTGCAAGCTTTTTGCCTCTATGCTTCTTTCCGACCTTAACGTTTGGATTAAGGAAAATCATATTCTCCCCAAACAACCAACAGGTTTTAGGGCAGGCCACTCAACTAATCTTAATGGTCTTATTATGAGTGCCCTGCAAAGTTCTTCCTAGGGTAAATATGATGGTTCCCTCTACGTTGTGTCTATCGACCTGTCAAACGCCTTTGATTTGGTTATCAGGTCTAGACTATGGGAAAAATTAACTAAATGGGGCATTCCGGCCGGTCTGTTAACTCTTATTATGGCTATGTATGAAAACTCGGGGGTCCATATCAGGCTTGATTTGGCAGGAACTCTCTCCAGAAGGATAAGAACCCGTATTGGGGTGAGGCAGGGTTGCTCGTTAGCTCCCTGTCTTTTTATCCTTTATATGGCTGATGTGGATGATTTTCTGGGAAATACAGGCATGGTGAGTGCCAAACTGGGGGACTTGAGGCTCTCATGGTTGGCCTATGCCGATGATTTTCTTCTTTTTGATCACACTAAAGTTGGCCTGCAGAGGCTCATTTGCAAATTTGAAGAATACGCCATTCTTAATGGGCTGAAGATTAACCCGAGTAAAACCCGTACTATGGTCTTCTCAAAGGGGAGAACGGGGAAAAACAAAGTATGGAAAATAGGGGGTGAAAACATCATCAGAGCACACAAAATTGTCTATCTCTGCTTTTTGATACTGGCCCAACCTTCCGCGATTGAGCTTAGACAATTTCTTAGACACAAACTGCTCCCACTCATCTCCCAATCCATTAGATTAGACAACAAATACTGCATGTTCTCCCTCAAGCCTGTAGTAGACTTTTTTAAGGGTAAGGTTGCTCCAAAGCTACTTTATGGAATGGAACTTCACTATTCGGCACTTTTGACTTTTTGGGACTCTCTTGAGGGTTCTATTGGAGGAAAATTCTGATATTGCCGAATTCTTTTCCAATAGTGGCCATTAGGTACGAACTAGGGCTAGTCTCACTGCGAGCCAGGATTCTCTGTCTCTGGAGGGTCCTTTCTCTTTTTTCAGCTCTGCTCTTTCCCAAACCTGATACCCTCTATGCTGTTCTGGGTCACGCGATTTTTTCTCAGGGACCTCTGGTCCATAATTTATATCTTAACGCATTCAGTGATCTCTGTGATAAGACCCTGTCGGATATCTCCACTGATAGGGTCACTCTACTAACGAATCCCAATAAGGTTAAGAAGTGTCTTTTTAGTCATGATTAGAGTAACACCATTGAAAAATTGCATTCTTATCCCTCTCTGAGAGACCTACAATTCGACCATAAGAAAAGAGGTCTGTTGTCTTTTATTCTGTCTCAATTTCCCAATAGATATTATCGTTCTCTTCTCATTAAACTCAGATGGAATCTCCTTCCCACCCGGGAAGTCCTACATAAAAGGAAAGAGTTTTCTGATTTAGACCCTATCTGTCGCTTTTGTAAAACTCTCGGGGTGATTGAAACCTCTCGGCATCTCTTTTTAGATTGTACTGCTCTGAAATCTTTAAGGGACAAATATTTAGTTAGATTCAGTGTAATGGGTCAAATGGGGGCTGATAATCAGATCTGGTCACAGTGTCTCACCATTACTAATATTAAGGATGGACTTGCTATGGCGGGTTTTATCAAAGCTCTAGATCTATATGCCCCTCTGATATGATTAAATTTGACTATATGAAATGTTTAATTCCTGAAGGCTTATTGTCTATTTTAAAATTTCAAATTTTAATGTTGGAATTTTATTGTCGCTATAACAAGGGGGGTTGTCCTACCCTCTATGGATCTTAGGGGTGCGCAGGGTGAATTCAGTGCACACTGGTTTTAGACCCTTATGGGTGCCCGTGCAGTTTGGGCAACTATTGAAGGAAACAGCATACTTGCTGCTGTCAAACAGATATCTCTAATGTAGTATTCATGTACAAAATTCCAATTCTTTTATATACAATTGCAGCTTTTTATTGATTAGCTGATGCTTATTTTCTTTGTGCAAAGCATTTTAGTAAATTTTGATTTATGACAATGTGCATTGTGGAACACAGAAGCATAGTTAAACATTCACTATGACATCAATGTGAAAGTAAAAGTCAAAGTAAAAGGCATGGTAAGTAAAGCGTTCATTTGTACATTTTAACTGGCAGTTTGTTTGTGAGCAAAAATGTTTCATGCCAATGAGTGTAGAAAACACAGGATAAAAGTTCAGATGGAGAAGACGTTGGAAATCAGTCTCCTATGCCCGGCTAAAGTCTGACCTCATATTTGGTCTACGTCTGGGTTTGAAGTTAGGAAATGAAAAATGCAGCACAGGATAGGAACCCGAAAGTACTTTCGGAAAAAAAGTGCTGCTGACGTTTCGGCAGAATAGATGGTAGCCTTCTTCTGGGGCCCAAGAAAGTCAGGAGACTCACTGGTCGTGCGTCCAGTTAGAGCGGATGAACCCAAAGGGTTTCATCATAGGGCAGTTGGAAGGGCGGAGGTGGCCTGTGTGGGCGTAGGCAGAGTGGATGGCCGGGATGCCGGTGGGCGGCCAGTGGGTTAATATTGCCGGACCCTCTGGGTGGATTGCGAGGTCAGTGGAAGGTCCATAAGAGTTGAACCTGAGGCTGGTAGGTAAGGTCCCACCTGGAATGGGCAGGGGACCGTCTCACAAGCAGTCCAGAAGTGAAAGCATCATGGATGGACACCAAGACAATAGAGGTAGATATCGGCACCAACAGACCATGGAAACAAAAAACCATGACGAATTGTAATACTGACCACGTTGTGTGCCTCATTCACTGTAAATGCGGCCTTCCGTATGTAGGAAAAATGGCCAGAAAAGTGAAAACGAGAATATTCAAACAAAAAAGTTGTTTGAAAAACAGAACTGAGAACACTCCAATGGACCAATACTTTATTTCCATGAAACATGGACATGAGGACTTCACATGGAAAATCTTACAAACACTCAAAGGGGATCCCAGAACCACGGTCGACCCCAAACTATTCAAATTGGAACAGGAAATGATTTTCAGAATGAGAAGCAACCTTTATGGTTTGAACGATTCGATAGAATGGAATAAGTAAAAAAATGATCCTCTCAAATATTTCAGTCCAAGTCAGTGCCCGGGGAGATGCCGGCCTGTTGGAAGTCACTTCACTAGAATTGAATATGTGATTGGGGGCTCTGTAACATTGCCTGTGAGAGTCTCACAATAGGACCTCCCAACTGATCCATTTTATTTATTTATTTATTTTTCTACATGGAATAAGATATACAAATGTGACCCTTTCAAACGCTCCTGGGAGAGTATGAACCTGTCCCTTAATAGTCACGATACTAGAATTGACAATGGGATTGTAGACACTGTAACATTGCCCCAGAGATCCCAGCAACAGGACCGTCCAATTGATCCATTGTAACTTTGCCTTTGAAAGTTTATTGTGACTACTTTGACAATTAGATTGTTTTCTAGGACCACAATGATTAATAGGGGCGGACTAAGTGTCACATGGATACTGGGAGTTTGGCATTGTACACGCCACACCCCAACTATGTGAAATGAGAACTGTTAACACCATTAGGGAAATGGATAAGCTGCCTCATGAGAATTTGTTTATGGAAACATGTATTATATGTCCATGTTGAGTACAGCGATGCACTCGACACACTAAATATCAGCACTTAGCAGGCTCGATTCACTGGGTTATCTCATAATTTCACACTCTGTTACCCAGCATATTATAATTTTTTCGCAGCTGTGAAAACTAGACCAACCGATTTGCTGAACTGACCTTCACTCGCTTAGGGTCCCACTGTTGAACCCTACCAGGACCTTTTTTCTGAGACGGTTTTAAGTATTGGCTGGCTCCATTTACAAATGGCGCCCGTGGTTCCCGTCCATTTGGTTTCACCAGACGGACTGCAAACATCAACAAGGGACTCTCTCAGTGTCTTGTAACCATAGTTACTGACATGCTTGCTCCGCAGCGTCTTCACGAGTAGACAAGCCAGTGCCGCGGTCAGGACGGGCAATCAAGAAGGTGACTCTAGCGACCCAGAAGGGACTTTGTATCCTGCCCCCACAGACTTGACGAGGTAAGCGAGTTGGCCGTTTAGGAGACTTTTCTCGGGATAAACTAACAACCTGGTAGCCAGCGCACACTGCTCTCTGATACTTTCTTGTAGCAGCCTGACTCTGTGGGTACTCTCCACGGCACCTACAGCTTCCTGACCTCATATAATATATATTTCTTTTTGGCAGGGAGATCAGACGCCCCAATACCAACCGGCACATAGTGTCTTACCAGTGACTACACTACAGCACCTGCTATTCCTCATGATACAGTTCACAGGTACTTCACTTCACTATATTTCTACACTCTATAATAGGAAAGAAGGGGCAGGTTATTGCTGTTAACTGACTAGCCGTGTGCCCACGGTATGCCCCATGCTTGCAGTTTGGAGCATATGGTTTATAGAAATGACCAACTAAGCGGCGCCCGCACTTCTGTTCATCACTCTAGGTGACAGCATCTCCACGCACCACCCAAGTGAGTGACTTCTCTTCCGCCAATCCTTGAGGACTGACAGTCCAGCAGATTGGCTGTGACTGCACTTTCACACTATTGGCAAGACTCCTCCATAGCGCAGCTTGGAATGCAAGCTCCCACTACAGGTGGGTGGAACACACTTTTTTAAATTTTCTGAATTTGACTCTCCCCCTCTACCCTACTATGTTTGTCTTAAGAGAGCCGCGTGCTCCATGTGCGAATGAAAAGCGAATCCTTTGATTTTCTTGCAGCCAAGCTGTAGGAATACTGATTTTTCCTACTACAATTCATTTGTACGCTCGCACAAGAACCACTCTGAGGTCCTTTTTTATCCTTGAAGATTGGTTCACTGTTAATTGATTGAACTTTCTGAGATCTATATGAGCAGTGGCAGCTTACTTCTCTTTTTAACCTTGACAGGTCGTATTTGTTTGTCTACCTTTGCACAAGCTGGATGCTGAATAGGAATTTGATGCGCACAACTTCCTCCTGATGGAAGTTCTGTATATGTGACACTTAAGAACTAAAACATGTTGAGACTTTATGTCTCCGTATAACAACAGTCACAAAACTAGCATCATTTGTTAATATACTAACCATTGCAAATTATGATTCAAAATGTTTTGCTCCTTCCTATGCTCCAATTGAAGGTTAGCCCTTTGTAGGCTATAGGTTGTGATGTTCCTATGACATATTGATTGAATTTGTGTCCAATGATTTAATACTTGTTTTATCTATGTCTTAATTAATTAAAACTACCGTTTGTTAAACGTTCCACTGAAGACCTGTCAATACACGTTCTATTTTCATATATTTAAAGGATTGCTGGTATTACCAGTACCTTTACTACCAGTACCTGTAATACCAGCTGTTTTTTGCCGGTGGGGTGCCTGACTTACCTCTAGTTCATGGCTGGAGGTAAATCAGGCCACACGACCGGTAAGCTTGTAGTTTGCCGGTCCAGAATCGTGCTGGTAAAAAGAATTTACTGGCACATTAATTCCAGACCGGCAAACTTGTAATGACGCCAATTGCGTCTGATGCTGAAGGCACTAAACTAGGGCATGACACAGACAATTGTCTCAAATCTCAGATGAAGTTAGTTGTTTACATCTTTAATTGCAGCACTGCAGGGTGAACACAGAAATGCACAGCACACAATCCCCAAACAATCCAAGGCTGTGCTACCCCACACCTTTAACCTTTATCCATAACTTGTATTGGCTTTCAGAACATTTACTTGAAGATTCAATGGCTTCACTAAGGAGGAGTTCTGTCCTCCCTATTAGCACAGTGGTCTTTTTTTAGAAGCCAGATAGCTTCCACAGTCTTCAGGAAATAACCATCACACAGGTGCACCCTTAATCCAGGTAAGGCTCACACTCTTTTTCTTCATCCATTTCAAATAACTTGTGTTTGTGATGCAAGGTTATCATGTTGGCTTTGAATGCATATTTCTGAATAGCTTAACCAATCAAAAAGAATACAGTTTGTTTCGTTGAATACAGCATTAGTTGCCAAGTTGCATCTCTCTATTCTGAGTGCTATCCTATAACTCAAAATCAAGTCTTTCTCAGAATACTTCTTCCATTTAAATGTACATTCACTGTCTAACCCCCTAGTCTATGGCCAGACAATTCCCAGGGATGGTCACAATATGCCATTCATCCGACAAGGATATGTGCCCTAAAGTACACATGGTAGTGATGGGTGCAATATATTTGTTTAATGTTAATGTTAATGTTAACTGATATTTGTACAGCGCACTATCACCACCGGAGTGGTCCCCTGGTGCTCTGGCGGCTCTGAAAAAAAGGGAAGGGGAGGGGGTGAGTTAGTGGGAATAAGCTGGAAAAGTGCAAGAGAGCAGTGATGTGCTGTTGGCCTCAAACTTGTGGTTCCGTTGGCTGGGCTTGGGGTGCTTTCCGGTCGTTAGTCGTCGTGTGCTGTTGTGCGAGTCCATGTGTGGTTTGCTTTGTTGGTGCAGTGTAGTGAAGTGTGTGCGGATTGTTGTGTTGTAGTAGTGTTTGGTTAGAGTTTGAGAGGTGTATGCAGAGGGGTGAAATTGTTAGTGGATTGGTTAATTGGCATTGCTGTCCGGAAGTGAGGCGCTGAATTTCCGTATTCTCTCCAGGTGGGGTTTGGAACATCTCTGCGTCTCTATCCTGATCTGGGCCATCCGATACTCTCATTCCCTTTCACACATGGCATCCAGTCACATTCATAACCTTACCCAAGTTCGGCCTCGGCCACCTACGTGGCACTTGTCTGTGTGTGGGGCAGCCATGCGTTTGTGTGTCCCTTCAAATCATAACATAACAAAACTTACAGTTACATTTCCCATCAACATTTATCTTCCACAGTGGTGAATACCTGTCCCTAAAGTGGCATTATTATGTATGACCATATTTTGAAATTAAAGTGATGTAACTCTTTTTTTCTCTGGTGCCCTGCATACTGGAATTTCTCTTCTCTTATAGATGAATGGTTGTCCTATTCTTGCTCGGCGTCTGACGAAAACACATTCAATAAGCACCTCCTTCTAATGATTAATAGTGAATGACTAGATTTTCCCCCAGTTTTCAATATGGCATTGTCCCCTAATCACTTGCTGTTCAAGAAAGCCGATAACAGGGAAAGCTCTAGCGTGCACTGCCTTACTGGCATTTGGCAACAAGATCACCATCCATCACGATTTTGCCAAGGAGACTGTCACACAGAGAAAAGCATTTCAGAATTAAATATCCATACTGACAACACTAGGATACACATATTGCCTATATGGCCCATCTATTACAAACAACTTCCCCCCTGGGCACACCCTTCTATGATCCATACGTCTAAGCAGACTTACTCAACAGTCAAAGAATAATGGTGCACCCTGCTTGACCAAGCTCTACTTCGAATATTGGTGGATCCAGTGCTTTGGTTGTTCGGCTCTCTATCCCAGACTTTTCATTTATTTATTGTGATAATTCTAAAGTGAAACACATTTTAGGCATGGTGTCATTACAGATCTGCTGGGTGTCATTTTGCTGTTTGAGCAATAACCTTTTTGTGAATTTTGCAGAACATATACACTCCTAATACAGATGATGCTTTATGTAGATTATAACTAATTTATATGGTGCAAAAACCACCCCTTGGCATTGATTACACACAGAATAGAAGTGTGTATTGTTACCCAACTGACTGGTGCTCATATTTTCTTAACTCATGCAAGGGATTTCAATCAGGCACACGCACAAGTTTCGCCTAGTATGTAGTGCGCAAATTAAACCCTTATTTTATTTGTGTCTATAAGTTCAATATTCTGAATGATATACCACTCATATCACACCCTTCTCAAAATACCCTCCAGGTTACACTGAACCAGGAATCAGGCTAGTTTGTAAAGGTAAATATGTATTTATTTATTTAATATTCAATCACACATAGGTTTAATATAGATATATATGGGGCAGCAATCACCCAAAGGGTGACAATACAATTCAGAAAGATAAGGAAAGCAATTGAATTCACTTATAAGGAGGCAAAATCGAAAACACAGGGAAAAAGAACAGTTTGTTTTGCACACAGATAGCGTTTAGGTTAATATTCCCCCTGCAAAGTTTCGTTTAAATACAATTGAGCAGTCCTACACCAATGTGAGTAATCATCAGTTTTTCAGGAATGAAACACAATGTCTAGAGTTATAGGCAATCTTCCCACCCTAAACAAGAGAGGAAAACCATTTTGGCAAATGACACTTGTAAACTGGCAGATGAAAAATGGCTATGTGAAAGACTGCAAAAAGGTGCAGAAATGCTTAAATGGAGACCACTTCTAAAGAAAGCAACACTAATCAGGTCCTAACACACATGAGCTATAAGATAAGCAACAGAACACACTGTAGATTGGTATCGGATGGAAGAGGCACTTTGAAATGGGAGAATGACAAGTGTAAACTTGTGAATTTTGCAAATTCGCTGCAAACTTTTACTATGCGATATTGAAGAAAAACGGGTCAAATACACTGTTCTGCAATGCAGTTCTTTTCCGTTGTGGAGATAGCTAAGGATGTTAGGTATCAGTGAGAGTTGAAATTGCGTTTCTATCTTTAAAACAAAAGGGTTAAAGAGGTTTTGGTGAGAGGTGTTTTTCCAAAATAGGCGCAAAATTGAAAACAGAAATGTGATGACAGATGGGTTTGATTACACTATATAATGACTATGAAAAAGATAATGCCACAGATGGATTTTACAGTCACGTGATCAGCGTAACCCGTCCTGTTGTCGATTCTGTACTTCTTCCTGGGATTTACTTTAGTTATTCAAAATCACTAGGGATTTATGGTTTTGGAAGACCGGTGAAACAATCAGCGCAAGAAGGATTCTAATAATACTGGAGTTCTGAGTCAAAGATGGGATGGGTTGAGATAAGGATAATACAATGCAGATATACTTAGTGTCACTGTTCTTCCTGTTAATACTTGCAGAAGAAGTTATTAAATTGGACCGTCAGCTCTGCTCAATTAATTGGATCTGGTCTACCGGCAGCTGGGCACTTCTAGCGGGATTGGATCAGCAAGGCGGTTCTGGTCAACTGGACTGCACCTCAGCCTGGATTTGGAAGGGCCCCTTCTGGTTACTGGACATGGTAGGTATCAGGATGCAAGTTTTCAGCGGGCCAACCTTAGTGGTACCAAGCCAAGCTGAATCAGAATTAAATCCCTTCAAGTTTGGGATGTTTGCAATTGCGTCAGGCTAGCAATAATTTTGCAATGCTAGAGTCTGGATTCTGCAAAGAAATCTGGATCTTTTAAGAATTCTGGTGTCAGCTACAAGTTGAAGAGTTCTGGAATAAGGTGCTGCACAGACATCTGAAAGGGTTCTGGAATCAGTGTGTTCTGGAAGCAGTCTGTTTTTGGCGTTTCCATTGTTGAACCAGAACGGACTCTCCCAGCTTCAAATTGCTTTCACTTGATCTCCTTTTGCCATCAGTCCATTCTTTAATTCTTTTCCTTTTCAACCTATCCCTTTCTCTTATTTCCTCATCTTCCATAGGAGTATAGTCCTCCATCTATGGAAGCTTGGTTCGGGGCTTATATCTGATCATCAGCTCTGACAGTGATTATCCAGACATCTCATGAGGAGTATTTCGAGAGCTTCTCAACATCTGGCTTATGGCCTGAGGCATAGACATATTATCCACCACTGCTTTTTGTCTAGTTCTGTCACACACTCCACTCCCTCCGGGGGTCCCATTCCTCATCCCCGTGCCCCGAACACCCCTCTCCCTCTTGCCTGGTTCCGGGACTCACAGGTTGTCTCATTGCCCCAGTTGCCACGGCACCGACTGTGACAAAGCTTGGGTCGGCATGCTCTTTGCACGTGGAGACGTCTACTTCCCTGGCGTCTTCCGTGGCGGCTGCTAGACCGACTTCTTCCGCGTCACGTGACCGCCACCTTCCGCTCGCGTGTTTCTGGACTACACTCACGTGATGCGCTCGCGGGTCATGTGACTGGGAGGAAATAGCACCGCCAGTATTTAAACGGCTCTGTTGCGGGGCTTCGGTGCTTCACAGCTGTTTCTTCGGATTCCTGTACGGCGCTACATACCTTTTGTTTCACATCTTTTGGATCTTGACCTCGGATTTGTTTCACGGACTGGCAACGGATAACCCTTGGCTTTGGTACTTGCTTGATAGATCATTATTACGACCATGGACTGCTTCACGGACTCCTACTACGTTCCGCCTTTCTTGTGCGGATTCTGGCATCAGGTGGGCCTGGCACTTGCAACCTTGCTGGGATACTTACATTCTGGAAGAACAGCCTTGCTGGGTCTCGGAACCTTCCCATAGGTTAAACCGCCACTCCACAGACACCTTTTGGTAAGAATGTTCCACTTACTTGTTGATTGGTTGTTGATACTGTTTTGGCTTGACACTTAACCAGTGTTTCCTTTACAGTGGTTCGGGGTTCCACGAATACCGCAGTTCCGGAAAGAACATCTCCCACCTGTGGCCTCAAAGGCGGCACAGAGAGTGACTTTGATTCTCTATGTGCGGCACTTGTGGACAGAGGACTCTTCGGCTACAAGTCAAGACACAACAGACTGTGAAGCCATCCTGTCGTGTAGCTATGGAGGGAGCTGCGGATGACCCCTTGACCACTATGGTTCAGGCCATAACCGTGTTACGTGCGGACATGGCCGCAGCTAATACAGCCATTCACCAACGCTTGGATACCATTCAGAGTGCTAGACATCCTCTACCCTCAGATGCTGAGTTTGGGGATACCCCCCCAGGCCCCTCGACCGTCCAACCTCCCATTCCACCCCTTCCTAACCCCGTCCCCGTAGTACTGCCCTCTCCTTTTCCTTTGGCTGCCCCTGAGAGGTATCATGGGGATCCTGGAAAGTTTAGAACCTTCTTGAATCAATGCAAATTGCATTTTTTGTGTAGACCCATGGCTTTTCCAGACTCCACCTCTAAGGCAGCTTTTACTCTTTCTCATTTAGCAGGCACTGCTGCTGCCTGGGCCAATCCACTCCTGGAAAACAACAACCCAGCCCTTTATGACTTTGATTTGTTGGTCACTGAGATGTCACGAGTGTTCGATACGCGCCATAAGGTCCAGTCCCGAGACCTGGAACTCCTGGACCTGGGGCAGGGTAGGGGGTCTTTGATCGAATACATTACTAAGTTCAATCAGCTTGCAGCCGAGACTTCCTGGCCTGAATCCAAAAAAGCCGTTGTGTATTATTGCGGCTTAAACAACGCCATGATGGATGCCCTTGCGGTTGTTCCTTCATTACCGACCTCTTACCATGATCTAGTCGATTTAACTCTGCAATTGGACGCCAGACGTTCTGAACACAGGGCTGAGGCTGGTCTCCTGCACACCACTGCCCCATCTCCTTCCACCTCGGCCCCCTCAAACACCAGTTCCGAACCCATGCAAATCGGGGGCATCAGGAGCCCTATCACACCCATAGAAAGGGAACGTAGGAGGGTGGACAATGCTTGCTATTATTGTGGTCTACCTGGCCATTACGTGAAGGAGTGTCCTCGTCGCCCCAAGCTAAAACCATCGGGTTTTCGGAGTGCTCGACCCTAGACTCGGGGACCGGGTTGAGCGCTCCCTGTCATACCCTA
Source organism: Ambystoma mexicanum (assembly GCF_040938575.1). NCBI lineage: Eukaryota > Metazoa > Chordata > Amphibia > Caudata > Ambystomatidae > Ambystoma > Ambystoma mexicanum. The sequence goes on along the minus strand of NC_090931.1, from coordinate 1,407,326,264 downwards.
ACCCTGTGTTTGCTTTCGGCTGCATCAGACCTATATACGTGCAGGCCATTCTACAACCCACACCTGACATCTCACACCCAGTTACGATTATTATAGATTCCGGGGCTACAGGTAATTATATGGACATCACACTGGCCCAAACCCTGAACCTACCTCTGCTAGCCAAAACCTGGCGGAACCAGTACAGGCAGTGGATGGGACTGCTCTGGTTTCTGGACCAATCAGACAGCAGACCGCCCCGATGCTCTTGACCATACAGGCTAAACACAGGGAGACCCTGAGTTTCGATCTCATCTCAATGCCCCAGTTCTGTGTAATTTTGGGAATACCTTGGCTATGGGAGCACAACCCCTTAATTGACTGGAAAGAGGGTTTGGTGCATTTCGAATCCGATCTCTGTCAACATTTCTGTCTAACCGCAGCCACCACTATTGAGACACCCGCTCAAACATTGGGGGTCATGGCTCAATTATCTCTAGAGGATTCCCTTGCCCCCTCCAAAGAACACCACACGGTTGGACTGGTCTCCACACTCATTCCGGCCCAATATCAAGACTATCTAGAAGTGTTCGACCATGGTTCATCAGAAGTTTTACCGCCACATCGTCCATACGACTGCCCAATAAATCTGGTTCCGGACAGCACTTTCCCCACAGGTCGTATCTATTCCTTGTCTCCTACTGAAGATCTAGCCCTCAAAGATTACATTCAAAAGTCCCTCCGTCTGGGCCAGATACGTCCTTCTACATCCCACGCGGCGAGTCCCATTTTCTTTGTCCCCAAGAAGGAGGGTGACTTACGGCCTTGTGTGGACTACCGCAGACTCAATGCCATTACCAAGAAAGACCGCTACCCCATTCCACTAATCACGCCCCTTTTGGACCGTCTCACACATGCCACTGTCTTTACCAAATTAGACCTCCGCGGTGCCTACAATCTGGTCCGTGTGCGTTCCGGGGACGAATGGAAGACCGCTTTTTGTACTCGCTATGGCTTGTATGAGTATACGGTCATGCCGTTCGGTTTGTGCAACGCTCCGGCCACGTTCCAGAGGTTCATGAACGATATCTTTTCTGACATCCTGGACGTTTTTGTGGTGGTCTACTTGGATGACATCCTGATATTCTCCCAGACCATGAAGGACCACGTACCGCATGTCAGGGAAGTATTGTCTCGCCTACGGATGCACTCCCTGTTTGCCAAACCCGAGAAGGGCCAGTTCTATGCTGATTCCGTAGAGTTTCTTGGTTTTCACATCTCGTCGGGACGGCTAGCCATGAACAATTCCAAGGTTCGCACAGTGCTGGATTGGCCGGTCCCCGATTCGTTGAAGGCTCTCCAATCTTTCCTTGGTTTCGCTAACTTTTACAGGTGATTTATCTCCGGGTTTACTTCTTTGGTGTCTCCCCTCACTTCTCTGACTAGCCCTCGCACACCTTTTCTATGGACGGACACACATCAACAGGCCTTCGAGGCTTTAAAAACAGCATTCACTACTGCCCCCATCTTGCAGCACCCAGACCCAGAACTGCCATTCATAGTGGAAGCTGATGCTTCATCCTTTGCCCTAGGTGCTGTATTGTCACAGACTTGCCCTACCTCTGGTCGCCTTCACCCTGTGGCCTTCCATTCCCATAAATTCACAGATGCCGAATCCCACTATACCGTGACCGAAAAGGAACTACTGGCGGTCATGGATGCCTTCCGCGTTTGGAGGCATCAACTCTTGGGTGCTAAGCACCGTGTCGCGGTTTATTCTGATCACCAGAACTTACAAGACCTGGCTTCTCTGAAGTGTATCAACAGCAGGCAGGTCAGGTGGCATCTCTTCTTTGCGACCTTCGACTTTGTGATCAAACATCGCCCGGGTAATACCCATGGCAAAGCCGATGCCTTATCGCGTTCCCCTGGGGGGGTGGCCTTGCCGACATTTCCAGACACCCTTCTGGATGTCGGCAAGGTGGTTTGTTTGTGTACTCCAACTCTGCCCTTACTTGACGCGATACGGGGTTAGGTTGCTTCACACCCAGGCCAGCTGTCCGATTGGGATTTGGTGGTTCACGATGGTCTCCCCTTTGTTTCTGATCGTCTATTCATGCCTACGGTAGACACCCGCAACATGGCCTTGGAATGGTCTCACGACGCCCCGATTCATGGTCATCCTGGGCAGAAACGTACTTTGGCGCTGCTGAGAAGGTGGTGCTGGTGGCCGTCTATGAGAAAGGATGTTGAATCTTACGTCAATGCATGTGTTGTTTGCGCACAGTGTAAGCACCGTAGGGGTCGCCCTGTGGGTCTCTTGCTTCCTTTACCAATTCCTCACAAACCGTGGCACACCTTGACCATGGATTTCGTCACTGACCTACCTCGGATCCGGGGCTTCGATACCTTGTGGGTGGTCATCGATCCCTTTTCTAAGATGGCTCGTTTTATCCCTTGTAAGGGCATTCCCTCGGCACCTCACTGGCCCGGTTGTTCTTTGAGAATGTCTTTTGTCTTTTCGGGCTTCCCTCGGTTCTCATCTCGGACACGGGTTCACAATTCACTTCACGTTTCTGGCGGGCCCTGACTAGGTTGCTCGGGATAGACGTTCGTTTCTCCTCAGCATATCGCCCTGAGACGGACGGTCAGACCGAGCGACTGAACCAGACGCTGGAGCAGTACTTACGTTGTCTGACCCTGCAGCTGCAGTCTTCCTGGTTGAGCGTACTGCATCTTGCGGAATTCGCGTACAAAAACGCTGTCCATTCTTCCACTGGTTTCTCCCCGTTCTACGTACTTTATGGTCAGCCCCCTCGTGTTTTGCCCTTCACGGATTTGCCTACTTCTGCCAATATAGCTGCCCTCCATGTGTTAGGGATCTGGCCTCCGTCCATGCTCGGCTGTCGACTCATCTTGTCGAAGCCCAGGCGTCCATGAAGGCGCAGGCGGACAGGAAACGGGTGATGGCCCCGTTGTATACTGTGAGATCCCGCGTTTGGTTATCCACCCGACATCTGCACTTGGTGGGTTGTCGCAAGCTTCTACCTCGCTTTGTGGGTCCCTATACGATTACTTGTGTTATCAACCCTGTGTCTTATCAACTTGCTCTCCCTGGTTCCTGGCGGCTTCACCCTGTTTTCCACGTTTCTCTGCTCAAGCCCTGTCCCACTCCCACACGGCTTCGCTCTCCTGGGGCCCCGGTGTCTCTATCCACTCCGGATATTTTTGAGGTCTCTGCCATTCTGGGTTCCCGTATCTCTAGGGGGCGTCTCCAGTACCTTGTTGATTGGTCCGGGTATGGCCCCGAGGAGCGGTCCTGGGTCCCGGCTACTGATGTCCAGGCTCCCTGTTTGGTGGCACGGTTTCATAGGGACCACCCCTCGTGCCCACGGGGACGTGGGCCTTTGGGGGGGGGCTCTGTCACGCACTCCACTCCCTCTGGGGGTCCCATTCCTCATCCCCGTGCCCCGAACACCCCTCACCCTCTTGCCCGGTTCCGGGACTCACAGGTTGTCTCTTCACCCCAGTTTCCACGGCGCCGACTGCCACAAAGCTTGGGTCGGCATGCTTGTTGCATGTGGAGACGTCTACCTCCCTGGCGTCTTCCGTGGTGGCTGCTAGACCGACTGCCGCCTTCCGCTCACGTGTTTCTGGACTACACTCACGTGATGCGCTCACGGGTCATGTGACTGGGAGGAAATAGCAGCGCCAGTATTTAAACGGCTCTGTTGCGGGGCTTCGGTGCTTCACAGCTGTTTCTTCGGATTCCTGTACGGCGCTACATACCTTTTGTTTCACATCTTTTGGATCTTGACCTCGGATTTGTTTCACGGACTGGCAACGGATAACCCTTGGCTTTGGTACTTGCTTGTTGGATCATTATTACGACCATGGACTGCTTCACGGACTCCTACTATGTTTCCGCCTTTCTTGTGCGGATTCTGGCATCAGGTGAGCCTGGCACTTGCAACCTTGCTGGGATACTTACATTCTGGAAGAACAGCCTTGCTGGGTCTCGGAACCTTCCCATAGGTTAAACCGCCACTCCACAGACACCTTTTGGTAAGACCGTTCCACTTACTTGTTGATTGGTTGTTGATACTGTTTTGGCTTGACACTTAACCGGTGTTTCCTTTACAGTGGTTCGGGGTTCCACGAATACTGCAGTTCCAGAAAGAAAATCTCCCACCTGTGGCCTCAAAGGCGGCACAGAGAGTGACTTTGATTCTCTCTGTGCGGTACTTGTGGACAGAGGACTCTTCGGCTACACGACAGTCAAGACACAACAAGTTCTCTTTATAGTGTTTATAAATCTCCCGACCATACCATTGGCCTTTTGCAACAGTGGAGTGATCTTTTGGTGCTTAAATCCAAGATGTACACCAAATGTGCTGAAATCATGCCCTTGATATGGTGGGCCATTATCAGTTTTAGCTACATTTGGAACACCCCACTCACTAAATAACTGCTCCAAAAGTGCTGCGACATGATGGAACTCAGTAGATGCTATATGCTTAACCAATAGAAATCTGGGGTACTCATCCACAATTACCAGCAAATATCCTCCTTCTTCAAGCGGGCCAAATAAGTCAACTGCCACTCTTCCATGGCCCTTCAGGTAAGGGCACCAGCTGAAGAGGTTCAGGTCTTTTTCGAGATGCGGTCACCTGACACGCAATACAGCGTTGTAATGTGGTATCAACTATGACATCCATGTATGGAACCCATAATTGACTTCAAAGAATTTTCTTTATATTTGCAACTCCCTGCTGACCTTCATGCGCTAGCATTACAAGTACTTTCCGCAAGCTTTTTTGAGCCACTAACCTAATTCATCTCAGCAGTACTCATTCGTCAGTTACTGACAGCTCACTACTTACTCTGGCTACTTTCCAGATCTCTCCAGTCTACCCCTTCTTCTGTAACTTGAACTTTACTCCAATGTTTCCACTTACCAGCTTTGGTAATCCGAATTCCCACCTGAATTGTAGGATCTGCCTTACTCTTTTCAGCAAATATGTCCTTCTTGACAGCAGATGGCAATGCATTTAGTGACAAATATGACAAAAACTCTTCTGCCTCCTCTTGCATTTTGTTTTCACACACTTCTTTTGGATGTCTCGACAAATAATCCACAGGATTAGCTTCTTTTCCCGGCTTGTAAATAATGTTATAATCATATTCCTATTGACAAATTTCCCATCGTTCAATCCTCGAGGCATCTTAATTCTAGGGTTCCCAAACAGAGCCAGTAGGGCTTGGTGATCTGTACTCAAAGTGAACGGTTTTCCAATTATAAAATGATAACATTTTTCACAAGCCCATAATGCTGCTAAACTCTCCCTTTCAGCTTGTGAATATGCCTGTTCCATTTTACTCAGGGCTCTACTTGCGAACGCCACAATATGTCTGACCTTGTCTTTTCCAGGCTCAGTTTGTCCTAAAATGCCCCATAGACCCACCAGGCTTGCATCCACAGTGATTTTGGTTTCCCATTTTGGATTGAAATATTCTAACTGCCTTTCATTGGCCAATTCCTTTTTTATCAATTCAAAACTTTCTTTGCAATCATCATTCCACTCGACCGCCACCTCTTTCCTAAAAATGATCTCACTTTCGCCACATCCTTGGGAGGATCAGCTCTAAAATAGTACTCACTTTCTCTGGGTCCGCCTTGATTCCATTCGTTGAGAATATGTGTCCGGAAAATCGTAGACTACTTTTTTTCACTCCACAATTTGGACCATTTAATGTTAATCCACTATCCTGAAGGATTCTACATACATGTTCCAATGCCTCATCATGTTGACTTTGATCTATACCATATATCAGTATGTCATCGCTATAATTGAAAGCATGCTTTACTGGTGCAATAACTCTTCTTATTGTTTCTTGAAATATCTCAGCGGCCGAAGAAAATTCAAAACTCAGTCTTTTATATCTAAACAATCCCTCATGAGTCGTAAAAGTGGTTATGGGCCTTGAATTTGGAACAATCACCAGCTGATGATGATCTTGATTTAGATCCAATTTTGTGAACCCAGTGGCCTGATTCAAACAAATGATCATGTCCTCAATACTGGGTCCTGGGTGACTTATTACTAAAACCAACTGAACTCCTCACAAAACATCACAGCCCTAACATTCCAGACCTCCCCATTCCATCTGATATACAGTTCTTTGTTCCATATTCCAATGTATCAGAAACAGTAATGAACTAACACATAGGTGCTTTAATAACATACCCACAACAGAAGTTAGCCTAAGTTAGTACAGTGCGGGAGACAGTGCTACCCTGTTGTGCTCATGAGAGTCATCATGCTCTATATTCCATGTGGAGACCAGCAGTTCAGCCTCCCTTTGACTTATGATCTTTCCTTTTCCTTACCACCTCGCTTCATCTTTGAAGTCCCAACCCTTCATAGTGCGCTAGTCTGATTACAATAAAACGTCAAAACTTCAACAGTAAATAGGAACTTCTTCAGGATGATTGACTCTGGACTTTTTTTTTTCGTTTCTTCTTTATAAAAAGTATTTTGTACAATTAAATCAAATAAATAAATGTTTAAAAAAAACTTCAACAACTTCGAGTCCTGATCCATACAGATGAATTCCTGTTGAAGCTTTGAAAGCAGATTTGATGAATATGAAAGACAGGCATCCTGTTAAGACATTTTGCTGATACAGGAAATGTAGAAAGGTGAGAGAGAGCTTGTCTGCATGTCCTCCACATCTGATCATGCTGTGAACTTGACGTGGATATCCTTTTACATAGACATTTGGATTATACTGTCCAAGCTCATGAATCAGACTCTAGCGGCAGTTGGATCTTGGTGAAGATTTAGGTGGGCGGTATGCAAATTGTTTTTATGACTAAGTTTTGGCATCTGACAGATGCTGCCTAATATTAGAAAATCTATACCATGTCAGCAATTAAATGCTGGGCTCTCAGCTCTTGTGATAGGAGGATATTTCAACTTTTGTTCAAACCCTTTCTGAATTGGCAGTCAAGATGTGTGTATTGACGGCTGAAGATGTGTCCTTTGCTTCTGGCCCTTTAAAGTGTCATGAATGTATCCGATCCATCAGGACTGAAATACCAGAGAGACAGCTGCACCTCACTGATGACACCCACCGCATGTCTGGGGTTACTGTTGGAACTTTTGCTCAGAGGAGACTTGACTGGCATTTCAGGCTAAACTAACTTCATGGGCAGGATGACACTGCTATATGCATGGAGTTTCTCCTGTGTGATGGCACAGCTGGATGAGGACTTCCTAAGTGGGTTAAATCCCAGAAAACAACATATTTTAGCTGAAAGTCACCCCCAGTAGAGGGCTTCTCACATATTTGACTAAATATAAATCCCTTGGGGTTGTACCCTGAGCGATTAGGGTAACCAATATGTTCACCCCTTGCTCGCTGTGTCTAGAAAGGTTGTTGCTCCTCACTGATGACACCGGATAAGACAGAAACCTGTTGTAAGGAGTTGCTGTTGTTCTCTTGCTCAGAGGGGCTTTGGATTGCATTTAATGCTGATCTGCTTTTATGGGCGGTGTGGTGTTTCCTCTTTGAGAACATCTATTGTCCCTTTAAGGATGTGTCATGACAATGTCATAACTGACTGAAAATAAAAGGAGCTTCTGCACGTATGTGCTTTAGAATGGTGTCAGACTCCATGACTAGCACTGTCTCTGTGTCTCATTGTGTTGGGCCTGTAGGCCTACTCTGTGTGATTACGGTCCTACGGGTCTGGGTGTCCCCAGACCAGCATATATAACCTGGGTGCCCCCAGGCCACTTTCCCTCTGCTTGATCGAGCATTTCCGGGAGCCCCTGTCAGCTGATGTCTTGCCGTGTGAGCCCCTATCCCGGGGTGATCCCTGTAACTGTGTGTGTCTGCTAGGTGCCCACACCAACCCTCGGGATGGCCCATGTGCCCGTGAGCCAGCCCACAACTATCCCTGCTAATGTGTGTGCTGGGTGCCCCCACCGATGGTCTGACTGGTCTACCTGACCACAGGTACAGTCACTTCAATGGCAACAAGGGGGCCCATAGCCCCACACTTCTGGCATGGCTGCCTGCCCTGCTGGCAATGTGCTACATGGTCGGAGCTTGTTGATGGAGGAAGTACTGTTGGTGCGGTCTCGTATGCTCCGTTTTGCGACATTCTGCTGTGCGGGAGATTACGCTGCTGCCTGAGGGTTGTGATGCATTAGCTGAACATCACAGAAGGTGAGCGCTCCTGGGGATATGGGGCCGGGCCGATGGTGAGTGCTCTGTGCTCCTGTCATTGGAGCTCTTGTGAAATTAAAAATAATTTGCGCAGCCATACACGCATTCCCAGCAAGGTTCCCCGGCCCATTGGTGGGGAATGCACGCCCCTGTAGGCTCACTCCAGAATAAATGCAACCCACTGGAAAAAAAAGGCCAAGAGATTGCTTGAAAAGATAAGAAGTTTTAATCGCACAAATGGTAAAAGGGCAAGCAGAGGGCTCTGCTTCTCGATAACGCTCTGCCAGAGTCTGCATGAACAACATATTAGAAGGGTGTCCGGCGTCATCAATTCCATCATCACATACAGTCAAAAATCGCAATACTGGTTGGTTAGGCCTTATGGCTGGGGATGTCAGGCTATGATTGGCTATGGCCTGGTCTGCTTGTTTCTTCTCACGTGGGGTCAGCAGGGCTCATCTCTCCAAGGACCGAATGTCAAGCTTTTCACATATTGCTGTTCCATGGTTACTTTACTATAATAACACTACTACATCATTATGGAATGCACCAGGGAAACCTGGGGACTGGCACGGGTGGAGGGCCATGGTCATGCTGACTCACACATTCTCTGCTCGGTTGATATCACACTCTACGCCCCCAGGCTTCCTCCCTCATTTTAAGATATAATATATTCCTCCCTGTACCTCATTCTACAAAGGGTGTTTGTATGGCATAAGGTGAAATGGTCTTCTTCGTGTAGATCTTTTATGGCCATAGCTTTTATTGTCAGTGGCTGGAGGTCGTCCATATCATGGAATGCAGAGGTTCTCGGACTGGGTCAGTGGTGGGTGTCATTACTCCTGGCGGGCCGGGTAGGGGTTAGAGGTCTGCTGTTGGCCTGTCTGTGATTAATGCACTGTGAGGAGCCTGGTGCTGTCTCATGGCCTTGCAGGGCACATTCCTCTCTGGGACAATACGTAATTGCAACAGTTAAGGAACAAAGGGAAGTTTCTATGGGAATCAGCAGCACAAGCTCATCTGCCATCATTGTTTGGGCCAGTTCAGGTTTCTCTGCTGGCCCTTCGTTTACCGCGTGAACATGCAGGACTTAATGGGTCTAACATAACTATGAAAATGGCATCTCTTTATATGCGCACACTAAGTCTATGTATCTATAATTCCTGTAATATTGTGTTTGTGTTGGGTTTCTTAGCACAGCTTTCTCCCTCATGGTACATTGCATGCCTATCAATGGGACGCGCCTCTCCCTAAAGCCCTGGGGGAGGATGAGGAAGGTTAATGTCCTTCTGAACATTCCCCACTTTTGTTACTTCTACAGTAACAAATTCCATTGTATATTTTTGCTCTTTTTCCCCTTCTCACTGCAGCCTCATATCGGGGCATTACCCTTTATTGACATATACACCCTACATACATTCCCCAAGGTCTCTCTGGCTTGTGCATACTCTTCAGGAGTACATGTTATATAAATGCAGCCTACGTGCCCTGCTAAATCTTTATTTTATAGTTTTCAGGGTCAGGGGGGGACAATAATGTTGTGGCAGGACCAGTCTACCTCATCTCCGAAGAGTATGGGAACCATGTGGTAGATAGGGTGCTCAGTTTGTACTTCTGTCTCTTTTGTATTATGAGGTACTTTCAAAACGCCAATTGACACCATCATCATTGCGCTATTAGGTACTGTTTTGGAACAACACCCAATTGACATGCGCAAAAAATGACTAGGAGAAACACAATGATCGGCACCAACATCTTCACCAATGCTCCCAGCCAGTACAGGGCCCAGCTGAAGGCCAGCGCGAACCAGTTCTCTTCTTTAACCCCAGCTTCTTTCTTCATTGTGCCCCCTAGATTGTGCACTTAAGCAATGATATGTGACTGGGTCTAATTTTCCGCATCCTCAGAAGGCACAAATGTGCAACATGAACTCCTGATCTTTTTGCACACGCCTCCTTCCATCGCCATCAGCATATCTAAGACATACCGGTTCCGCATTGTCATTAGTCTTAGTGCGCGCCACTCGTCCCTTATGATGTTAAACACTTGCTCAGTGTCATTCGCCAATTGGACCAATTCCCAGTGCAAAATTTGGAGCTAGTTGGCATTAGCTTGTGCTTGTAAACCAGGTAGCAATAGTGGTGCAAAAAATGTCTCTGCTTCGGGAATACCTTGTATTCTTCAGGAATTTTTTCCGGCAGTTTCAATGAGTTTGTAAAAGAGGACGAGATATCCACCGTCGGGCCCATAGGTCAGTGCTCACGCTCTAGTGCTTGTAAGACAAGATAGCTGCACCACCTGAGGGATGGGTGTGCAGGATTCACTTACTCCAACACAACTCAATAATGAGGACTCAGTAATTTGGCAAAGGGAAGTCTGTTTAATGACAAGTACATCAAACAGGGAAGCAGTTGGGAATCAGCATCGTTGTGATCAGCTGTCTCGCTCCAACTTCCTCGAACTTCAGTTGAACAGCAACCTTTATGCATAAAACACGTCATCATTGATGTCTAATTCTACAAAAAACTCGACATGCAATATAATTGGTTAGGAAAGGTAACTTAAGTATAGGTGCTATATGTAAAGACTGGTAGGGGGTGTCTGTACTGCTCTCTATATGGTAGAGGAGAGGCACAGAAGACCCCAGCCAAGATTCTCTATAAGGTAGCAATGGACGAGCAATCAAGGCCTAGCTTCTCAGGAGGTGATGCAGGCTGGTTCTTAAGTACAGTGTTGTCCCCGAACCCCCACAAAGGAATGTCCACACATTGTATAACTGAAAACACAGTCTTTATATAATTAAGATTCAAAGGTATGTACACAATCACAATAACACACTTTGTACTCGGAAGTCAATAATGATAAATATGTACAATTCTAAAGTGGTACCACTAATGTTATCGAATCTCATTAGAGTGCATCAACTGTACGGTTAAAATGGCACACAGATTAATAACGAGGAAACCAGCAATAGAGATAGGCAGCAACGTAAGATGGTTGGAACAATAGGCAGAACAATGCCCCCCCAACTGGGCAACCTGTAAATAAAGATATATAGCACAAGCCCAGTCCATATAATGTTTGATAGTCTTACTTCTTCCTACTAAGGTTTTAGCCCCCCAATGTACCTGGTGGAGTAGAGTTCTCCGACGATGCGCCGACCGATCCTTCTTGAGTGCCTCACTTTCAGGCGGGAGCCACGGATCGTCGAGAGGTGTCGGGGAACTTGGCGTTCGGTGTCGGGGAATTGACGGCCCTTCTTGAGTGCCCTCCCTTTAAGGCGGAAGTCACGGTCGTCGAACGTCCGACGGTGAACAGGGTGAACTACGGCAGGGAAGTGGCAGCTTCGTTCCTAGCGGTGCTCGTCGACAACAGAGCGTTGGCGTCCTGCAAGGAAGAGGCGTGCGGGGCACCTCGATGACGATAGTTCTGGACCGCAAAGAGATGATGAAGAACTGTGGCCCAGCAAGGGCGTCGAGTCGTCAGCATCTCTGTGGTCCTTGGGTGGCGGGAAACCCACCGGTGGATGTTCCTCGGTGCGTCGACGGTCAGGCCTTCTCCAGCGGGAGACAAGCGGGTGACGATGCAGACGAGGGCGTCCAATGATCAATTGAAGTTCTTAGGCAAACGGGAGCACGGCTGCTCCGGTCGGCGATGGCGGTCATCGACAGTGGCGGACAACAGTCCGAGTGCCTCTCCTTGGAGTTCCGCAGCAATCCCCGTATTGGGTCAGCAGCCTGTCGAAGGTCTGTCTACCAGGGAGCGTTGCCAAAGATCAGCGGTGCATGATGGTCCCTCGTAGCTGGGGGAGAGGGTGCCTTACCAGGTCCTCTCTGGGTCAGTCCTTGGAAACACAGCAGCCTTCAGATTGTGAGGGAGAGACACAGCAGGGGTTTCAAGGTCAAGCGTCAGTTACTCCAGTTACTCGTCGTAGTGGACTTCAGCTACTGAACACGATTCCTAGCAGTGAGAGGTCCCCAGATATACTGTTGATCTCCCATTCATACCGCTGGGTCATACTCAAGCATCCAATCACGACTACGGGCATTCATGCAGGCAGGCAGCCAATCAGGCACACAAGGTATTCAGGCCATTCACTCCTCTCCAGACACTCACAACAAGTTATGTGTATTGGGACAAGTACCGAGCCATTCAACACTCCAAGCTGCATTCATACCGGTTTCGGGCAGGGTTGTCTCAGTCATTGTGTCAACCACCAGATACTAGACACCCACAACACAGAATGCATATTCGTCATACACTCAATTCACCCAGGTCCCACCCACGGGTGGTACCCACACCATACATCACCGGGAAGGCTCCAGCTAGTGTGGCCGGGCCTTCACAACAACACCATATATGGCATTTCCATCCAACAGCCAGTCAGGGGGAAGGGACAGAGTCAGGGCTCCCCAGGACTTTGGGAAAACAAGGTAATGGGTAATAGAAAGCAAGAGGCCACCGGGGCCATCTTGTTTTCCATCAGGAATCAACTGATCCCAATGGCAGGGCCGGGGTTTCCCAAAATGGAGGATACTCCGCGCACCTGTCAAATTCAGCATGGACCAGCCACCAGCCCATACCCTGCTCTGTGGGCCACCCACAGGTGCCCAAAAACATACACTATGGGCACAGGGTTGTACCCCCACCCATGGGTGCCATAAGGGTATCCCACGGGTCCGTTCACCAAACCAAAAGAGAGCTGCACCGCCAGGAGTCCAACATGAACTCCTGCGTGTAAAACATGACAGAACACACAATAGAAAGCAGTAAAGGACAAGGATACGGAGGCCCTGTCCCTCCGATGCATTTCCAGCATCACAGTCTTCCCCCCCCCCCCCCCAGACTGAGGTGGAGGGTGCCTAATCTCCCACAGGATAGACACCCTCATCCAGACGGTCAACATACCTTCTGGAAAGGCCATCTGCATCATCATGACTCTTCCCTGGTCTGTGCGCTATGGTGAAGTCTAGCCCTTGCAGGCTAATGAACCACCTGAGCAGTTTCAGGTTTTCACCCTTTATCTGCATAAGCCACTTCAGGGGCTTATGATCTGTTTGGACCTTGAAGGTAGACCCCGTAAGGTAGGGCCTAAAATGCCCAAGTCTCCAAACTATACTAAAACATTCCTTTTTGACAGTAGCCCACCTAAGTTCTCTACCCTTGAGTTGTCTACTGATGAATATGATAGGATGTTCTCTCCCTTTGTCATCTAACTGGGACAAGACGGCTCCAATTCCGGTGTCGCAGGCATCCGTCTGGACGATAAAGGGTCGGCTGTAGTCAGGCGCACACAACACTGGTGCCCGACACAGACTTTCTTTCAAGCCATCAAAGGCCCTCTCACAGTCTTCAGTCCAATTGACCTTCCTAGGCTACTTGGGTGAAGTCAGAGCTGTCAGTGGTGCAGCTATGGTTCCATAGTTCGCCATGAAATTGCGATAGTACCCAGTGAGGTCCAAAAAGGCTCTCACCTGGGTTTGAGTAGTGGAAGTCTCCCAGTCCTGTACATCCTGTACCTTACTGGGAGAGGTTGGATTTGACCCCTCCTACCTCATGACCAAGATAGGTGACTTTCCCCTGAGCTATCTGGCACTTGGTGGCCTTGATGGTGAGGTTAGCCCTTTTTAAGGCCTGCAACACTCTACCCAGATGTGTCAAGTGCTCTTCCCAAGTGGAACTGTAGACGGCAATGTCGTCTAGATAAGCCACACAAAAGGCTTCCAGCCCACTGAGAGCATGATTGACCAATCTCTGGAAGGTGGCAGGGGCATTCTTCAACCCAAAAGGCATGACCCTAAACTGGTAGAGTCCCTCTGGTGTTGAGAACGCCGTCTTTTCCTTGGCACGGTCCGTCAGAGCTATTTGCCAATAGCCTGAGGTGAGGTCAAAGGTGCTCACAAATTTGGCAGCACCTATGGTGTCCACGAGCTCATCAGCCCTGGGCAATGGGTGCGCGTCAGTTTTGGTGACGGCATTGACTCCTCGGTAGTCCACACAGAACCTCCAATCCTTGTACCTGCCTGGGAACTTGCCTTGGGGACAAGGACCACGGGACCGCCGCCATTCCTGCTGCCTCTGTTCCGAACCCCAGCAATTCCTTGGAACTTGAGTTATTAAGGATGTAATTGGCCTTTGAATATCGCAAGTTGGAAATAGATGCTGAGCTTAAGAAGGAGGAGCTGGCTCAACAAGTTGAACTCAAGAATAGGGATCTTGAACTCAAAGACAAGGACACTGAATGTCAGAGAATCCAACTAGAGAAAGCTCGAGTGGAGACTTCAGCGAAACCCAGTGAGAGTGTCAGGTCCCCAGCAACTAAATTTATGAAGGATTTGGTTGGTGTGTTTTCGGAGGGTTCTGATATCCTCCAATGGATTGAAGCGTTTGAAATGGCTTGTGCAATTCTTGATGTTGACAAAAGAGATTGGGCTAAGTGTTTGCTAAGCAGAGTGCCTCAAACTGGATACGACTGTATTCTGAAGCTGACTTGTGGAAGAAAGGGGTCAGTATGAGTGTATGAAATCTGCTTTAATTGCCAAGTTTGGCAAGACGCCTACCCAATACCTTAAAAGGTTCAGGGATTTTAAGAAAAGAGAGAATGTGTCCTGGGTTGACTGGGTGAGTGCTGCGCACATGAATATGATGGGGTGGATTGATGGTTACAAGGTGAAAACTTTCGTTGGCGATGGTGGTCTTCGACAGTGGCGGACAACAGTCCGAGTGCTTGTCCTTGGAGTTCCGCAGCAGTCCCCGTATCGGGTCGGCAGCCTGTCGAAGGTCTGTCTACCAGGGAGCGTTGGCAAAGATCAGTGGTGCACGATGGTCCCTCGTAGCTCGGGAAGAGGGCGCCTTACCAGGTCCTCTCTGGGTCAGTCCTTGGAAACACAGCAGCCTTCAGATTGCGAGTGAGAGCCACAGCACTCCTTCTCGTCCAGCGGGGTTTCAAGGTCAAGCGTCAGTTACTCCAGTTACTCGTCGTAGTGGACTCCAGCTTCTGAACACGATTCCTAGCAGTGAGATGTCCCCAGATATACTGTTGATCTCCCATTCATTCCGCTGGGTCACACTCAAGCATCCAATCACGACTACGGGCATTCATGCAGGCAGGCAGCCAATCAGGCACACGAGGTATTCAGGCCATTCACTCCTCTCCAGACACTCACAACAAGTTATGTGTATTGGGACAAGTACCGAGCCATTCAACACTCCAAGCTGCATTCATACCGGTTTCGGGCAGGGTTGTCTCAGTCATTGTGTCAACCACCAGATACTAGACACCCACAACACAGAATGCATATTCGTCATACACTCAATTCACCCAGGTCCCACCCACGGGTGGTACCCACAACATACATCACCGGGAAGGCTCCAGCTAGTATGGCCGGGCCTTCACAACAACACCATATATGGCATTTGCATCCAACAGCCAGTCAGGGGGAAGGGACAGAGTCAGGGCTCCCCAGGACTTTGGGAAAACAAGGTAATGGGTAATAGAAAGCAAGAGGCCACCGGGGCCATCTTGTTTTCCATCAGGAATCAACTGATCCCAATGGCAGGGCCGGGGTTTCCCAAAATGGAGGATACTCTGCGCACCTGTCAAATTCAGCATGGACCAGCCACCAGCCCATACCCTGCTCTGTGGGCCACCCACAGGTGCCCAAAAACATACACTATGGGCACAGGGTTGTACCCCCACCCATGGGTGCCATAAGGGTATCCCACGGGTCCGTTCACCAAACCAAAAGAGAGCTGCACCGCCAGGAGTCCCACATGAGCTCCTGCGTGTAAAACATGACAGAACACACAATAGAAAGCAGTAAAGGACAAGGATACGGAGGCCCTGTCCCTCCGATGCATTTCCAGCATCACAGTCGCCCCCCCCCCAGACTGAGGTGGAGGGTGCCTAATCTCCCACAGGATAGACACCCTCATCCAGACGGTCAACATACCTTCTGGAAAGGCCATCTGCATCATCATGACTCTTCTCTGGTCTGTGCTCTATGGTGAAGTCTAGCCCTTGCAGGCTAATGAACCACCTGAGCAGTTTCGGGTTTTCACCCTTTATCTGCATAAGCCACTTCAGGGGCTTATGATCTGTTTGGACCTTGAAGGTAGACCCCGTAAGGTAGGGCCTAAAATGCCCAAGTCTCCAAACTATACTAAAACATTCCTTTTTGACAGTAGCCCACCTAAGTTCTCTACCCTTGAGTTGTCTACTGATGAATATGATAGGATGTTCTCTCCCTTTGTCATCTAACTGGGACAAGACGGCTCCAATTCCGGTGTCGCAGGCATCCGTCTGGACGATAAAGGGTCGGCTGTAGTCAGGCGCACACAACACGGGTGCCCGACACAGACTTTCTTTCAAGCCATCAAAGGCCCTCTCACAGTCTTCAGTCCAATTGACCTTCCTAGGCTACTTGGGTGAAGTCAGAGCTGTCAGTGGTGCAGCTATGGTTCCATAGTTCGCCATGAAATTGCGATAGTACCCAGTGAGGTCCAAAAAGGCTCTCACCTGGGTTTGAGTAGTGGGAGTCTCCCAGTCCTGTACATCCTGTACCTTACTGGGAGAGGTTGGATTTGACCCCTCCTACCTCATGACCAAGATAGGTGACTTTCCCCTGAGCTATCTGGCACTTGTTGGCCTTGATGGTGAGGTTAGCCCTTTTTAAGGCCTGCAACACTCTACCCAGATGTGTCAAGTGCTCTTCCCAAGTGGAACTGTAGACGGCAATGTCGTCTAGATAAGCCACACAAAAGGCTTCCAGCCCACTGAGAGCATGATTGACCAATCTCTGGAAGGTGCCAGGGGCATTCTTCAACCCAAAAGGCATGACCCTAAACTGGTAGAGTCCCTCTGGTGTTGAGAACGCCGTCTTTTCCTTGGCACGGTCCGTCAGAGCTATTTACCAATAGCCTGAGGTGAGGTCAAAGGTGCTCACAAATTTGGCAGCACCTATGGTGTCCACGAGCTCATCAGCCCTGGGCAATGGGTGCGCGTCAGTTTTGGTGACGGCATTGACTCCTCGGTAGTCCACACAGAACCTCCAATCCTTGTACCTGCCTGGGAACTTGCCTTGGGGACAAGGACCACGGGACCGCCGCCATTCTTGCTGCCTCTGTTCCGAACCCCAGCAATTCCTTGGAACTTGAGTTATTAAGGATGTAATTGGCCTTTGAATATCGCAAGTTGGAAATAGATGCTGAGTTTAAGAAGGAGGAGCTGGCTCAACAAGTTGAACTCAAGAATAGGAATCTTGAACTCAAAGAGAAGGACACTGAATGTCAGAGAATCCAACTAGAGAAAGCTTGAGTGGAGACTTCAGCGAAACCCATTGAGAGTGTCAGGTCCCCAGCAACTAAATTTATGAAGGATTTGGTTGGTGTGTTTTCGGAGGGTTCTGATATCCTCCAATGGATTGAAGCGTTTGAAATGGCTTGTGCAATTCTTGATGTTGACAAAAGAGATTGGGCTAAGTGTTTGCTAAGCAGAGTGCCTCAAACTGGATACGACTGTATTCTGAAGCTGACTTGTGGAAGAAAGGGGTCAGTATGAGTGTATGAAATCTGCTTTTATTGCCAAGTTTGGCAAGACGCCTACCCAATACCTTAAAAGGTTCAGGGATTTTAAGAAAAGAGAGAATGTGTCCTGGGTTGACTGGGTGAGTGCTGCGCACATGAATATGATGGGGTGGATTGATGGTTACAAGGTGAAAACTTTCGTTGGCGATGGTGGTCTTTGACAGTGGCGGACAACAGTCCGAGTGCTTGTCCTTGGAGTTCCGCAGCAGTCCCCGTATCGGGTCGGCAGCCTGTCGAAGGTCTGTCTACCAGGGAGCGTTGGCAAAGATCAGCGGTGCACGATGGTCCCTCGTAGCTCGGGAAGAGGGCGCCTTACCAGGTCCTCTCTGGGTCAGTCCTTGGAAACACAGCAGCCTTCAGATTGCGAGTGAGAGCCACAGCACTCCTTCTCGTCCAGCGGGGTTTCAAGGTCAAGCGTCAGTTACTCCAGTTACTCGTCGTAGTGGACTTCAGCTTCTGAACACGATTCCTAGCAGTGAGATGTCCCCAGATATACTGTTGATCTCCCATTCATTCCGCTGGGTCACACTCAAGCATCCAATCACGACTACGGGCATTCATGCAGGCAGGCAGCCAATCAGGCACACGAGGTATTCAGGCCATTCACTCCTCTCCAGACACTCACAACAAGTTATGTGTATTGGGACAAGTACCGAGCCATTCAACACTCCAAGCTGCATTCATACCGGTTTCGGGCAGGGTTGTCTCAGTCATTGTGTCAACCACCAGATACTAGACACCCACAACACAGAATGCATATTCGTCATACACTCAATTCACCCAGGTCCCACCCACGGGTGGTACCCACAACATACATCACCGGGAAGGCTCCAGCTAGTGTGGCCGGGCCTTCACAACAACACCATATATGGCATTTCCATCCAACAGCCAGTCAGGGGGAAGGGACAGAGTCAGGGCTCCCCAGGACTTTGGGAAAACAAGGTAATGGGTAATAGAAAGCAAGAGGCCACCGGGGCCATCTTGTTTTCCATCAGGAATCAACTGATCCCAATGGCAGGGCCGGGGTTTCCCAAAATGGAGGATACTCCGCGCACCTGTCAAATTCAGCATGGAGCTGCCACCAGCAGATACCCTGCTCTGTGGGCCACCCACAGGTGCCCAAAAACATACACTAGGGGCACAGGGTTGTACCCCCACCCATGGATGCCATAAGGGTATCCCACGGGTCCGTTCACCAAACCAAAAGAGAGCTGCACCGTCAGGAGTCCCACATGAACTCCTGCATGGAAAACTTGACAAAACACACAATACAAAGCAGTAAAGGACAAGGATACGGAGGCCCTGTCCCTCTGATGCATTTCCAGCATCACACGATATCTGCATATGATAATAGAGCATGCAGATTGGATAATTCTTATCGGGTGGGCGTCTACGCCCCTCCCTCTACATCACACGTGATAGACGTCACTACATGTACGACGTCTCATTGGTTCTACGATATATAATACACTAGATAAATTGGTCCATTGTGATTGGGCAGGTTACACCCCTAGACATATATTTCCACTTTTAATTAGCAGCATGCAGAATGGACACCCAGGTGCCTGGTGTCCCAAGTTTCACCCTGCCTCCCTTCCATCAATCAGTATCTTGGGGCTATGTGTCAATTAGGTGGCTGGGCATGGCCTCGAAACTGTAGCCTCTTATCTGAAGAATTTATGGCACCCTTGGATCTGCGTGACATCAGACGTTGGTAATTCTTTGCGCCTGTCTTGGTCACATGTCTGTTCACCGTGAATCTGCTTCAGTTTCCAGCTTTTAGTGTATTTAATTCTGTTTTCAGCCTCGCCCCCTGCATGGACATCCCTTATCTTAACCTTCACTGGGTAGGCTGGTATGCTCTGAAGTTTCAATTCCTGTTAGCTGACGCTTTCCTCCCTTTCTCTGGTTGACATTGATTTCCTAGGCATGAGGTGCTCTTTGTTGAGTTTCGATTCCGCTCCTTCTCCTGGCTTTGGCTGGGATATGAAACCAGGCCTGTTAGGCCTCTGGCTACCTGGGCATACTTCTGCTTTTACAAAATGGAGTCGCACTTGTATAGCGTGCCTTATTGAGGTAGATATAGTTGACACTTGCCGCTCTATTCTTCTACTAAGCATTGCAAGCAGTATCATTTTCTCAGCTTCTTGCGTTCCAAGCCTATTTACACGTGTTTAACTGGTGGGTTACTTCCACCTTGTCTCATAGTAACATTTCCTCACGTTTAACATCGTCTCTTTCCTGTGTCCATTACATCTATTTTCATAGCTACTCGTACTGGTGTGCTTTCTTCAATAGCTGCTTTTGCTCATTTGCGAGTCTGTCCAGGCCTTTGTGTCATTTCCACTGGCCTTCCATTACAGCTCTTTGGGTCTTTTCATGGACCGTCTGTAGCTACTCTTCATTTCCTCTCTGCGGCTGGTACGGCTGTCTGATAGGGTACCGTGCTGTCCAGGGCTGTCTGGTTATGGGCACTTCTACTGGTATGGATCTTCTGATGGACACTGGGCAGAGTCCCAGTGCAGTTCTTTGTTGGTTCATCTACTCCTCATACATCACATATCTTGGCGAGTCCGTTCTTGGTACCTCGAAATGAGGGGAAGGGGTGCAGGCCATGTCTGGGACCTCCTCTACACTCCCCCCTCTGGTCGGTTCATCAACCCCTTCTGCGATCTCTTTTGCATTTATTTCCTTTGATTCTTTGGTGTTATGTTCATCGTCTTCAGGGTTTGTACATGATGGTGTGAATGTGTGAGTCTTTGGAGTCCATATTTTTATCACCCCTTTCAAACTCCCTGCTGTTTTCACGTGTTCGTCTTTGTTCCATGTCATTAGCTGACATTGTCCATTTGGACTGCAGTAGATCCATTTTCCTTCATATCTTCTTCATTTCTTAGGATATGTGAACCTTGTTCTTCATGGCGCAAATTTGATGGCCTTCACAAAGTCTCTTATTTCTTCATCAGTCAGGTCTCTGGGTTTCCATCCTGGTTC
This sequence comes from Ambystoma mexicanum, assembly GCF_040938575.1. NCBI lineage: Eukaryota > Metazoa > Chordata > Amphibia > Caudata > Ambystomatidae > Ambystoma > Ambystoma mexicanum. The sequence goes on along the minus strand of NC_090931.1, from coordinate 1,407,305,468 downwards.
GACATCAACCATTATTTTCATCCCTATGGCTTTCTTCGCAGTTTTCTGGCACTGTGTAATGACTATCTTGATAACACAGAATCCTAGCAGTACCATTGCTAGAAGGGCTCCCAGTAACTTGAATATGTCTGCCATCCATTGTGGGACCCATGATAACAGAGCTCCAAACCAGCTGTCATCGTCCACTTCATCACTTTCTTTGATCATCTGGTTTTTCAGGTTTGTCAACATACTTATGGCTTCTGTCAGAGTTCCATTTTCTTCATCGTGCGATGGTATAAATGTGCAACATGATTCTCCGATTTTTGCACAAACACCTCCATCCATTGCTGTGATCATGTCTAGTACGTATCTGTTCTGGAAGGTCATCAGTCGGATTGTTCTTAGTTCTTTCTTGATCGCGTTAAATCTCTTTATAGTAGAGTTGATGGTCTGCAATAACTCCCATCTGGTTATCTGCAACCATTTTGTATTTACACCAACTTGGACGTGGGACAGGAGTAGTGTTGTGAATACTGTTGAGGTGAGGCTAAACAGTCTGTGCTCGTATGGGATTCCATGGAATGCTTCTTCTGATTTGGTTGAAAAGTAATTCTCTCTTTTCATCCTGGATACCAGTTCCGCAGATCTCCTTTTTCTTAGATGAGCATCTGCCCTCGGGAAACTGTCAATACTCAGGTCATTTTTCTCGATCACTAGTGCAGGAACATGGACGTTCACTAGTGTGCATTTGCCTCCCCAATTTTTCGGCAACCTTATGTAAGCTTTGGATCCACACGCCAAGTAATGGTCCATAATTACTGCGGTCCCTTGCATCATTCCTGGGGCTTCAAAGATTCGTCCGCAGTTTAGATTTTCTCCCATCTTCCTTGTGCCATTGTTTCTGAAGCATAGTTTCAGGCTCTCCAGTGGCACTATCTGCAGGGGTCCCCTTCTATCTTTGACCCATGTTAGTAACTTTACTAGCTTTGGCCATAGGGGTTTGCACAGATTTTGAGAGTTTTCTATTGCTTCCTTGCAGGCTCCAAGGACCATCCAAGCTCGGCAGATCACTACTCCTTCTTCCCATCCATTTGGGGAAACCACTGTTCCCCAGATCTGCATTTGGCCTATGTTCTTCCAGATTTGTGCCTCTTCTGCAGTTTTTCCTTGAATATTCAGTCTCGGGTTTGTTACCCATCGTGTTCCTGATCCTTTGACGTCAGGATTCTCGTATCTGATCACGTGATTCCTGGTGTGCGACCTGTTTCTTGTTTTAATGTCCTGGACATAGCCATCTTCATCTGGGTAGTCCGTTTCGGTGGCCCATATCAGTGAAGGGTCTCTTCCCATAAATTGTCCTCAGGTGTTGCACATTGCTATATGTGGCATACAGTGTGCTATGGGGACATCAATTTCTACAGCCACAAAGATCTTGGATTTTCCCATGCTGTACGGTAGGAGCACGCAGACAAAGCATTCTCCTTCTGATTGTCTTTGTCCTACTTCCTTCATGTGTTGATACCATATGTTGTTTCCGAGATGGGCTGTTCTGTACAGGTAATCATTGAGTTCATTGTTGTCTTCATGCGGGTTTCTCTTGATCCTCAATGTCCTTTTGTAGTTAGCTATAACCACGTCTCTAAATGCGTCTATATGACTCTTTCTTGCTGGAGGATTCTTGGGCATGCTTGGTAGCGGAGTGGGTTTCATTACCTGTATCGTTGTGGCAGGTGAAGGTTTTGCGTTTCTTTTCCTCTCCTTTTGTAATCTTTCGTAGATGTTCTCTAACTTCCGTTGGCTCACCAACTCCCCAATGCGTGGCTGTGTCATAGGTCTGGTGCTTGTTCCTTGCATCTGAGCTGGCGTGCTTACTGTTATAGTCTCAGTAGTTCTAGTTTTCAGTTCCTCGATGGTACATTAGCATTTGTGTTTTCTCTGTTAGTTCCTTGGTGGCTACTTCTGTTCTTTTGAGGGATTTTGCTATGACCTTTCCCTTTGGTTTCTTACTTGGCTCCTCTTGGTTACTTCCACTATTTTCTGGAACTGTTCGTTCTGTAGGCAGTTTCCCTTTCTCTGTTGTCCTTGTTTGAGGCCCTGTTGCCATTGACACTTGCCCTTGTTTGTGTGTGTTCAGTGTGCGTGTGTGTACAGTGGTCAGTGCTACATTTTCATTCACTCCGTGGCCTTTTTCTTCATTCATTACCTCAAGTGTGTATGAATCACTGCTAATTACATTTAGTTTTATCTCGTTTGTTTTACCATCAGCTTTTTTGGGGACTGGGATCACTATATAGGGTGTGGGTGATTTTGTAGGCCCCAGACGTTCGTTATCTGGTGGTTGCATTGAAATTGGGACACTTTGTGCACTAATAAAGAAAGCAGTTCTGATAGTCAACGACAGAAAGACAATGATAATTACTAAGCATATACACCTGATATACTTGTAGGACATCTGGCAGCATGTCCTCCCAGGGAAGCGGGGCGCCCCCTGCTGATGGTAAAACTAAGTTACTGTTCTGGGCCCCCATTTCGAACAAGTCCATAGTCAGTTATGTATTCCTTCTCTTGCTCTGATTTCGTAGCTCAAGAGCTCATTACTACTTAAAGTGACGAGTGCTTTTCAAGTGTCCCCCCTCTTGCGGGTGATGTCAGCAATCTCTGAGTATGCAGGACAGTTCCTTTTGCTAGACTATGGAAAAAGGGTTAGGCTAGCATCAACAGGTGCATCACATTCATAATGCATCTCTATAGTAGGTAAAGTCCCAGTGCACTCCTTGAATTTGCCTTGGTCCTGAGGACATGCTGGAACCTGTTAAATGCGAAGGAATGAAAAGACAGAACTGCCAATAATCACACAAAATAAAATGATGTAAAAATAAAACAAAAATAGAAATAAAAGTGAACATGGAAAAAATAAGAATACAAATAAGGAAAAATAGAGGAAAAAGTAAAAAGGAAAAATAAGATGCTGAACTGTCTTGTTTCTGCTCTTCTTGATCTGTCCTTCGGCTGAAAATATGGCACTGTGTCTCTTTCTCTCGGTCTGTCCCACAGTGGAAAATTGAAGAACTGTGTCTCTGTCCCTTCGATCTGTCCCATGGTGGAGAGATAAGCACTGTCTCTCTGTTTCCTCGATCTGTCCCACGGTGGAAAGATAAGCACTGTCTCTCTGTTTCCTCGATCCATCCCACGGTGGTAAGCCTCACTGGAACCTCCTTACGTTTCCCTCTGGAAGTTAGATAGCTCCACCTGGAGCATTATGCCATGGAGGAGTGGGCCCATGTGTGAGATGTTGGCTGGATCGCTAAGGAAGGTGATGACGTTAACATCTGCAGGCCTCCCCACCATTTCCGGATAGTCTGTGACTAGTCTAAGCAAGATGTTGTGCGCCAGCCGTGTGTCCTCGGGTGATAGGGACATTTGTCCTGTTTGGCTGGGTCCTGGTCATGAGCTTTCCTTTTGATTCATACAGTCTCTGCACCTTCCTGTTGCGTGGACTACCACGAGGCGCTTTAGTTTAGTCCACAGCTGGTTCAACTGAGCTGCTTTTCTTGGGTCTCTGATGAAAGTACGTGTGTCAGTTGTTCTCCCGATGAGTCCTGGGCATTTCTCGATTATTTGAAAGAACAAAGTGAATGTGAGATCATCAATGTCTACCGGCGGCGGAAGCATTTGTGTCCTCTTTGCTGCGCTCGAGTTGCTCAGCGAAGGCTTCCGTGATGACAGTCAGCAGTTGCGAGATAATTTTCTCGTTTTCAGGATCTTGAATAAAGTCTGTGACACTGGTTTCTCTCCCTATGAGTGTCAGATATGATATTGCCACCAGCTGGAAGTAGGTTAGCACATCCCACATGAGGTCTCAGCTGGGAGATACCATAAGTTCTGTAAACAAAGTCTTGACACTGGTTGCTTTCAGGACGCTGTGTTACACTCTCAAGAACTGTCCTTCTCCTTTTTTTTCCAGTCTATCAGAGTCTTGATTCTTTATACTACTTGAGCGTGACGTTATTTCAAAAGTTTGTTTCATCAGCGTAGTTGTGACTTTGTGTATGTAGTTCTCTTCTTTATCCTGCAACTGTGGTGCCCAGAGTGTCCGTATTATTGTTCTTTATCACCTTTCTCTGGTTTGGGGAAATGTTCTTATTCAAAAGTCACAAATTAAAACAGAGTTCTTTGTCATTGTGTTGCTGCTCATGCGTCCTTCTTCCTCGCCATGGATCTTGTCTGCACGTGCTGAGGTTCTTTCCCATTGTCTGTGGCTTCTTTGTGGTTGGATGCAGCTGGAGGGTTCTCTCCTATATAAGGTTTAATGTCATTCAGTAAGAGCCATGCCCTTCTGCCCTAGACTTTGACGGCTGATGGGCGGATGAGAACCCGCGTCACCAGGAAAGACAGGTGGCTCACATAGACTTTGCGCGGAGTCTGTTTCAGCACTTCCTGTTGTATTTTGTGCTGCGCTGCACCCTTTTCTTTGTCGCTGCAGCTGGACTGAAATGACAGAGACACTGGATGTCATACAATTCAAGTAGTCCTGCATCTCTGTCCCCTAGACCTCTTTTGTTGGCTGGGCATCACATCTAGCTCTATCTCAGGGCGTGAGAGGGGTCTTCATCCTTCTGCCTGTGACTATCTCATGTGGCGTGAGATGATGGTCGGAGCCTGGTTGGTTCCGAAGTGCATACAATGCCAGTGGCAGACAGTGCAGCCATCCCTTTCTTAATGTGAGCTTCAACTTGGCTATCCTCTCCTTTAACAGGCCGTTGAGCCGCTCACATATACCATTCCCCTCCGGATGATACACCGACAAGAACTTGTGCTTTATACCAAGCAACAAGCTGATCTGCTCGAAAACTGCATTAACAAAGTGAGCCCCATTGTCTGATCTCATTACCTCGCACACCCCCCATCTAGGGAACACTCCCTCACTAGAAATTTGGCTGCACAGGTAGAGTCTGGGTGTGCACAGGGACCTGCTTCTATCCATCTAGAGAATGGACACACCACCAAAATTAAATACCTGTACCCGTTGCACACATGAATCATGTCGACGTAGTCGATATGCAAGTGCTGGAATGGCCCATTTGGCTGGGGTATAACTACTCTTACTACTTTAAGTGTGCGTCCAGCGTTGAATTGCTGGCAGATTATGCAGTTCACCATGAAGAACACAACATGCTCTGTTAAATTCGGTGTAAACCAGTCTTCTGTGAGCTTCGCAGCGAGATTTTCTTTTGACATATGTATAGGGTAGTGTAATTGCTCCAATGCTACTTTCAGTAGGGCGACAGGTATTACTGGTTTACCAGTCCTGTCTTGCCTCCACAACCCATCAGAGGGGTTTAAGGAACACCCTCAACACTTCCACAAATCTGTCTCCTCCTGAGGTGCCTCCCCTTGGAGTTCCATTAGCTGAGTCTGTCCCATGTTGCTATAGGCCTCTGGTGTGGCTCGTGCTACCATCATAGACTCATGGGTACATGCCACCTCCACGTCCATGATTGTTTCATCCTTGGATGCCATGCGCTTGGCTTCCGTGCCCTCTTCATGATTTCCACGTGACACGAAATCTGTCCCTTTGGTCTGGGCGGCGCATTTCATGACTGCTATGCCCACTGGGAGCTTTTATCAACCTGTCCAATAAGGCTGCATGTTGCACTGGCGTGCCATCCCCTCGGAAGTAGCCTCTCCTTTTCCAGGGTGCTAAGCCTGCATGCACAGTAGATGTCACATAGGCAGATTCATTGTACACCGTTACTTCCTGGTCTGCATGATTCTCAATGGTGAGTATCAGCGCCAATAGTTCTGCAGCTTGCGCAGAATAGTGAGATGGTATTCGTGCACTGACGAGTACCTGGAACTCTCCATTCGCTAGGTGTCACGGCCACGCATGTGTATCTTTGTCCATCTTCTTGGTCGATTCTAGATGAGCCGTCAATAAACACGATCTCATCACCTGCCAGGGCATTTTCTTTTACCCTGGGGATTTCATCATAGAATTCCTCATAATTCGCGCAGTCATATACGCGTTCTCCCTCTGTGACCGGCTCAGCTATGAACGTAGCTGGATTCACAGTTTTACATCGCACTATTTTGATCGATGGGTTAGAAATAATCACTTCATATGTGGATGCTCTCTGAGATGTCAGCGTGCCATTTGGCTTCTCTAGTATGGCGAACGATTGCTCGACATACAATGTCATTGAGCACCCCATCACAATGGATGATGCCTTTTCAATGGCGAACGCGGCAGCAGCTAGATTTTGTTTGCATGGGAAGTGGCCCTTCATGACCGGGTCCAGACTCCCGCTGTAATATGCTAGGGGCTTGTACCCCAGTGAGGTTCGCTGCCCAAGCACTGCCATCATAAAATTACCATCAGTGTGTGAGAACAGGTAGAATTCCTTTGCATAATTAGGAATCCCGAGAAGTGGGGCTTTACAAATCGCCCCCTTGAGTTCTGCAACCCCCTTTTCCATTGCCTCAGTCCATTCAATGTTTTCCCTTGTAGCCTGGGCCTTCTTTAGGGCCTGAAGCAAGGGCTTGGTATATGAGCTGTAGTCGAAGACCCATGCTCTGACATAATTGCACAGGCCCAAGAAGCTTTGCATTTGTTTTATCGTGAGCGGTTTAGCCGTGTTCATGATAGCTTCAGCCCTTTCTGGGGTTACCTTTTTCCCTTAGTGTGAGATTAGCTGTCCTATGTACAGCACCTCTCGCTGACAGTATTGTAGCTTTTCCTTGTCAACATTATATCCTTTCTCAGCCAGGATAGTCAGTAGCAGGACAGAGTCGCGCCTGCATTGTTCCTCAGTGACGCTGCACATCAGAATGTCATCCACATACTGCAAAACAACACTGTCAACTGCAATATTGCTTAGGTCCATCTGCAGGACTCTGTTGAATATGGATGGAGACTCACAGTACCCCTGTGGCAGCCTTATGCTTTTCAGGTGCATTTGCCTGAAAGCAAATGACGTCAGGTCTTGTGAGTCACGGTGCAACAGGATTGAGAAAAACGCATTTTTCAAGTCAATCACCGTGAAATATTTTGCCTCAGTGGGTATGTTGCATGGAATTGTGGATGGATTAGGGACTGGAGGGAACTCGGCTTCAACTATATTGCTTAATGCTCTTAAATCTTGGATTAAATGCCAAGACCCTCCCTTTGATTTCTTGACAGAGTAAATCACCGTATTGCAAGGTGATTCTGACGTCACTAGGATGCCCTGCTCCATCATGGTGGAAATTGTCTTTGCGATCCCTTCATCTGCCTCTCTGGACATAGGATATTGTCGTGCTCTTGGTAAAATTGCTCCTGGTTTCAGTTTAATTTTCACTTCACCTGCCCCCTTCAGGAGGCCTACGTCATAGGGCCCTGTAGTCCATACCGCGACAGGTACTTGGGCCATGTCATCATCAAAGTATTCTGGACTTATAAGTGCCAACATCATTCTCTGTGGCACCTCCCGTTTGATCATTTTAACCCAAAATATGAGACTCACTTCCACCCTTGTCTCTTCTAGGTCAGGGTGTTCTTCGAACAGATCGTCATCGGTGACGTCAGTCACTCGATACCCTTCTTCGATGGCGATAATCGCACAACATTGACTGCCTTCGTCATCATATCCTTCGACCAATACCACTTTCCCTCGCACTGCGGCAGATTGTATCATTAAGGGAAATACTTGTCCCTCTTCTTCATGCATAGGTATTCTTGGTCTGAATAGAAACTCATCAGGTGTCCTCAGAGTTCTATCTGCAAGGCCTGGCAATCCCACCATGAGCACCCGCATGCCATATGCGAAGACTTCCGTCTCTATTGGTATAGCTCTCATGGCTATACGTCCTGAGTATGCTCAGATCATTTCGCACACGTTTGAATAATGCATTCCTGGAGTGGAGCACACTATACCATTCTCGGTAAACGAGATTGTCATATTCAACTTAGTCATTAAGTCCCGACCCAGGATATTTACTGGAATCTGACGTGAATATAATAAGGGTACATTCATTTTGCGTTCTCCCACAGAGACTCTACGGTGAGCTCCTGTGAAACTCTGGGTATCTATGGCCTCGCCGGACAAGGAAAACTTGCCTTCTCATATGCAGGAGCGTGTCGCACCCGTGTCAACTAATAAGGAATATTCTTTACCCCCTATGACGACATTCAACCTAGGTTCCCTATTAGGGTCTGTTGTCACTGATAGGATAGAACACATCAGAGTCCCCCATGAGCTGTCCTATTTCATATATAAGTTTGGCCCCCTGTATACTTGCTGATTTCCCCCATTTCCAGGGTTGACTCCCCCTCCGGAGCTTGTGCCATGCGACATTTGTGGTGGGTCCTGCTGGGATTGTCCTTGCGGTACGTTCCCCATGTGCAAGGGTTGAACCACTTGCTGCGGACCTTGCTACGAGCCTGACACCTCCTGCTGCACTGTGTGATTTTGGGCACTGCCATGGTGTGGGACAGCAGGCTGATTCACCATGCCTGTTCCCATTCCTTGGCCGTTTTGCCACATGCCTTGGCTTCCGCACATGCGCGCCACATGTCCTGTCATTCCACACAGCCAACACAATGGCGTTGGTCGGGCCATCTGTCCATCTGGCATAGCTGGACTGCCCATCTGTGCATTCTGAAAGCCACCTTGATTATTCTGAAAGCCTCCTTGGTTACCTCGAAACCCACCCCGATTACTCTGCCATCCTCTTCCTCCAAAACCCTTTCCCCTTGGGTAAAATCCCGCGCTACCCTGATTATTCAGTGATGGGTTAGTCGCTTGCTGTGTTCGCGGTCAGCTGGGCTTGTCAGCATGGCTCCCTCGAGAGCAGACTTTGAAAGTTTCTTTTGCACCAGCTTCGCCTCCTCACCCTTACGAGTTGCTTCCTTTTTCCGATTTTTTTCTTGCAACAATCTACAGTAATATGCAATTGTCAACTGTATTTCAGCCCACGGTTTAGCTTCTATTCCTACCGATTTCTTGAGCTGTTTTTGCACTGGCTCAGGCAACCCTTGGCATTATATATGGTAGAAAACAGGGATAGATTTCGTCCAAGACTCATGTGTTTCGAGCACCCACGTGTCTTGAAAATTCTGGATATAAATCAAAGAATCCTCTGACTCTTTCATTTTCTGAGTCATTATAGCCCCCATATCAGAAGTGTCTCGATATAGCGTTCGCAGCGCTTTCCACACAGCTGCTCTGCAATTATTAAATGGCGCTCCATCATGGGAGGTGTTAATTAGGGTTACCCTAGTGTAGCCTGCCCGTTTCCATACATCGTCTGCTCTTTCACCAAGTATGGCAATTAGGAGGCCCTTAATGTCCCCTATTGCTAAGATGACACCCCCTGTCATTTTCTCCAACTCATGTATCCACTTCCCGGCTCCCGATGTCAGCATTGGGAGCTTATTTTTTAGGTTCTATTGGTCCATGTGTGGCCATGGAAAATATTGTGGTCTTGCTCCTGCTGCTTTTGTAGCAGTGGGAAATGGAATGTGCAGTCTTACTTTTCTTTCCCCATAGCTCCCCGGTCTATTGCTGGGGTGGCATTTCCGCCTTACCGTCTCCCTGGCAATGCCCTTAATCTATCTGCATAGGCAGGTGCTGACACCCCCCCCCCTCTGACGGTGGGCTGTTCCTTCATGTCGGCCGGACTGCACGGCAGACTTAGGTGTCCTACTTGTGGACTTGCTAGCATCTGACCATCATACCCCTCGGCCCCTTGGGAGCTGTTTTCCGCACTGTCTCCCTTCCTCGTGTGCCTCATCCTCCGTTTCCCCACCAGAGTCAGATTCTGAATACTCCCAGTTCACATAACTCCTTGCATCTTCTTCGTCCTGCCCAATCTCCAGTCTGTCTAGGGACAGTCCCCTGTTCCCACTACTTCGGGTGACATCCTCTGTGTCATATAGCTGAGTGCTCTCCAGGCGCTCATATTCACATCCCTCATGGGATCTCTGTTCTAGCCCCATCTCATTGTATATCTTATAAATCATTTCCCCGATGCTTCTGGTGTCGAAGTCATCCTCAATATTTGTCCCACTCGTACCTGGTACCGAGTCATGTGCTGGAAAGAATTCTTCTATGTCTTCCCATTCTACAACAGGATTGGGTTTTTTAACTTCCCGCTCCAAATATTCAAGATCTCGTGCCCTCTGTCTGCGCTTACGTTCTGCTTCCTCATCTATTCCCTTGCGCTTCCTCGCTTCTTCTCTAGCCTTGTCTACTTCCCTCATCCTTTCGTTTCTACGTTCCTTTGCCCTTCTAATTTCCTCATCTTCTCTTCTTTTCACTCTCCTCTCACGTACCCTTTGCTCCTCTTCCAACCTTTGCTTATTCTGTTTGTACTGGTCATAGGCTGCCTTCTGTTTGCGATCGAGCTGTTTCTCTTGCTCTTGGCGATATAGTTGTTCTCGCATCAGCCTATCCTTCCTTCTTGTCCTTTCATCCCTTATTTCCTTTTCCTTTTCTCTCTCTCTCTCCTTTGCATCTCAACAAACCTCTCTCTTGGCCTTTCATCATCACTTCCCTTTCCATCTAGTTTCAGCAATATCTGCCCTCCCATCAATTCGTCTTTTGTGAATGTTATCTCATCGGTTACCAGACATTTGGTCGAAAAAAATTGGTCGACCAGACAAATGGTCGAACCAATTTGGTCGAAAACCAAATGGTCGAATTTTTTTTTATTTTTTTCACTTTTTTTTAGTTTTTTTGGGGGGGGACCTCCTCTCCAACCCGTTTTTTTTATTAAAAAAACCCTTTTTTTTTAAAACGAAAACCCGAAAAATAAATATATAATAAAATAACAAAATTCGACCATTTGGTTTTCGACCAAATTGCGTCGACCAAATGTCATTCAACCAGTTTTTATTCGACCAAATGACTGGACACCATCTCATCAGTTCTACCTTCACTTCATTTCCCTTTCTGTCCCTCTCTCTCCCTAACGAGAGATGCACAACTCTGTGCCTGATCCTTTCCTTCATCATTGCGTCTCTCCTTGTCCCTCGGGACTGCAGAGGCAAGATTAATTTCCTTGTCCTTTTCTTTATTGTAGTCATTATTATACGTAGCGGACTCATATGTGGGGTTGATATACCCTGTGGCTGCCTTTAGTTCTCTTAACGGGTAGAGCCCCTCTGTCTTACTTCACTCGATGGCTGGCTCAGGCAGGGCCGGTGGCGCGGTAGGCGTCTCACCCCCCTCCATGCATACGTTTGATATCCAATCTGCAGGAGGCTCTTCCTCCTTCGTCTGCTCAAACATCTTCCATAGTTCTAGAACAGCAAGACGTTTTTCTAGCTTCTTGCCTGTGTATGTGGCATGTAGATAAGTCGTCATGTGTTGTAAGACGGCTTTTGATAGGGACCCATCTGTGGCCAAGGCATAAACATCTTGTGGGCGGTACCCTTAACCCACTCTGTGCTATACTTTTTTAATTTAGCTGCATGCTTAGGTAGTTGCTTGCATAGATCAACACACAACAGAACACATAGGACAGACACTTGACAGACTAAACGAACACCATCTGGTCATACATATACCTGCCTTCTAATCAATACCCTGTCATGAACTTTAAACAAACTCCTTTAATGCGTCTTTAAACGTCATTGTAGTCTAATTTTCCCTTAATATATGGGCTATGAGTTCACGTTTCTTCTGACCGCTGTATTACAGCGCAGGAACAAGGCAAATCCTTACGTTTTTCTCTTGGGTGCCCCCCCGGTAACCTTAGGATTTTCTCTTGGGAGCCACCCCAGTATCCTTACGTTTTTCTCTCGGGTGCCCCCCTGGTAACCTTACGTTTTTCTCTTGGGAGCCCCCGCCGGTATACTTACATTTTTCTCTTGGGTGCCCCCCTGGTATCCTTATGTTTTTCTCTCGGGTGCCCCCCGGTAACCTTTTTTCTCTTGGGTGCCCCCCTGGTAACCTTACGTTTTTCTCTTGGGTGCCACCTCGTAAACTTACATTTTTATCTTGGGTGCCCCCCCAGTAACATTACGTTTTTCTCTCGGGTGCCCCCCCCAGTAACCTTACGTTTTTCTCTTGGGTGCCCCCAGTATTCTTACGTTTTTCTCTCGAGTGCCCCCCGGTAACCTTACGTTTTTCTCTCGGGTGCCCACCCGGTAACCTTACATTTTTCTCTCTGGTGCCCCCCCAGTAACCTTACGTTTTTCTCTCGGGAGCCCCCCCAGTCTCCTTACGTTTTTCTATCGGATGCCCCCGGTAACCTTACGTTTTTCTCTCGGGTGCCCCCCAGTATCCTTACGTTTTTCTCTTGGGTGCCCCACGGTATCCTTATGTTTTTCTCTCTTATACTCGAGTTATTAACCCTATATATATATATATATATATATATATATATATATATATATATATATTTTCAAACGAATACAGTCTTCTCTACTTCTGACTATTTTATTTTTTTCTCCGCCACCCTCCGTCACCTTTCCCTTACTTGTTCTAATGCCTACAAGACATTTGCCAAAGTAACGAGTTTGTTGTTTCACTCACCGATCGCATCTTTTCCTCTCTGGAGCTTCGGGATCACCGCCCTTCCTTTTCAGCCTCTTGCGATCTTTTCATCTGATTGGCTACCTGTGGGAATGAGAAGCGTTATGCTTGGAAAGGCGGGTTCCTTCAGACGCACTGCAGATTTTTATGGACTTAAACTATCAATGTCCATGGGAAGCTTCTCAGCCTACTCAGCCAGAATGGCGAAAGGACTCGTGATATTGCAGAAGGCTTAGAGTTACTTCGTGCCGTTGGTCTATAGGTGTCTTATAACGATATTAATCAATAATCCATAATCGATGGCTGAAACCATCCTCACGCTACCAAGTGTAAAAGAGGAAGAGATATCCACCGACGGGCCCATAGGTCAGTGCTCACCCTCTAGTACTTGTAAAACAAGATAGCTGCACCACATGAGGGATGGGGGTGCAGGATTCACTTACTCCAACACGACTCAATAATGAGGACTCAGTAATTTGGCAAAGGGAAGTCCGTTTAATGACAAGTACATCAAACAGGGAAGACGTTTGGGAATCAGCATCGTTGTGATCACCTGTCTCACTCCGACTTCCTTGAACTTCAGTTGAACTTCAACCTTGATGCATAAAACACATCATCATTGACGTCTAATTCTACAAAAAACTCGACATGGAATATGATTGGTTAGGAAAGGTAACTTAAGTATAGGTGCTATATCTGTATATGATAATAGAGCTTGCGGATTGGATAATTCTTATCGGGTGGGCGTCTACGCCCCTCCCCCTACATCACACGTGATAGACATCACTACAAGTACGACATCTCATTGGTTCTACGATATATAGGACCCTAGATAACTTGGTCCATTGTGATTGGGCAGGTTACACCCCTAGACATACATTTCCATTTTTTATTAGCAGCATGCAGAATGGACACCCAGGAGCCTCCCTTCCATCAATCAGTATCTTGGGGCTATGTGTCAATTATTTGGCTGGGCATGGCCTCAAAACTGTAGCCTCTTATCTGGAGAAGTTATGGCACCCTTGGATCTGGGTGACATCAGACGTTGGTAATTCTTTGCGCCTGTCTTGGTCACATGTCTGTTCACTGTGAATTTGCTTCAGTTTCCAGCTTTTAGTGTATTTAATTCTGTTTATGGCGTCACCACCTGCATGGGCCTCCCTTAGCTTGACCTTCACGGGCCAGGCTGGTATGGTCTGAAGTTTCGATTCCTGTTAGCTGACGCTCTCCTCCCTTTCTTTGGTTGACCTCGATTTCCCAGGCATGAGCTGCTCTTTGTTGAGTTTCAATTCCGCTCCTTCTCCTGGCTTTGACTGGGATATGAAACCAGGCCAGTAGGGCCTCTGGCCGCCTGGGCATACTTCTGCTTTCAAAAAATGGAGTCGCACTTGTATAGCGTGCCTTATTGAGGTAGATATATTTGGCGCTTGCCGCTCTATTCTTCTACTAAGCATTGCAAGCAGTATCGTTTTCTTAGCTTCTTGCGTTCAAAGCCTATTTACACGTGTTTAACTGGTGGGTTACTTCCATCTTGTCTCACAGCAACGTTTCCTCACATTTTAACATTGTCTCTTTCCTGTGTCCATTACATCTATTTTTATAGCTACTCGCACTGGCGTGCTATCTTCGATAGCTACTTTTATTCATTTGCGAGTCTGTCCAGGCCCTTGTGTAATTTCCACTGGCCTTCCATTACAGCTCTTTGGGTCTCTTCATGGACTGTCTGTAGTTACTCTTCATTTCGTCTCAGCGGCTGGTACGGCTGTCTGATAGGGTACCGTGCTGCCCAGGGCTGTCTGATTATGGGCGCTTCTACCGGTATGGATCTTCTGATGTACACTGGGCAGAGTCCCAGTGCAGTTTTTTGTTGGTTCATCTGCTCCTCATACGTCACATATCTTGGGGAGTCCGTTCCTGGTACCTTGAAATGAGGGGCAGGGGTGCAGGCCATGTCTGGGACCTCCTCTACAAGTCTTTGGATAGATAGTTTGATGTTCTCATTTTCCTCCGCAGCTGGTTATATGTCTCCTTCCGAGGGTGGATGAGAAAGTCTGGTGGTGGCAGTGGATTTTGTTCTGGGGACACTGGCAGTGCTTCGTTGGGCAGTGGCCCCCTTTCAGGTGTACTTCTGGGACTACTAATAGGGTTGAGTGTAGCGCAGCTAGCGAAAGATAGCCCCTCCAGGGTGGTGGCTGGTGCAAGTATGCTTGTTGGCCACACACCAAATAGTAGTCGATTAGTGCTGCAGTGCCCCTCTTTAAATCTGGAATCAACAATGTCCTGTTGCATCGCTCATTGGAACCGACAATGACAGTTCCTTCGCTGAAAAAGCACATCTCATATTTATTTTCTTGGTGCACTTTTACTGGTTTCTCCATTGCTGAAATCCATGTCAATTTTGTAACGCACTCTGTCCATGTGTGTGCACATGTTTGTTCCACGAGGGCCACTGTTTTTTCTTGAAACCCCAGGAGGCCTTCAGCTCTGCAAGTGCAGGTTGTTTCCTGACATTTGTTGTTAACATACTTTGCTCCCTCGATCACCAAATATGGTTGCTTTAGACAGTTGGTGTTTGTTGGATTGGTTTTGCATTTCTGGGCATTTGGATCGACAAGTTGTAGATGCACGATCTGGATCGACAAGTTGTAGATCCATGCTGTGTGCCTGGAAAGTGCCTTTGAGCCTACATAGGGCAAGTTGGATCAGGCACAGTGCCTCTATAATCGGTATTTCCTGTGGTACTAGAACCTTGGGTGCCCCGATGTGTGCACTATTAACGAGCATACATAGCAACTTATATTGGTTATTCATCTACCCACTGCACTCATGTCAGAGTACCAACTATTCGAGTGCTCGGGATGATGGATATATTCAACCGCATCCAGGCTTAGGCCATGATATGCATAGTTGAACCTACGTGCTTTTCTTTTCATCCTGTCATGGCGCGATATATAGCTCCCTGCTGATATCCTTCTGCTAACAATGGTGCTATTACTACTATTGGTTCTACAAAAGAGGTTTTTAAGAGTGGGAAGTAGTATTTCAAACATTTTACTCACACATACAGTCATATGGGCATTGGTGTTATTTGCTTGGGACATGATATACATATATACAATTATGTTTGTCAGTTTAGTTACATTGAGAGGTGTGCTTTTGTTCAGGTTTCCCTTGCCACCTTCTTCTAGATGGCTTGCCCAGATAAAAGACGACCCCCAATATATTCCCAACAGTAACATAGGGAAAGTAAACAAAATGTCTGTAAGGTGCAGGCCGCATTGATAAGAATACATTGAAGTAGAACTAATGACATTTCTATCGTTATGCAATGAACAATTTGACGATGAACAATGCATCTTCTTTCACCTGTAATTAAATCAAAAACGGGTATGTAAAGAGGGATGGTAGGGCAAGGGGATCAGGGGAGGGAGGGTGGGGAGGTAGTGGAAAGGAGAGAGAGAGAGAGACAGAGATTACATTTATAGAGATTATGATTTTATCAGCAATGCATGTCTGATGTCTTTGCACATGCACTCATTTTGACAGCAGAAAGCTAATTACGGTTAGGTAGACTAGTCGTGTTAGTATTTACGGTACTGGTGAGGAATTTGGTGGTGCCCTTCGAATGTCTGAAAGGTGTATCCTATATTGAAGCCCTTTCACCTTTACTGCCAGACGGGTGGAAAACACCACTTTATAGGGCCCATGGAACATAGGATTGTTCCGATTGCACTCAAAACATTTTACATACACTAGCTCCCCCGGAAAGAGTGGTTAGATGGGTGCTGTGTCCGCAAGTGGAACTGTAGTGTTTTGGATGTTGTCTGGGAGAAGAGGTGACATTTTATGTGAGACATGTTTAATCGCACATGTTAAGTTTGTCAGGTATTCCTTGAACTCCTCTCACAGAGCTGTTACATCTCTGTGTGCATCTGATGCCCTCCTCACAGGGGATATAGGCGTGTGCATACGGCTACCAGTCACTATCTCATGTGGTGAGAGATGGTGGTCCTTACTTGGCTTAGTGAGTAAGTTGAACAGGGCCAGGGGCCAACAATGCACCCAGTTATTTTTTAGGCTGTTGTTCAGTTTGGAAAACTAGCTTTTAAGAATGCTGTTAATTCCCTTCACAACACCATTGGCTTGGGGGTGATACATTGAGCACATGCAGTGTTTTATTTGAACAAAGGTTGTGATTTCCTTAAAGAGCTCATTAAAAAAGTGGGTGCCATTATCGGATCTTAAAATATTGCACAACCCCCACCAGGGGAACTCTTCACGCACAAGGAATTTTGTGGCACATTTGGCTGCTCGGTGGGCGCAGGGGCCGCGCTCAGCCCACCGCAAGAATGGGCACACCACTACAATGAGATACTGGGCTCCATTGCATCTCTCGCCCATATCCGCATAATCAATATGGAGTTTGGAGAAGGACCCAATGGGGCAGGGTCAAGCTACCTCGTAACATGCAGAGAGTCATTTCAGTGCTAAACCCTTGGCAAGTAGTGTATTGTATGACCTTTGTGGAGAGGTGTTCTTGGAGATTTGGTATGAAACAATCCTCCAGTAAGTCTGCTGCAATGTGGGAAGTGTAGTGTAGTTGTTCCAAGGCTGTAGTAGCAGTTCCATGGGCATTACTGCATTCCCAGTGCATTCTCCATAGGAGATCAGTTTGTGATTGTGCATACCCGCGCTTGAGTGGTTGTGCCAAGTGTCCTTCTTTTCCTGTGTAGATCTACACTGAAGCTCTCCTATTTGTGCTTGGGCAGTGCTGTGTATGGGTCTTTCTCTGATCATGTGGAAATGGTAGTAACGTCATATTCATCAGGGTTAGGTATTTGAAGGTACAGTGCAGCTATGGCCGCTGCATCTGCAGCTGTATTTCCCAAAGAGCCTTTCCAAAGAGACTTCATCAGTGTTATTGGTATGGGTGGTGCATATCATGACCGCTACTACAGATGGTTTCGTCAGGGTGGAAATCAGGGCATTTAATAGCCCTGTGTGTTGTACTTGGGAATCCGTCTGCTTGTTGGAAGCCCCTTCTGCTCCATTGTGAGAGACCAGCATGCACAGTTGTGGTGACGTTAGTTGATTCTGAATAAATGGTTACCTAGCATCCCTTTGATGCTCAGAGAGCTTCTATGAGTACTAAGAGCTCTGCTGCTTGTGCTGAGTAATGCATGGGAAGTCTTTACATTACACGTGTTGCATTTTCTCCTGCTTCTAAGCGCACCACAGCTGCCCAGAATGCCTTTGTCCCATCTCTTGGTCGATTGTTGCTGACCCATCAACAAAGAACCCCTTGCACTCTCCTAGAGGACTACACTTTGCTTTTGAGGGTGCCATCTTCTTCACCCTCATAGGTGGTGCAATTGTGTTGTTTTAAGTCCTCATCTGTGAATGGTTCCATTAGGAACGTGGCAGAGTTCACTGTTTTGCACCTTACAACATGGACATTTGGGCTTCAGATATTAATCTCGTAGGCCCATGCCCTCTGGGTGGTGAGAGTGGACTTCCACTTTCCAGGATTGCAAATACTGAGTGTTCCACGTACAATGTCACTGAGCACCCAGTTAAAATTGTGGCGCTCTTCTCGATCCCGAAGGCATCTGCAGCAAGGGCATGATCACATGCGAACTGTCCTTGCATCACTGAGACTAATGTACCGCTATAAGTGTGCCGTTTGAATGTGAAAATATGTAAAATTCCTGCGTGTAATCTGAGGTGGTGAGGACTGGGGCTGTGGAAATTATTTCTTTTAGATTGTCTAAACTTTGCACCATGTCTGCTGTCCAATCCATCTTATGGCTGTCTTTTTGTGCTTCTTTGAGGCCCTCTAAGAGTGGTCTGGTGTAAGCTCTGTAGTCCAGAATCCAAGCCCTGCAGTAGTTGCACAACTCCAGGAATTTCTGCATGCCCTTTACTGTAACTGGTTTAAGCATGGCACGCATTGTCGCCGCTTTGTCAGGTATAATTATTTTGCCGTCCAATGAAATGAGCTGCCTTAGATAGAGTACTTCAAGCTGACAGTATTGGAGCTTGGCCTTATTAACCTTGTAACCCTTGCGGGCTAGCAGTTGCAGCAGGGTGATAGAATCTCTGTAGCAGTCTTGCTCACTTTCTCTGCACACCAATAAGTCATCTATGTTTTGGATGACCGTGCTGGGTACATGGATGTTGCCTAAATCTTCGTGTAATATCCTGTCAAATATGCTGGGACTCTCACAATAACCTTGGAGCAATCGAGTGTGCTCAGAGTGCTTTCTGCTGTGTGTAAATGCTGTGTGGTACTGTGAATCTGGGTGCAATGTATTGAGTAAAAGGTGTTTTATAAGTCGACCACTGTGAAGTGCATTGCTTCTTTGGGGATGCTGCACAAGATGGAGGCCGGGTTTGGAGCAAGAGGAAACTCCTTCTGTACTACGCCATTGAGTGGGTGGAGATCCTGGTTCATCCTCCAACTACACCCATCGTTTTCTTAACATGGTATATGGCCGTGTTACATGGTGATGTAGAGGGCACCATGATCCTTTGGTATAATAAAACGCTCCATAGAATCCCTGCTTGACGAGAGTTTTGCAAGATCGCTGGAAGTCACCATCGCTGATGCATGATTTCTCAGCTCCTGAGTCTACCATAAAGATTAAGGGCCTCATTACACGTTGTGTGGTAAAAACCTCAAAATACCGGCATGGTGCTATCAACGTGTCCGCCCTCGCAAGAGAGCGCTAATAGCGTACCATTACGAGTATGTGGACACGAGCATAGTGCCATGCCGGTAAACCCCCTACCGCCATGGCGCTAAAGAACCAAAAAAGTTACTTACCGCCCTCGACGAAAGTGCAGATTGCACCTCCACCCTCCTGCTGCATGCAAATAGCGGTCACCGTAATTAGCGGTCACCGTTAAATTGCGGAACCGGAAATAGCGCCATCGCACAGGAACGGGAAAGAGCACGGCGGCCATCTTCAAAAACACAATCCATTGCCATCCTCTGCCCCCTGGACCTGTTTGGAGTCGTTAGCAGTTGAAAATCATCCGGGACACCTTCAACATGCCAAGGCATTCAAAAAAAGCACTGACAGGCAGTGCAAAGAAAAATTTACAGCAGAGGAGTTCAACATGCTGACCCAGACCCTGGCTGACAATGCTGAGGTTGTTTTTGCCAATGACATGCGGCGGCCGACACTACTTAAAAAAAAAGCCATCTGGGAAGAAGTTGCGGTAAAAGTCAGTGCAGTGGGCACCAGCACCCGCACTGTGCGTGAGTGCAGGAAAAGGTGGGGCGACCTCAGACTGCGGGTGAGGGGCATCCTTGCCGAAAAACACCGAATAGCCAGTGCAGGTGGAGCTGGTTCACCCACCAGACTAAAAGAATGGGAGGAGACCTGTGGAAACCTAATCGCTGTGGAATCCATTGAGGGAGTAGGCACCATGGAGCTAGGCGTGGGTACCACTTTGGATGGAGGTGAGTGTACACATGACAGGATGCTATGTGAATGTACTGTTCCCCCCATATGTGAGCACAGAATCCTCTCATGCATGGACACACATCCCCACATGCATCCATCCCTCACCATGTCAGTGTCAGACCCAAACACAAACACATGCACACATCACCAGAGACAAGTGCCAAACACAGCCATGCATGGATGACGCACTGAACTGGCACATCACCTGCATCCACAACTACTAAGTCCCAATGGCCACAACTGCATCATTGATGTATTCTGCATTAAGTATATTGAAACGCAACCAATGCCATCCCCCTTCTTGTCCCTGACAGGCTCACAAATAGATGGTGAGGATGCCGCAAATGCATCCCAGGCACCAGCTACGAGTAAGAGGCCAAGGGCACAGGACTCGGAGGACACCCCACAACACCAAGGGGCAAGGGGGGAAGTTCACACCTGATGAGTGTGAAACATCGTAGGAGTGCCACTGCCAGGGCAGAAGTAGATGCACCACAAACTGCAGCCCCACCACCGGAGGTGAACTCACAGCCACCAATACCAGCCACCGAGGGCCCACCATCAGCTGTGGCAAGCTCTGCTGGAGAGGCAGCCGCCACTGCCCCCCTATCTGATCCTGAGGACACTATAGTTGGCCCAATGGAGATGCACACCCCAAGCCCCCCTAGAACCCCAGAGCCAGCACCATTCGAGACACCTGCGTCTGATGTTACTGTTGAGGACAACCTTCCAGCCATAATGTCCCCCATGGTGGCTTCACCTGCTGAAATGGATGCATCTGAGGGCACAGCATCCAGTACACCATCACCCAGCACTGCCCTCCATCTGCCCACCATCCTGCAGCGTCAACAGGAACTGACTGTGCTGGTTGGCCAGCATGTTGAGGAGGCTACCCATCTCAGGGAGGATATTGTGGAGACGGCAAGGCACTCCACTGAGAGGATGGACGCCTGTACTGACAGGCTGTGTGACGAGATATCCAGGCACAGGGAGGTCCCTACTCGCATAGCCAACACAATGGACCGCCACTTCTCACAACCAGGACAGTCTGCCCCATCGTCATCTGCCGGCTCAACACAGACAAGCTCCCTCCGCCGCTCAACACGCACCACCAGGCGCACGTCTGGCCATCCTCCAAATGCTGCTACAGACAATGGCCAATAGGGGGTTAATGGCGATTCCTCTGTGTGCATGGGCCAACGCAAACATGGCAGACACATGAGGAACCGTTGTGGGGGGTGGGGGGAAGGGTGTTATGGGTCTGTTGTGGGGGGTGGGGGGAAGGGTGTTATGTGTCTGTTGTGGGGATGGGGGGTGCCGGGAAGGGTGTTATGGGTCTGTTGTGGGGGGTGGGGGGAAGGGTGTTATGGGTCTGTTGTGGGGGGTGGGGGGAAGGGTGTTATGGGTCTGCTGTGGGGGGTGGAGGGAAGGGTGTTATGGGTCTGTTGTGGGGGGTGGGGGGAAGGGTGGTGGGATGTTTGGGGACATGCACTTTTTTATCTTTCCGTTACTTAATACACTGGTGTCTAATCAAAACACAGGCTTGGACATATTCATTGTGTTTGTGTACTTTATTGGAGACAGTGTTCATTGCGTACTTCTAAATATACACCAGTTCATCACTACCCATGTCCATGTGACAGTACCAAAACATGTCCCTCAGAATATTTGGTTGATCCGAGGCTTTCTCACATCACGTCCCTCCTGGCCATCCCCTCTTGCATGTCCTGCATCCCCTTCACCTCCGTCCTCATCAGCTTCATCATCCTCATCAGGTGCTTCTATTTCAACGTCAGGGGGCAGTGGCACATTTCGTCTGATACACATATTGTGCAGCATGACACATGCCATGGTGATCTTGGCCACTTTCTTATGGCCATACAGAACAGCGCCATCAGACCTGCTAATGCACCTAAACCGTGATTTCAAAAGGCCAAAAGTCTGTTCGATCACGATGCGGGTACGGGTATATGCATGATTGTATTCCTCTTCATGCCTGTTCTGTGGGTTCTGTACAGGTGTGAGGAGCCAGCTCTTCAGGGGATAGCCCGCATCACCTGTATGGGGGAACGAATGGGGTCCTGTTACTGTTCACCTGCAGATCAGCCTGTTCATATCACACAAATTGACATTGCATAGTGATTCCAGTACACAGTCAATGGCATACATGCAGATGGTCCGTGTGACAGCAATGTGCAAGGGTGAGCTCGACCCTGCAAGTAGACATGCCCCATTACTGTCTACAATAGTAATTGACATGTCCTGGGTGAGGCGAGGTCTTAGGTGTCCCTGGGCCCAGGCAGATTTTGTTCCTCACTGTTGTTGTACTGCCATTCCAACATAGATGTTGCCATGCAGTGAGGCATCACTTCAGTGGTGGTAAAGGTGTGTGGTGAAATGCAATGTGTATGGCTAGGGCTGATCCTTTTGCATGCATCATATGGCACATTGCATTATTGATGTTGTGCTGGACTGATTCCGGATGACTATCTTCATGGCACGTATGGAATCTGGCCATTTTGTGGCATACAATGTTGTGCAATGTGTATGTGAATGGATGTTTGATGCTACTAGACCTGGAATTTCTGGTGTGTAGTGTAGCTCATACTTGCATGTCGGTTCATCTCTAGTACGTTGCGGCCTTCCCAGATGGACATTGGCATACATATTTATGTGCATTTCCCAGACAGATGACAAGCTACACCCAGTTGGAGTATGTTTCTCTCCCCCGCCCTAATCACACCCAGTTGGAGTATGTTTCTCTCCCCCCCCCAATCACACCCAGTTGGAGTATGTTTCTCTCCCCCCCAATCACACTGCCATGTGCTTGCCCTGCTACTCACCAAGTAGCCATGAATGTTGTGTGGTTTGTCGCTCCATGTAGCGTGGGATGGTTGAGTTCCGCAGGACCATGGAGTCATGGGTTGATCCGAGAAATCGGGCACAGCAATGTGTGATTATCTTGTTGGCGTCGCATACCATCTGGACATTGATGGAGTGGAATTGCTTCCTGTTTCGGTAAACCACTTTATTGCGATGTGGGACCACCAATTCCACATGTGTACTGTCGATGACCCCAATGCAACTTGGGATGCCTGCCAGTGAATAGAATCCAACTTTGGTGTTTGCAATCTCCTGGGCAGTCCGTGGCATGGATATGTGTTCAGGTGCATGCTTCAGGAGGGCATCAAGTACCTGATTCAGCATGCCTGAGAATACTGGTTGGGAGATGCCATGCATCTGGGCCACTGTATGCTGTTAGGTGCCTGTGGCCAGGAAGTGGAGCACAGTCACCACCTTGAGTAGAGGGGGGATGGCAGTTCTGATGTCTATGAGGCTCACAATGTCATTGTGTATCATGTCCACAATGCTGGTGATGGTATCCCGGTCCAGATGGTACAGGGTGTGTATCTGCTCAGGGGTTAGGTTAAATGGACTGGCTCTGATCCTGGGGATTGGTGGGTGCCTCTGTGGTATGATTAAGTGCTGTGGTGGTGCTTGCTGTGCCTGTCTTGCCCTCCTCCTCCTCCCCCTGCGTCTTCTTTGTGCTGCCTGTTGTTGTTGCAGCTGCGCTGCAATCATGTCCTCCAGCCCATGTAATGCTGCTAGTATTGGAACCATCTTGGTGTTGGAAGGGGTGTGTGAAGGGGTGTGATGTGCTCCTTTTGAGCTGCCACAGTCTCCATTGCCTCCACCTGTGCTGATTGTGTCCACCTGTGGCAGGTGGGTACACTGCTACGTGTGGTTCGCGATGCCGGTATTTGCACCATGGCGATAAGGGGTTTGGGGGGCTTTACCATGCCGCTATTGGCATGTCCACTCAACTTGTGATGCTGTGCTAATAGCGGCATGGCGTAATTTACGGGATGGTGGGTCGCGCGCACGCAGACTGCCCGCTATTAGTGGCACCGTACTTAGCGGTGCCGCTAATAGCGGTGTGTCGGGTCGTGATTCGCATGGGGATTTAACGTTGCCGGTATTTCATTACCGGTAACGTTAAATCCCTACCGCCTACTGTGTAATGAGGCCCTAAATGTTTATTCTCTATCTCTGCCCCCACCAAGAGTTCCTCTTCTGGGTTTAGGGGCATCGACAGGACTGGACACGAAAGTGCTCTCTGTGGCCTGTCCTAGTCAGGATATGTATTTGTCTCTTGGAACCAAAAAGGGATTCCCCCACCACTGTAGCGGCCTGAAACGTGGCCACTGTGCCATTGGGCGCACCACCAAAGGCATTTGTGTTCCCTGCTTGCTGCATGCTGGAGTGAGGCGGGTACTGCTGTGCTATCTATTGTGGATGTGGCGTTGAGAGGGGGCCAGGTGAGGTACTGGGTGTAAGCCTGCCCAATCTCATATGGTATTGAGGTCATTCTGGGGGAGTAGTCCTTGGGGGGTCCCTCAGGGTGGGGGGCCGTAGCTCTGCTGGCCATAGCCATACCCCATCCCTTGCCTACTCCTGCATTTCCTTGAAAAATGTCCCCACTTTCCGCATGTTCAGCACTGCCCCGTACCTCCTCCCCTGGGTTCCAGTTCCCCGAAACCTTCCCCCCTTGATCCTCTGATCCCACCTCATCTTCGCTGCTTCTCATCTTGCCACTCTGGCAGAGGGAAACGCGGGTTTCCGCCCCTCTGTCCTTGTCTTCCTTCGGCCCACATCACGGCTATTTCTCGCATTTGTGAAATTGGGGATATATCCTCCCTCCTATATCTGTACTGGCATTGGTCCCGTTGGTGAGTGATTCTGTGATGTACCTCAGAGGGGCTAATGCAGACCTTAGTACTGTGGAGGCTTTCACCACATTAGTTTGTAAGGACAAAATACCTATATAAAGGGAGAGCTCTAGGTTTCCCAAGCCAGCTGTTAGGCGTGTTGCCGCCAAGAGTTGGGCGTGCATAGATGTGTGTCTAGAGAGAACATGGGGTAAGTGGTCAGGGAGGGGAGGGGAAGAGGAGACATGATTGCCATGTGACAGTTATATGAGCTATCATGTTGTTGTAATTCACTGTAACTTAAGAAAATAACATTCATAACAAAATAACTCAAGCGACAAGACAAATACAATCCTAAACAGAACCTGTATAGCATCTTGCAGAATAGACTCCCACACACACTCGATAGACAACAGCACCATCCAACAGATCAGACAAAAATCAACCACGGGCGAGTTGCTTTCTCATTAATGCTCAGTCTGCGCCCAAATGACATCTAATAACTACTCCTTTATGGCAGCACAAGGTTATTCTTTGTTCTAGCTGAAAAATGTAGTTAATCTCACCAGCAGGTGGAGAGGAATAATTACCCTCATAGACAACATTACCTTGACAATGACATTACCTCCCCCTCACCCCCCCCAGCATTCCGCTTATGAATCCCACCTGCATGTTAGGTCATGGTTACCATCCAGATTTTGTATTTTTGACAAGGCATTTTGTATTGTTAGTTATATATTTTGCAATTCATTTGTGCATGAAATTCTGCTTACCAATGTTTTTTTATGAATCTGCTTTTAGAGTGATTCCTGAAAAATGCCCTTGAATGACTGATTCATGAACTTAATTAGCAAACAATGAGTATAAACCTGTTCTTTGAAAAACAGAGCATCCAGTTCCTTCCCAGTTGTATGTATACATATATGTGTGTGTCTATGAATGGATGTTTGATCAGGCAGGAGACCTTGTAGGAATCGTATCTTGTGCATGGCCACAGCCCTAAAATTAAGGTTTGTATTGCTGTTGTGTCTCCAGTTGAAGGTAGCATGCCCAAGGATGCACTGTAGACATTTTGTTAGGCAACGTTAACACATGGATGTTATTACTGACCTCGTCTCAGCGAATCAGAATGTCCGGAATGCACTCAATGGCTACTGGTATTGGCTCCATTCCAAACATTCTGAATTCAGACACAGCCTGGGAAACGACAGAATGCATGTCTGTGCATTCAATAAACAGCAATGCAGTTCACAGTAACACTGCTTTTCAGCAAGACACTCTCCTTCTCTCTGGGCGAATGTTTATTTATTTATTTGTTTTAATTTTTTTATGGTGCTTTCAATTTGCTGTCCAAAATCGAAATGAACTCACCAACGTGAAAACTAAAACTTAGGACAATGCTTCCTCTTCTGTGTAACGTGTTCACTGTTACACTAAGCCTAGTGCATGTTCATGCTCGAACTGTCCCACTTCAACAAAGTTTACAATACACAGTCTTACCTTTTAAATAATGCCTTGCTATTTAAATGTTACACAATGAAACCACATTTAATGTATTAACACCGTTTGTCTATTTGCCAGTTTAATCATCAACTTGAATTGTTACCACACCACTACACTTTCAAAATCTATATTGCAATTACCACTATATGTTAATATCCCAATGGCCAACAGGTGAGGTCATTATCGCTTGGGGTAATGACCGTTCCTAAAAGCTGCAGGCCATAAATTAGGGGCGGGCCATTATCCTGCCATAATATCTAATTTACTCGGTCTAGAATACTATGGTTACTCACACTGATGGGTTCAGCTTGTTTCCACATAATTAATCCACTGGGTCCTTGGCTTGTGCTTTGGAAAGAAAAAAAGGTGCACATTTATTTTTGCCAACATTTGGTTTAATGAACAAAAGTGAACTTAGCAAACACAAAAAAGCAGTGGGGATGGGACTAAGAGCAGATGACGAATTACTTACGAAATGATCAACTTCAGTATGTTGCATTGGAAGCCTATTTTTAATATCATAAAGCACAGGTGGGCAGATTTAGTTTTGTTGTACCCAGGGCACAGCATACACATAGTGCCCATATGACGTTACATTGCAGTTTCCAGATCTAAAATAAAATAAATGGCAGCGCCCCACTAGCACAATGGCCCATTTTTGCAAGGGTCCCTACGCCTGGCAACCTGATCCTCCCTTCCACATTTAACCCAAATCATTTGATTTATTTCCATTGCAGTATAAGGGCCCTTCATGTAAAGGAGACTTGTGTAAGTCGTCCAGGGGAAGTATCCAGCCTACACTGAGTGGAATGTCTATATTCCATATGGAGAGCAGGATTACTTTCACCAGATGCTTGCGATGTTATTTCCAGACAAGCTGAAAAGGTATATGCCCCCTCAGAGTGGATTGAAATGGTTTCATGGCTTGGTATGTAATTACATGCCCAGGGAAATGTAATGCAATTACATGGCAGACACACTCACACACATGCACGTACACACGCAAGCACACACACATACACAAACTTGTTGCTCAATCAAAAAGGGAGATCTGACATTCTGATATGTGCATGCTTGTGGCAAGGAGTCAATTCTAGCTACATTTTGTGTATAATGAGGATGTGTTCTGCACAGGAAAAGCTGGACCCGTGCCAGCCATCGCTCAGTGCAGAAGTAGATGGCTGGGCACAAAGACACATTTGACAAAGTCTCCTTATGGAGGCTTAGAAGCAGGTCCAGAGCCCAATGCCGGTCCTGGTGGTGCGGCGCGATGCACAGGTGGCGTGTCTCATTGTGTGACTGGCAGCTTCCCTGATTCTCAAAGAGGACCTGTGTGATTAAGGAGCTCTAGGTAAGATGCTGCACAGCCTGGCACACCAGAGCAATCTAAGTTCCAGCAGCTGCTTGTAGCTAACGTATATCTGAGTGGAGTCCCGGGAGCCTGTGGGCGCCACCAGGTCCCCATAATAATGCTTGAAGGCATTCCAGCTTGCATACCTTAAAGGGCCCATCACCTGGACCGCTTCGGTCACCCGGACCATATTTAGTGATGGCAATACTTAGTTCAGGGCAGGTTCTGGATAGGCCCCTGCCTGCCTTGCTCATACACCTGGACCTGGTAGTGGCCGGCTCTGAACAGTGATGAGCGCACCCATCTGTAATTCAGAGACATGCCCAGAAGTGACTGCCCACCCACACTGGTCATTCATGCCCCTTCAGATGCCATTTGGGTAAGGAGCACAGGGCAGGCGCAGCATGAATTGCCTATATCCCGGACCATGTGCACATGAGAAATTCCCTTGTGCGAATCACTCCAGACACAAACTGCACGTATTTTACAACCTACATATACATTTTGCACGTTAGAAACATCTTTGTGAAAAATTTAGTTGCATACCATGTGGTTAGCTAGGCCCAACAGGCAACAATTCTGGTGCCTTTGCCTCTGAAGACTCTCACTGGTGAAAGTAGAGCGTTTGTCTGGTGCAGTTAACTATCTGGAACCAAAGGCATTATTGTGTACCTGGGTGTCCAGCATTTCCTGGCCATTCATGGTTTCTTGTTAGCTCAGAGAAATGTGACATGTGATACACACATCAGGGGCAGGGGTTTGGTTTCTAAATATTGACAGCACACCTACAGGTAGTCCAATACAACTGTGTACAACCTTTTTACTGTGGTCACATCTATCAAGTCCCACCACCCCATTATATATAGGCTAATAAACTTAGACATCTTACTGGACGTATACAGGGCTGGAAATGGAAATGATCCACTGTGGGAACCCATAAGCAACGGGGCGGGTGGAGGAGGTTGCGGGGAGTATAATCAGAACAAGAATCCTGAACACCTGAAAAATAGCCCAAGAGAGAAGAGTTTACTATTAAGTTGCTGGCAACGTGTAAATGGTGCATGGACAACGTTTGACGTTAAAAAGCTGTATGGAAATCGTTCATGTAGGGTACAGTCCTAAAAACGTGATTTAACAGGCATGCTAATCAGGACTTAACGCGGTTTTGGTCTTGTGGGGAATATGCCTCGCCCATGGTCCTAACGACTTGGGTTTGAATCCTGACTTTGACACTGGTTGATACAGGGCCAACACACTAAACCAACTGCAGGGTGCAAACTGATTTTTAAAGATCCAAGTCCCCAGGAGACGTGCTTTGCTGAACGCCGGATCCAAGAAAATCGGGCCCAGTGTCCAGCACTGGATCGAGAATAGGTCTGCAATGCCTGCGGCCGTGCAAAGTGAGTTGAGGCAAAGGAGACGGGGCCCGTCTCTGTTGTGAGAAACACTGTGGAAGTGTCGGGTTTGTTGGTGGGTGGCGCGGATCCGGGAGAGTGCCCAATCAAAGGGATTTAGGATGGAAGAATATGTCCAGTTGGCCATTAGGTTGCATCAATTATTCCGTCTTGAAAAATGTTATGCCCGAGGTAGAGCTTGCGTCCAGACTGTGCTTAGTTGTGTGTCAACCTTTACATTTTATGTGAAGCACACCAAAAGATGTTAGAACCTGTGAACTGTAATTTGTCTAAATATATGGTAAGAAAATCAACAGAGAGGAGTGCCTTGGGGTATACATTGGGCCTCATTACGAGGAAGGCGGTACAGGGATAACGGTGCCGGTAGAGCTGCCAGCCCCGTTATCCCTCTACCACCTCATTACGAGGTCTGCTTGCGGGTCCCGCAAAGGACGTCTGGTAAAAGCAGGCGTCCTTAGTGGGACCCGCTAGCAGACCAGGATGCTAACATTAACGGGCCCGTTGTTAGCATCCTCCCCATATGGCTGAGAAAGCCCCATATGTTGAAAACCCACAATCCCTTATATGACAACAACAACCGGATATACATCAAAGGGGCAGCTTCACTTAGCACAAACTACCCTGTTGACTGTTTCACATGTAGTAAAATCCCAATATAAAGGTGAATAATGTCAGTAATCCTACAACTGAACATTCACCTAATTTTAAGCATTCATGACAGCTTTGCTGCTACAAGCAGCTGCCAGGACCCCATCTACAAGGAGAGCAATATGATTCAACTAGGAAGGCGTCAGTTAGTACATCAACAAAGCAGCAAAAACCAAGAGGTCAATAATTACAGAGTGTTCCATGAGACCCAAGGGACACGTGGCAAAGTTTGCCTGAGCAACACACAGGAAGGAATGGCATCCGGCTTCAGAAAGGAGGTAGCAACCAGGGGATCAGTAACACTAGTGAGTTATTCCTCTTCAGATAGGACATGGCTAGAGCCATAACAACAGTTGCACCTGCTCAAAGAGGAGTGTATGAGATGAGCAAACTAAACCCAGAAAGGGATGGATGGAGGGCTCTGAACTTATCATGACCATTGGCATTGTTCTGAGCACACTTCCCTACCATCTTTGTGTAGCACGTCTACACCACTACAGAAGGCAGTCATGTGCAAATCAGTGTTGGTCATGCCACCAATGGGAGCCGCCCATAAAGCATGGCTCTGCCAGTTTTCCTTGGAATGGTAATACCAGCTACTGTAGACATGTTTCAGCCTTCCAGGTCTTCATCAGGAGGTAAGAGTGATTATAGATTATATACAACAAGCAAAATACTTATGTCTGGGCATACTCTTCCTCACTTCTTAGGAAGACAGACAAAAACAAAACAAGGTGATGGATTGATCGTTTTGATTTAGTCATAACTTCGGGCATACCTATAAGCAACCTTCTATTCAATCACTATGCTTAACTTTCTTGACTTGCGAATTATTCTTGGTGCTGCCTCCAAGCGGAACACCACAAGATTGTAGGCCTCATTCGAGCAGGAACAAAATCATGTTTCAGGTTTGGTTTCATCCGTGAGCTGAACCTTGGCTCCCCAAGGCATGGCTATCGATAGAGTCATGTTGAGTTATACTAAGTCTCTTAGAGAGCCAACATCAAATCAAAGGGTGATTTATTCATAGCATTTGTTACACACCCAAACCCGGAGGTATCACCGCGTAGGTTGCAGAAAGCTTACTTGTCTGATTACAGGGTAGTTACGATTGATTGAGCTGTTCATTACAGCTCACAGGATTCAGGCAGCACATGATGTTTATGCCTGGACATCTTCCCAAACAGGATCCAGGGGAATTTGTGCACAATTTCAATTACGCAATTACAATTCCCCAAAATGCAGCACTGCAAATCTGCCTTGCACTGGGGACATCCCACTCAAATCAAGGACTTTTCAAACCCCCTCAAGTCACAGTGTCATATATCTTTGTAAGAGGTGCAAACATTTCAAAGTCACACTTTCTAAACTATACATTTTCTCAAAAATGTGTTAGTAAGACATTTTATGACATTTTTTGTTAAATGTGTGTAATATGGTTTACACAATGAATCATTTTATACATATAATGAAACAATGATAACAACATTGCGTTAAACCAATCCAACCAGAGTTCAGTTTCAAATAAGTACATCCAAAATAATTCCTCCCACATTACCCAGTAGCTGCCAGTATTATTTCAATAGAGAGTCACACAATTCAAAGGCGTCAGGTTAGGGGCTTGACCTAAACACCCGCTATATCATACCACTGTCTCAGTCTGTCCCGTTTCCTCGGGTAGTCTTCCCTACACCTTGCTAACACTGGGCACAGCTTCACCACCATCGCTCCCACACTGTGGAATAGCCTCCCTCCGCATATCCAAGACAAACCATCTTACACACCCTCTGAAAACCTTACCTTTCAACAACTATGTACAACTCTTCTGTCTATCATCAATTTATGAATGCAATTGTCTCTGATGAAATGTAACCCCTCTGTTTATAACCATCCTGTAACGCTTTATGTACTGCCTTTAGCAGCGTGATACCTGCGGGTCTGGGCACTCCCAATAAATAACATAAATAAATAAATAAATAGCAGATTAAAGGACGCTCCAGTCGCTTCTCTTGTTTCGCATGGGTTTAGACTTAATTGCATGTAGACCCTGCGCCTTTCTGGACAATGGAGGGAGACGAGACCAGGTTGCACATATTTTAGAAGCAGAGAAGAAGAAATAATTCAATACCTCTAAGAGGCACTTCAATCAGAGCCACCTGTGCCCAGCAGAAATACTGAAGCCCTTATAATAAAATAAGTCGGTGCCAAAAGACTTGCAGTGACGGTTGCAAAAATACTTCTCTTCCCGAGAAGAAGTATAAGGACAGGCAGATGCTTCTTTGCCCTTCATTCTTCATCTCAGCTAAGAGATGTTGCATTCATGGAGGTAAAACAGGTCAAACTGAATTGTATACCTCCTTTCCCCCTGCAGTGGCAAGGGCAGGCTGTACTCCTCAGGTCAGCAGCAGAAGCTCCCAACCAATAATAGCACAGTAAGTACCAAAGTAAAAGTGATGCCATCAAGGTGCTAGCAAACTACATACTCTACTCAAAGTAAAAAAATAAAAAAAATAAAAACACTACCACTTTCAAGGCATTAGACAGTTATTAGTGTATTATTAGTATGGTATATATTGAGCACGGACCTAGCTTCGAGAAGAAATGGAACGCTTTCCAGAGGTACACAGCAGTACAGATGCACGAGGGAGTGCTTTGCACAGGTAAATGTAACCTTTCATTTTATTCTGACTCTGACAATGATCCAGGGTATGGTGAACATAAGATGGAAAATCAAATACATTTTTTTTTATTTTTTTTTATTTTTTATAACGCACCTAATACCTAATAGGTATCTAAGCGCAGATCAAATCTCTGTTGCTCCGCGTCAGCGCGTTGCCCCTGTGCTATCCTCGTTCACAACATGCTGACATATTTATATAAAGGCCCTGTGCAAATGACCTGTGGTATGTATGTGTGGCTGTTTTTCTTTGTGTGGCTGGGGCATTATGGATGACCGGTTTCAGGTACGGTTTTCCGGAATTAAGCAGGTAATGTATGTCACTTTCATTGTTGTGAATTAGTTTAAGCCAGCGGTCATTTAGCCTTTTGCTGGGGTCTGTTTTTTTCTAGATTCATAAAATGGTGGGCTTTGGTACCCTCCACCACCAGGGGGACCCAGATTCTTCCTGAGGTAAACATTTAGTTACCTATAGCGGGCCCCACTCTGGGAGGAGCGATGTTGGTATGTGCCTGGGGGAAAGATATAAGCATGGATTCTTGGGAGAGAGAAATGGAGTGAAGTGAAGGAAGGAGTAGGAGAGTCGCTTGTGATCCTTCGGGACAGGCTCCTATCTGCACCTGCCTGGCTCGGTGAAAATGCTGGGGGGGTTTATCTTGCCACACCAGGCAAGTTAGAGGAAGGCAACTGCACTGCAGTGCTGGGAGGGGAGACTGCTCACAGCCGTTTTGTTGACAGCAATGCCCGGTGTTCGCATTCAGTTGTGGGGACAGTGGGCCTCATTACGAGGTTGGAGGTAGCCTTGCCGGTTTTACCGGCAAGGCTACCTCTAAACTCACATCCGGGTCCGGCAACCGATAATGGGCAATTACCGGGCTATTCCGGCCCAGCCGGGCCCGGTACATCCCCATTCCCATTTGAGTCCCATAGGGCTCAATGGGAATGGGGAGGGTGGTAGCACCGGTACCGTTAATAATGGTACCGGTGCTACCATCATGTTCTGCCTGTGGCTGCCGGTATGGCCACCAGGTCAGACCTGGTGGCTGCAAGGGCACCCGCGAGCAGAAGTCCTAGTGTGGCGGTACAGTAGCAACGGTGCCGGTAGCGATACCAGCGCTGTTGGTGCCTTACCGCCATACTTGTAATGAGGCCCAGTGAGTCTTAACGTGGGTCTGTCCGCTATGGGTTTCGGCCTCAAATTATAGGAGGGAGTTTACGAGGGAGACTGTATTCCATTGGAAACGTGTGTTTGGTCTGGTCCTCTCACGTCATATTGACTGATATGCGGAAGCACACACGCAAACCGGAACCCTCCGTTTCCCTCAGTGTCTGTGGCAGATTGCTTAATTTAGGTAACGGTAGGACACCTGTACCGTGTTACCATTAAGCCTTTGCTTTCTCTTGTGTTTGTCCGCTTGCCACAGAAGAATATATCACAGCACGTTCCGTCTGGGACACCGAGTAGGGAGTGCAGAGACAGGAAGAATGATTAATCGGGTGCACTGTGACGGAAATGTTTCACTCTGGTCGTGAACTGAGAACACTTTATACCTAAATGAGTTCACACCTCGCCATGTGAGTCCAGCCAGAGATTCTGCCAAGAAAACAGTGGCTGCTTCTGTTGCATGTACATTTTACAGGCAATAACTTGTGATGTGAAGTGTGAACCTTGGGTCGGGGTAATCTGGCTCTGAAGTCCCATGTGTGGTGCACATGCAGTTCGGGGCAGATCTGGTGCGACTCAGTGTTCTACAAAGTGGATAAGTCCACGTGTATGGGCTTATGGTAAAGCATCCTGATTTCTAAGTCCTACAGGAGTGAATATCAGAGCACACTTACTCCCCCATCCCTTTAGGTTATATCTCCGGTTTGGCAACTGGAATATAAGGATTTAATCCATTGTGGAAGTCTCTCTTTGCTTTTTAGAGGCTTGTTTGTATATCTCCCTTCTTCCTATACAGTCCTGCTTGCGGAGGATGGGAAGGTTGTAGTGTGGCAGAGCTGTTTATTTCTTTGCCAGTGTGTCCCCTAGGTGCCGCACCAACTGAACCGCGTGTGGGTTGAGTGTGTCACCCCTCCCCATTCTGCCTGTGATATTCTGTGCATTGTTGTGTGTCTTGGTGGTGGACTGCAGCTAACATAGGTGGAGCCATGTTGGGTTACTCATGAGCAAGAATAGGTGTTTAACCCTAGGTCAGAAGTGTAAGCACACTGGTTACACTGTTGGAGAGGGTTTCAGCCACACATTTAAACAGGCTTGTACTTGCAAAAAATATACAACAAAGATGAATGTATTGTAATAACTCTACAGGGTACCTAACCCTTTTATATGGAGTGAACCGTATGTCATGTTTATCTACCAGAGACTTGGGACCATGGGAGCAAGGGCTGTTACTAGACCCTATTATACTAGTGAGCGATATATATGTTGGTTTTATTCTTCCACTTACTGATTTCTGTTTTAGGTACAGAGCCTTGCCTTGAGGTGGTACTCCAGAAACTGGAGGGGTTTAGCTGGCATAATGCCAGGTGAACTGCAGCCACTGTCTTATGTGATGGTTATTGTGCTGCTATCAGTATATCTCTATATTTAATTGCTCAAAGGGCTTGGAGGAAGGCAGGGGAATGGGGCATAACTGGTTCCTAGGGTTGGGAAAATCTGCAAATGAATATGCTTTGTCTATGCAGAGCCAGGATCATAGCTCTGCAAGGGTCAAAGCTGGCAGTCCCAAGAACTATATGTGCACATGGGACATACTTTGAATGTAGCATTTTTTATGAAATAGGATGCAGAGCCCCTGGTGAAGCGTGTGCAGTTCACTAGTTGCCACTTAGCTCCTTTTTAATCTGACCGCTGCTTTTTTATTTTCTTGCCCGCTCTTGCCGAAATAAGATTTTGCATGAAGGCGACTGTATCTCTGCTTCTTGTTGGACTATTGTGACAGAAGGACATCTGGGGAGGGGGTATAGCCTGAACCTTTATGGTTTCTAGCAATACATGGTGTGGGTCTTTCTGTTTTTGAAAGGGTGTCCTGCTAGTCACCCCCACCTTTCATAATGCTGCATACCAAAAGCATAATGCAACCATGTACCTTGCAATGACAGTCTCCTGATATCCCAGTCCCTGACCTCCATTGGCAGCAGGGAAGGTTCAAATGTCCTGAACTGCTGCTGAAAATACAGTTCTGACATAGGTGGCTTTTTAATTGTTTTCACCTCTGGTTAAAAATAAAATAAGCGTGTGCTCTAGTCAGACTGATCGCATGTTAAACTCTAAAAATAAGTGATGTCTGGTTGTGAGCTGGTGGCCATTTTGATTGCTCAACTCTAAAGCCACAAGCTTTGGATGTAATAAGAGTGTCACCTTGTTGAGATGACCCAGTCATGACAAGGCTGGTGTGCATTAGCTATCTGGCCTGGGCCTACCCACAACAACCATGTGTGTCCCTGGCCAGGACACTTCTCTTTTTATTCCCCTGAGGAAGGATGACACCTTTCTCTAAGAGACCGAAACCCGTCCTAGAGGACTCCTGGGCGCCAGTGCTTCAAAGACAGTCCTGATATGAAAATGGCCCTCTCATACCATGGTTCAGATTGGGGGAGTCTTTTTGAAGTAGGCAGATAGGGGAATGGGTGAGTAACCCAAAGGAGAAGTTTAGTGCAAAGAGAGGTTCTACTGCCTTGGATTCTGTTAGGACTCCTAAACTTCACACCCCTCCAGACATATCAGACTCAAAATGTCATCAGACGGCAAATTGCACTTTTTACAGTCTCATGAATTGGTTCAGTGATAACAGGATTGCCTTGTTCTAATCTGGTGTTGCATTTTGGCATTACAAAGATGAGGGGGGGTGGTTCCCTTGGGGAATTCACAGTTGGACACCAAAACAAAAAGGATTTACCTGGAATTCTGTTGGGTAAACAGTCTATTCCAATGTCCTCGGCCATGGAGGTGAAGAGAGAAGAATCCATGGAAGAGGAAAGATTTCCTCCCTTTCAATATAAAAGGCATATGTGTGATCAAACTGCCATTTGAACGACTCTGCTGCCTGTGAACTGTAACCAAGATCCTGATCACTGGAGGTGAAGGGCTCCTGCAGGAAGTGGAATTGTAAAAAGACTCTTCTTCCCATGAATACCCTTGACTGGGCATCCACACACCTCAAAAGCTCAGAAGCTGCTCAGAACCCTGTTCATTGTCATAAGGCAGCCTCGAGCTGGCTCAGGTTTTCTCAACGCACTTCTAGCCACTACAAGATTTATGATTCTGTGTTTCGCACTATAATAACTTCGAACCACGTAACTGCTTCTTTGAGCCATCTCGACATCTCCAGTGAAGTGCATCAATGCCACAAATCCACCGCTGGCTCACCGCTGTGGAAGCACCCAACTTTCCACATTCTCGAGCACCAGCTCAGTCCAACAGAAGCATTGTCTGGACCTGACTCATAAGACGAATTGACCGGCTGGAAGCCATCGACACGCCTGTCTTGAACGTCTACGCAATCCAGTGGAAGGATCATTTCAACTTGACTCAACCATAGATTAGACCTGTTGGAAGTTATAAACTTGACCCATCTCAAATGCAGACTTGATCCACAGAGGACCCTGTCTTAGAGCCATCTCGACACCCGACCTGCCACTGGTCCAGCATGACTTAACCATCTCACACCATGCTGTCTATCCACCAACACAGGCAATAAAAGAGTTTGTAGTGGGCTGGTCCACGTGGTCTGCCTTAAAGATCCCTAGCAACTTATAAGATTCCACTTTTTGCCTTTTTAAGTCACTTTCAAGTATGTATGACACTTACAGCTCTTATCAATTGCCTGAGCCTGTGCCTTCAACCGGAGTGCTCCCTTTGCTCTCATAGTTTGCACTCTCTGCATTTCCTTTACAGGTGTAGGTCTCTAGTGTGAGGAAAGTGAAACAGTATCGCTTTGCATGCTTACATTTTTTTTTTTATCTGGTTTTACTTTGGATGTTTAATTAAAAAAATTGAAAGGTTTGTAATAAACTAAATCACTAATACAAAAATACAAAAATCTAGTGTCTTTAATTACTTGGGTGCAGTTGTTAGCTATTTTTGAAAGAAACTTGGATGGACATTCGTTTATATTCTTTTATTTATAGACTAACGTACTATTTTTGTTGGTGTTGCATCTGTACCAACTCACACCCCTCCCAAAGAGTATAGCATGCCCCTGGTCCACATTATCAAAAGAGACAATTGAGTAGGAGTTTTAGTTTATTTTAGTTTATTGTTTGCTTTTAAGCGCCTATACAGCAAATGCATTCTGTTTGAAAGCACCCACAGGCCGACAGGGACAGAACATGGGATTGCAATACAATTAAAATAAACATAAAATACAGTGCGGGAAGGGACGGCTGAACCTACTGTGCCTTGTGAGTATTCAGAACATGCAAGTGCAGCAAGGAAGAGGGCAGTGGGGTAGGTGCTTGGGTGTCTGTGTTTGAGGGTGAGCCACAGATGAAGTGCAAGGTATGGTAAGTGGAAAAGTGTGTGTCTTTGGTGTGGGCGGTGTGCTGAGGCAAGTGCTGCAGGTAGACAGAAGCTCGGGTGATTGGATGTGAGTGGTCAGGTGCCCCGAGGATGCACAAGGGTCCAAGACGCCAATCACAGCAACTGTGGGATTAGCAGAGGAGGGAAGAAGGAGGAGGAAAAGAGGAAAGTCTTGAGGTGCTTTCAGAATTTAAGGAGGTCCTGCTCAAGACACAGAGGGAGCATGAGGCTGTTCCATAGTAGGGATCCAGATGAGGAAAGCGAACAACCTCCTGCTCTCTGTGTAGCAAAACTCTTTACCACAGGGAGTTGGTAGCAGAGGAACATAGAGGTCTAGAAGGAGATTATTTTGTAAGAAAGAGTTGCAGATAGTGTGGTCCCCGGCCCCAGACAGCCTTGTGGTTGATGCAGAGGGATTTGAATTTGATCGGTGCAGCAACCGGCACCCAGTGGAGACTTTTTAGGGCAGGAAAGGTGCGGTCCCTGGGCTTAAGGCCAATGATAAGTCTCATTGCTCTATTTTAGATTAGCTGAAGGGATCGCAAAGTGGAAGAAGGTAGATTGAGGAGAAGGCTGTTGCAATAGTCAAGTCTAGAGAGAACCAGGGCTTGGCAAACATTGAGCTTCTGTAGGAAAGTGAGAAAAGGGCAAATTCCTTTGAAAAGGAAGAGTTGAAAGTGGGACTTCTTAGCAATGTCCTGAGTGTGTGGCACGAAGGAGAGAGAGGAGTCAAATATGACTCCAAGGTTCCTGGCTTCGGAAGAAGGAGCAGGGGGAGAGTCCATGGTGGGAGGCCAGAGAGAAGGGAAGAAGGAGGTAGCAGGCGTCCCAATAAGAGGGATATCAGTTTTGTTGGCATTGAGGCAGAGATTGTTGGAAGTGCACCAGACCTGGATGGCAGATAGACAGTCGGGGATGAAGGAAGGTGTGAGTGAGTCAGCAGGAAGTCTGAAAAAGAGTTGAGTGTTGTCTGCATAACACTGGGAATCGGGGGAGAAGGAGGAGATGAGGTGTGACAGCTGAGAAAGATAGATGGTAAAGAGCCTGGGGCAGAGGATAGATCCCTGGGGGACACCACAGGTGGAGAAGGAAGTAGGAGAAGAGAAGGTGCCCAAGATGACTTGGGAAGAGGGGTCAGTTAGGAAAGAGGTCAGCCATTCCAGTTCCCCTTCCGAGATACCCTGGGTATCGTGGAGCCTTTGTATGAGGATGGAATGGTTGACAGTGTCAAAGGCAGAGGAGAGATTGAGTAGGATGAGGTCAGTGGGGTTTGGAGTCCCGGCACTACTCATCCCTGTACTACTGGCGAGCAGTAGTGATTTTATTACACTGGTGGCAGCAGTTGGTTTAGATACAGACTGTGCGTTCAGCTTAGTCAGCCAAAATAAAAGACCCTGCATTCAACGTTAGAAACATGACATGTATTTCTTTAATTTTGCATTTTGGAACTGAGGATAGGAGTGTAGAGTAGAGCAGAAGCAAGCAGATCTTGTGATGTTGGGCAAGTTTGAAGTTGAAGGTTCAGAGGGAGGCCCGCAAACAGATCTCTAGTGGGGAGGGAGGCATTTTCAGTGTCGGCACCCAAGGAAGCCCTAGGCAACTGTGATGGGATGCCATGTGCCAAGGTATGCACGTGTTCGCATTTTTTCATTTTTATATCAATATGATGCAGGTAGTTGTATCGAGAGGTCTGTTAATCAGGCACCACTTTCATATTGATCCAATGATCAATGCAAACATTATAGTGAACACATGTGCCTTGCTGTAACCAGTCTACTGACATCATCAATGCCAGCTCTGCAGTGGCACAGAGCAGGTTCAAGAGTCACCTGTTCATCCCTGACTTCTTCTGGAACGCAAGGTCCCTGCAGGCAGATGTAGTATTTTAACTGCCTGTACCTCTGATCCATCTTCTGATGATTGTACAGGTCACAAATCCATGAATATGCACTCACCCTGTGTGGCATGGTGACTGCTTGAAGTACCCAATTATAAAGCCACAGCAATTTGATATCACATCAGTGTCCGCTCTGTAAGCTAGGCCTAACTGTGACAGGACTGATGTATATTGTGCTCTATGGTGTCTATCTTCATGAGTGCCATGTGAAATAAAAACCATGAAGCCACCCCAGTGATTCTCCAGCAGGAAGAGTAACACCTTCCCTCAGAGCATTAAAACCTCCCCCACAAGATCTCCTGCGAGCAGTGCTTAAGGGGCAGCACTGACATAACAAAGCTAGCCTCACACCACAGTGCTGGACACCCATCAGTACTGATTGAGCCCTTTTGAAGCAAGCAGGCATGGGAATGGGGTGGAGTTAGAGTAGCCAGAGAGAGGTGGTAGGTATGTAGAAGGGACCAACTTTCTTGTTTTCTTTTAGGGTTATCTTCCTTTTCCTGTCCCCTCCATCTCTTGCAGGGCAAGGTACTCTAGGCGTAATGTCATAAGGTAAAGGGCATCTGTTACAACAACAGGGATTTGGCCCCTTACAACAGGCTCATTTGGGCAAATCTCTTGTAGCATGTTGTCTTTAAAAGTAGAGAGCAACCGTCTCATTCTTTGATTCACCTCTCAACTCTCTGAAGAACGAGAAGAATTCACCAGACTTCTGTTCGGGATACAGTCCTCTGCCAGCGAGGTGAAGACAGAAGGCATCCAAGGCAGAGGGGAGCTCTGCCACCTAACCATCCCCAGGGAATAGTGGGGGTGGCTGTGCTGGACTAAGGCCTCATTGCTAGCTGTACTGGATTTAGGCACCTTCAACTCTGTACAAGCTGCTCTAAGGGAACCACCAGAGGTATCCTTGACCTCAACACCCTCAGCATCTCTGAGTTTGCTT
This sequence comes from Ambystoma mexicanum, assembly GCF_040938575.1. Classification (NCBI taxonomy): domain Eukaryota; kingdom Metazoa; phylum Chordata; class Amphibia; order Caudata; family Ambystomatidae; genus Ambystoma; species Ambystoma mexicanum. The sequence continues at coordinate 1,407,264,829 of NC_090931.1, read as the reverse complement.
GATGCTGAATCTCAGTTTGACCGTCTTTGCATCTGAGACTTGCCAAGTCTTCTAAAATCCCTTAATATCGCTGTCTGGTCAGCAGTTTATTCGAGCTCCCAGCAGATGACGCTACAGTGCCCTGATACTATGTTGAGCGAGTCGAGTCTGCTCAGCTCTGAAGGAAAGCCTCTGCGTTCCCGTCCCCCAAGGTCACCAGGTTTTCCAGCACTGCTGACCTGACACCACCTGCCATTTCCTACATCTTTGATCCACGTGCCAATGACTCTGCTGAACCGCAGCGCATTGATGGGAACTGCTCCTTTGATCCACTACTTGAACTTGGCTCAATACCAAAATAGCCCAGACTCCTGGTTTGATGTTAAAAAGCCAGGTTCAAAGCCCCAAAGCCAAGGAATAAGGTGCTATGAAGAGGTCCTGGCCCTTGTTCCACAGTATTGACATTGTGTCAGTTAAGTGCCTGGACACCCCAGCTCATCTACCCAGCATGCCATTATACAACAGTTTGCTTTTTCTGTGTTCCTTTAAAAGGGTGGATTTTTACTTGTGTTATTAGTTTGTTTACTTTTTATTGTTTAATTAAAAGTCTCCATTTTAATAAAACCCTTATTGGATATTCTTCTGTTTTGGAGTCTTTGTACTATTTATGTTTGGGTTGCTACTACTACCAGCTCACAGCTCTCTTGAAGATATAGACTGCCCTCGGCCTTCACTATCAAAAGAGACAAAGGCGTGTGTACCTTTTAGGCTGTGCCTGTTTCACCTGTATGATTGGGATCACTGCTGTTTCGTAGTGGTGTAGGGCACTTGTAGCCACCACAGATCCCTGTATTCCTGCGCAGCGGTAGACATTTTGTCACAATATATATTTATTATAGGGCAGCAGTCACCACACTATACTTAAGGTAACCTTTGAACCATTTACTTTTGCGAACATTCTGTTGCTAATGATATTTTACTCGCTAGACAGCTCTGGGGTGGACATTTTCCCCCCAAAATGTCCTAGCATGCCCGCATTCCGCAAAAATCCGAAAAGTTGTGCAAATTTGTGAAACAGTTCAAAAGTTAGTAAATATAGAAACATAGCAAAAAGTATGCACGCAGAAAAAGACTGCTGGACAGATTTGCGCCAAAAGAGAAACAGGTTAGGCACAAAGCGGTGGAGATGTCCCTGTTGATGGTTTGTTGAAATCCAGCCTAAAGTTTTAAAAAATTGATAAAGAAGGGGGTGTATCTGGTACAAAATAATGTGTGTATAGCTCCCTTGGCGTATTGTGCTGCTGAGGTTTTTCAGAAATGAAAAGCAGCCCTTTTTTTCTTTTTTGCTTATTGTGAGCCATGTCCACGATAGTGCTGCGGAAACAGAAAAAAGGCAAACACGCAAAATGATATGCGGTGAAGGGAAAGATGGGGCCAACATCATGGAGGACGTAGAGAGGGTGAAAGAGGACTATGTGTTTATTTTGAAAGTTTGAAGGGTGATAGAAAGGCATTCTTTTCAGTCAGAATGCTTTTGCTCTCCTCAGGAATCTCGCAGAATTGCCGCAGTTCAATCGTGAGAATCAACCGGAAATCAAAGTGCGCCACAGGAAAAAATGGGGAGAGGGGTTGATATTCGGAGAGCCTCAGAGGGTACATTTGAGAGTAGGAGGGAGGTGTGGAGATGAAAAAAGGGGGATGGGTGCACTACGGCTGTAGGAAATATTTTCATTTTAAGGGGTTTTCTGTGCTATCAAGGAAATAAAGAAAAGTATTTCAACTGCGACATTTTTTCTGGAATAGAAGGACCCACAGTGGGTTTCTCAGGTATGTTCCTGCTGCAAATTCCTATCGAGTAGTACTCAGGGAAATGAAAGAGGGATAAACAAAAAAAGGCAAACACTGGCCAGTGGGTCACGGTCACTGTCATTCACTTCAATTGGTGTAAAGTGACAGGGGCATGGTTATTTACTACTAAATAAGCTATGGGCCATCACCAGTGGCCCACAGCCTTATATTGTAATTGTTGCTAAGTGACCAGTGTCCACAGATGAAGGGCGTGGTCAGTGGGCTATTGTCTTTTACTCTAATTGGTCAAAGTAGCCAATGGTCATGGCCAGTGGGCTACCATCATTTACCGTAATTGGTGCAAAGTGGACAGTGGCCGACGGCCATGACGATTGCGCCAGGGTTATTTACTCATCCTGAAGCATTAAGATATAGCACAGCAAAACCCTTGACAATCTCTTTAAACACTTACATTTAAACAGGGTGAACTAATTCATGCAATAAAACTCATGGAATTTGATGGGTGTTGGAAGTGACAACAACCTTAACTGGTGAGACCTCTAGCCGCAGTGCTGCTCAGGCCGTGAGCACATGGGTCATCAACAACATCATAAATGACATCATGGATGGCATCAATGGGGGCGTATCGGTTAAGGTTGTTGCCACTTTCAACAGCCAACGAATTTCATTGTGTTTGTTTTTCTGAATCAGTTCACGACGAAGTGTGTTTTTTTAATTGAATATTTATCCAAGGATACTTACGAGCGATATTGTCTGTTTCATTATCGCTGGCAAATGAGCAAATATGTATGTCCTGGATTAGTGAGGCCATACCCTCAAGTTGACCTGTGGTGTCACGAGTCTATAGGTAAGTACTGGTATCTGCTTAAACAGAGCCCACGTGTCGTCTGGGCTCCAATGAGACTGTACCTTCCGGCCCTCAGCTCAGCCCTGCCACTATCCCAGACTTTCGCTCCTCTCACCTCCAGCTGCATTGAACAGTCTGGGATTTTTTAATTTTTTATTTAATCTGACATTTCCTATTTATAAATGGGGCAATCACATAGGAGCTCATTCAAGTTTCGTGTAATTTGACGGCGGGGACCTGTTACATTTACACCTCAAAATAAACGTGTCATGCCGTCAAAAGTTAACCATTTGCCTGGTGGAGTGCAAAAGGGCAGGGGAAGAGGTAGTAGCATACAAGCGTGGACGCTGCCTATTGCCCACTCATTTGGCACCCCACAATGCAAGTTGAGAAAACGCTGCATGCCATGTATTGATATTGATATTGATATTTTATTTCTATTGCGCTCGTGCACAAGTGTTTCAGAGCGCGACACGGCAAGGGAGGGGAACAGGGGAGAACAAAACAGCGATCTTACCAGGACCAGTGACACTGAGAACGCGCAAGTGCATGGGGGAGGGGAAAAGTGCATGGAAGGGGGGAGAAGTGGAAAGTGCGAAGCATGACAGGCTGGGTTTACAATGGACCCCCATGGAGTCGGCTGGTTTTTAGCTGGTGCAAAAAAGCCGGCTGACTCCATAGGGATCCTCAGCATTTGTGCTGGCATAAAAATGCATGTTGGCACAAATGCTCTAGTACTTGCATGGCAGAGAGTCAGGGAGGCAAGGGAAATGGAAGTCAGGCTCCGCCCCTCCACTTTGCCATAGAAATTCATTAACATGGGACTTGCTGGGAAACTATAGCATAAAGCCTTTTAAGCTATAGATTCCTGCCACGGCCCTTTTACGCGTGGCTCAAAATGAGCCCTATGCACTTTTCTTGACCATCTATTTGTTCCAATGTTCCTGTTTTGATGCAGATGTTCATTTCATCCCTGCATTGCTGCTCACATGCTGTGCTTCATGAGAACAGAAGTTAGCACAGTGAATGAATATTGCCAATCTATGTTTGCTTTTTGAATGCTATTAAGGTGCAAAGGTACTGCTGGCAAATGTTTTCCCTAATCCATGTGTTTGGGACAAATCTATCAGATGTCACCGCAGCCCTTCCTGCGAAGACCCATCTTTATAGAAGCCAGCTCATGCTGATATTCCTTGCTTCGCTGGGGCACATAGCTATGGAAAGTTCTTAGTGTCTAAGCTCTCCGGAGTAGCGGTGCTCGGATCCCACGAGAATTTGTTCTCTCGCCCACTCCGGGATCGGGTTCGTGTGTTGGGTACTCATGCGGCAGGTGTTCTTTTCCACTCGGTCCAAAGAAGTTTTAAGTTGCATCTGTTCCCAGAGCAAAACCACCAAAGAAATCCCCTGGAAGAAAATGGGAGCCTTGTGCTCAGCAGCCGCCTTGATGAAATCAAGAAACACCAAATATGTAAATACATTCCTGGCAGCTGGATCACTTCGCTGGGATGGGAGAGCTCCTAGCGACCCGCTGTCTGAACTCGCCTGGTGGTGGTGCACGAGCGCACAAGCCTGTAGGGAGATCTGGAAACTACAGGTTGGTGTCCCCAACAAGTTTATGGGTATGGTATGAGTTGAGACTTCAAGACAATTGCCATACAAACATTGTTTTTGTTTAAACATCTTTTTATTGGCATTTTACTTAGACAACCTATAACACCTATAACAACCCCTCCTTGCTGCCCCCCTCCCCTCTCTAACAGCATCACCCATTCACGTAGTTCCAATAAGTCTGCTTCTTCCCAAGAGGGCGACCCTCAATTCACATTATGTCCAATATTCGCAGGTTCTGTGGGCACCAGTGTTGCACACAGCCCCCTGGATGTATTCCAAAGGCAGGCCCCAATCACCCTCCCCTTGTACTATTTATGTAACCCATTCCATTGCTAGTATTTTCCACAATTTATGCAGCCATTCTACACACGTTGGGGCGATTTCTGTTTCCAGAGTTTTGCTAACGCTAACGAGGCCACTATGAGCATTACCATAAAAGGTTTGCATTGAGGCTTCGAGGGCAACTGGATCCAAGGCTGAATAGCCCGCACATCCATCCGCTGGGGGTTAATGTCGAGGGACACCTAATCATGGATTGTATTTGGGCGCTAATGTCCATCCAGAAGACACCAAACACTGGGTAATCACACCATACGTGTCTCCAGTGCCGCCTCCCCGCGCACCCTCTCCAACACTGCTGCGAGGTAGTGGTGTACATTTTATGCAGCCTCTCAGGCGTATAATGCCACTGTACCATGACCTTGTACCAGGCCTCTCTAAGTTAGATAGCTCTGGTTAGCTTAGGAATGTTCCCTCACAGGTTTTCCCAGTGTTCTCTCGGGATCTCTCCCCCTAGTGTTACCTCCCACTTCTTCATATATTCCCATGTGGGAATAGTTTCTGAGTCCACTACAATGGAGTACAACTGCCTGTCTCCTGTATGTGTGGCGATACGCTTCTCAAACAGCATTCATTTCTGTCCCACTGCTTGTTTTACCTCTGGGTGCATCGTCCAGTGTCTCATTTGATATCCCATTCTGTCCTTCTGTTACCCCAATATGGTTTTTGCAATCTTCAAATGTTCGGACGTCTGCGCCTGCCAGCATGTCTCCCAATTTCTTACATCCCATTTTATGCCACTGTTCGAATGAGCACTGTGCCATCCCCAGGACGAACTGTGGGTTCCCAAACAGCAGGGTAAAGGGGGACAGGCGTGTAGTAAGACATCCCCAGTCCACGAGCCGATCCCAAATGTCCCACATCACCACTAATACCTTGCTGATGCGGCTATTCTGAGGTCTATCTTGCCTGTGCAAGATAGACCTCTAGAAAACTCCCAGCCACTGCTCTATCCATTCTCACCCATGGTTTGGTAATGTCACCCGAAAACCATTTGCGCACTACCTGTAGTGGGGCATCCTTGTAGTATTTAATGAAGTTTGGGAAGCATGCGCCCCCATTATGCTTGGGAGCCATCAAGGTCTCCAGGGCTAACCTGCAGTGCTTATTTTGCCAGAGGAATCACAAGACTAATTTTTTTACTGCCGTAAAGAATGGCCGCGGAATCTGGATTGGGAGCACCGGAAAGTAGTATAACATCCTAGGTAGTGTAACCATCTTTATCGTAGTAATCCGGCTCAGCCACAAGATCCGCAGAGGCGACCATTTCCCTAAGTCTGCCTTTACTTGCGGAAGCAACTCAGGGTAGTTCTTTTCATACAGTTTGGATATTGTGTTGGCTATACTGACCCCGAGGTATCTTATACTGTCCCTGGCTATTGAGAACGGGAGTATGTGGGTAAAGCTACTACTTGGGCCTGAGATAGTCCCAGGTTCAGCAATTCTGACTTTGTCATATTCACTTTAAGCCCTGCCACCCTTTCCATTGCAGTAAGTTCCGCTATGCAGGAATCGAGGCCTCTGGTCTTGTCAGGGTCATCATCATATCCTCCACGAAAGGGACTATTTTGTGCTTCGCTCCACCAAACGATATGCCATGTATTATTGAGTTTTGCTAATTGTAATAAGGAGCAGTTCCAGGTAGATTACATACAGGAGCGGGGACAGGGGACACCCTTGCCTAGTGCGTCACTCAATATTTATGTTCCCGAATACAAGGGTATTGATTGATATGCGCATAGAGGGGTTCTTTTAGTTTGCTTTGACCATTTGTATGAAATTAGAGCCAACCCCCATATATTCCAGGGTTGCAAACAAGAATGGCCATTATACATGGTTGAAAACCTTCTCAGCATCGAGCAAGACAAGTACAGAGGGGATCTGCTGTATGGCTGCTTTTTCTACCAGGTGGATTATTCTTCTTGTGTTGTACCATGTCAGTCGCCCCATTATCAATCCAGATTGATCCGTCCCTATTAAATTCGGGAGTAGAGGCGTCAGTCTCGCCGCCATGATACCTGCATAGATTTTCCCGTCAATGTTCAGTGATGAAACTTGCCGATATGACCAGCACTTCGTCAAATCTTTATTGGGTTTCCCAAAAACCACTACCTTTGGCTCTGCCATCATTTGTGTCACCCCTCCTTTGTTCTACGTGTGGGTGGCGGACAATATGATAGGTGTAGCAGATGAAGAGGAACTAGGAGCAATCTCTATGTCGGACCATGCCTCATTAAGAGTGACATTAAGGGGTTGGCTGCCGCGTAGGGGATTGTCGGCCTGGGCTTTGCCTGGGGAACTAGTGAACAATATAGTAACGGCGGAAGCAATACGGGATAAAATAGATGAACACTGTGTCACTAACTATAGTCAAGAGGTCACAAAGGAGGGACTCTGGGGTTCCTTTAAGGCAGTGATGGATGGGGAACGTATAGCACTCCGTGCCCAAAGGGTGAAACAGAGGGAGGTAAAGGAAAATTAACTCAAATCCAAGCTGTTTGAGGTCACGCAGGATATGGCGGGCGGAAGGACAAGGGCACTATATATGAAACTGAAAGAGTTCTGGGGTCAGCTGGATCTACTGCGCACCAGGAGGGCCGAAAGGTCCCTGCTGGGGATTAAACAGAGATACTATATTGATGCCAACAAAGCAGACACTTTGTTGACCAGGCAGCTGAGAAAGACAGAGGCTAGTTGTACCATCTTATGCATTGTACAGCTAGACGGGCCAACAGTGACAGACGCAGAGGCTATAACGGAAACCTTAGCAACATTTTACAATGCTCTGTACACCTTAGAATGCCCAGATCAGCTTTCTATCGAGAATTATCTCCATAAGCTGCCCATATCAAAACACCAAAACTATCACCTATAGAAAGAGAAGGACTGGATGGGGACATAAGGAGGAAGAGGTGTGTTAGGGTTGTTATGCTTTGAAAGAAGGGAGGTGTTAAGGGTGATACTCTGTCTTCTCTATCCGCTTGCTTGCCTGAGTGCCTGAGTGGTGATGTCATGAATGGAGTGTTTGGGTATGATTGTGTGGAATGCTGTGTGGTGAGTGTTCTACCCAGGGAGAGTTGAGATTAAGTAGCCTGAGTGGTGGGAGCCAGTGGGATCCGCTCTGATCCTGAATATATCTGAACAATCTCCTATGTATCATCTGATTAAAGTAACTGAAGATTCCTCCCGGCTCCCAGTGTATCCTTTGACCTGCAGACCCCACTTAGGGTCACAATAAGGTGGAGGCGATAATCAAATCCTTGCAAACAAACAAAGCGCCAGGGCTGACTGGATACCATAGACACCTTTTTAAATGAGCGTTCATCAAGCATTTATTCATGACAAGTTGAACACTGCCATTAGGCCCGTTGAAAATGTCAAATAAGTTGAGCGCTCCGAGTTCAGCGCTGTCACTAATCTAACGCTTAATAAAACCTCAATTTGTTAAATTGAGGACTTGAAGTATAGTTGAGCTTTGATTGAGCACTTACAAGGATTGCATGGAGCTCAGAAATCCAATTTGCATGTGAAAATCTCAACCAGTTCGAAATTCCAGTTCATTTGAGGTGGAGTTGGAAGCTCCTGGTTGAGCGCTCTATTGATGTTTTAGTTGGGGGAGTCAGTGCCTCTGAAAGACAGGAGGAGATGATGGATGGGGAGAGTTCAAAGCAGGACTGTGCCTCTGAAAGGCCATTCCGGCTGGTGCCGAAGATGTGCTCTGCATAGGCTTGCCTCTCTGTAAGATGGAGATTTCCAGAGTAGGTTGGGGGCCTCTGAAAGGCCAGTGGTGTTGGTGAAGAGGGAGAACTTGTTGCAGGTGCCTCTGGAAAGCTGTCTCTGCTGGGGCCTCTGAGCATTTAGTAGTCCTGGGGCTAGAAGAATATAAAATATCTTGTACTCATTTTCCAGTATCGACCCAACTCACCACGCTTGTTTCACTGCATTTGTTAAAAGGCCATTGTCGCACATTTGTGCAACATTTTTAGGGTGGGACAAGGTGATGTTTTTAATGGGATTTTCGGGTAGTGGAGTGGTGGTGGGATAGTGGGGACATGGTTGGTGGTATGTCAGCTTGCCCTCCATGAAACAAATGTCACTAGAAATATCAGCAAAATGGTCATCGTGGTGAGTTGGACGAGATACCACTTTTCAGGCCCAGTAAATTAAAAGATGAGTGAATACCATGGCTTAAACTTGTATGCATGGTTTTATATATCTTTTGTGAGCCTCTGGGATTTAATAGAAGTTACCAGGTAGAGAAAGGGCACTGAATAAAACTTTATTTTCTGCCACACGCATACGCTCTGCCTGTCAAATACGAATGCTGGAGGTAAAACATTGGATTCCAGCTGTTAGCATCTGAAGAAATCTGGGGGATTCCATAGGAATCCACTGTAGATCGCTCCTACCATGTGTCTCTAGTGGGCGGCATTCATGAATCATTTTCATGCAGGGTGTTAAAGATACGCATAAACCTGGCTACACCAGTATTCATTTGTTACATTGTGTTATGTTATGTTTAGTATGGTCTCTGGTCGCTCACGTGGTTCTGTAAGAAAGTGGGTTGGGTAAGTTAGTGGTGAGAGGCTGCAGGATCGAGGTTGCATGTTTCTGTTGGTGCTTGTAGAACCAGGAGAAACTGGCATCTGGGTTGGATTTCTGGGTGTGTTTGGACTGCACGCACTGGGGTTTTTGTGTCTGGAAGGGCAACGTCAAGTGACTGGGATGTTTGTTTGTGGTCCTTCGTGTTTATGGTGGATGTATGCGTTGTGTATTTGTGTGACGGTGAGACTGCTCCGTTAGATTGTGTGAGGTATGCTGGAGAGGAACAAGGAGCAGCAAAGGTCATTGTTTGGTACGGTGTGTTTGTTTGATTGTTTGTTTCTTGGTTTGTTTGATTGTTTGTTTCTTGGCTCCAGAATCCATTATTTCTCTGCAATGAAACTGTTTCAAAAAACAATTGCCTGGAGCGGGACTGCATTGTGTGTAATTACCACCTCAAGGAAGATTATCCCATAGCACCTCATAGGCCCAGGCCAGCCATTTCCAGCACAGGTACAGGTGCATCAATGATATGATAGGTTATTTATACTGCGCTTAATACCAGAGGTTTCTAAGCGCGGCCCGGGGTTCGAACCTGTGTTGCTCCGTGTTGTCTTGTTTCCAAGGCGAGCATGTTACCACGGAGCTATCCTCCAGCAACCAATCACACGGAAAGGAAGCACCATAGAGCTTTATATAACCAGGTACAGTCACCATTTGCCAAAAGCAGCCCCACATTCAGAGCTGCAATAGTTCTATGGTCATGACTGCTTCTTTTGCCTGAGAACAGTCATATTTCCAGAAACTGACTCACATGTTTACATACAGCTTCCTAGGCCTATGCATGTACAGCTTCATACGTACAAGGTTAGCTTCGTATGCCAGGAATAGACTAAAATGCCAATGCACAACTACATATGTTCAGGTTCAACTACTATATCCCTTTGTATTTCCCTCATATGCCCCCAGAAACTGCTTCTTATGTCAGAGAAGCCTCACATGCCCACATGTAACGTCATGTGCGTTTTGATTTCCAAACTTTTTGGAATAGTAATTTCAGCATCTTCATATAGGGCCTCATTACACGGACGCCGGTAAGGGTTAACGGTCACCGTTAATGGTAACGGTGACCGTTAACCCTTACCGCCGTACTACGAGGTCCCTTTGCGGGTTGGGGAATTTAACGCCTGCTTTTTGCAGGCGTTAAAACCCAACCTGCAAAGGGACCTTGGTGCTAATTACGGCACTGCAAATTTGCGGTACCGTAATTAGCACCTTCCCCATTCCCATTATGCCCTATGGGGCAAAAATGGGAATGGGGAAGGGCAATGGAGGAAGGGGGAATTACCGCCCCACCAACCTTGGAGTAGGGCGGTAATTCCCCTTTCCGCCAAGGCGGTGCCGGTAATTTACCGGCATGGACCAAGGTGCTAATAGCTAATAGCACCTTGGTCCACCGCCTACCGTGTAATGAGGCCCATAGTGTTTCATGCTATTTTCCCCTCTTAGTCTATTTGTTGAAATAACAGGTGCAATTATTCACCAAGTTAATGGTCCTTAATTACCAACTGCGTATTGATGAAGGACTATGTTGGTCTGATGCTATTTGGCACAGAAGCCTGAGATGAGTGCCTAACTTCCAGAACTTTCTTTCTTCAATGCACTGGTAGAACCTTTTACGCACATATACCATTTTTCTATGATCAGGTTCAACCATCCTATGCCCAGGTACTGCCTCATTGTGCCCAGGTTCGCTCACAACTTCATATGACAGAAACAGCCTGTGTAGAGCTTCACATGTGCTCATATGCATCTGTATATATGCAGGTTCAACCACCACTAACCTAGGTTCTCCCACCACAGATCTGGGATGCACACGCAAACACAGGAAGACTAACATGCAGGAAGACATGCAACCCCACCCTATGTAATTTTAATTGGGCATTAATAACACGCTTAATACCCAGAGGTTTCTTGCCGCATGGGGAAAATAAGGGGTTAGGGCTCGGGAGGATAGCTCAGCGACAACGTGCTCACCTTGGAAGCAAGACGACATGGAGAAACACAGGTACGATCCCAGGTCTGCGCTTAAAAACCTCTGAGTATTAAGTGCATTATAAATAACCTATCATATCACCGTGCAACTCTTCCTCTCCTTGGCATTTGCTGAGGTCTACGAAGCAAAATGCGCAGACAGTCTGTACCCTCAGAAATCAGAATTGCCTGATCACGGAAACTGAATTCTACCCAACAGCAGAGTGGATTCTGCTGCTTTTCTGGAGTGTTCGGTCCTCTGTGCCCTGTGAAAGCAAGGGGTTATATGGCCAAAGAGAAACCTCACACCTGCACAGTTGTATACAAAGAAACAAGGTATCTGGCAGAATATTTGTTTTTGCGTAGCTGTTTAGGGAGGAAAAGGGAGGCACAGCAGCTGAGACCAATCTCTTGTGCTATGATAGAGCTGGACATCATGCTGCCTTCCCTGTCCTCGGGATTGGTGGAGTGTAGCTCCACCTTCTCATATGGACCAATCAGTCCTGGAGGGATAGCTGTATATCAGGCTTGTGGATTGGGTATTTCTGGACTGGCTACTGATACCACTCTCTGTGGCAGATGACTGGCCACATTTCTAGAGGGTGAGCCCACATACTGGCTGCTTCTCAGGATGGGGGGCTGATGTTTCCAATGGTTGGGTAAAGAGCACGCTCTCACGTGTTTGTGGAGTGCCTCAGATCTCCTCCATTAATTCCTTGTGGTTTGCAGATATGTATTCAGCCGATGGGAATGCAGTTCTGTATTAATTCCAGCAACACCACATAATATGTGGCACATAATATAACATGACACATTACAAAGCTACCCTTTTTAAGGGAAACAAATGTCCCTTTTAGGCTGCAGTGAGAGTGGAAACACCTTTTGTACCAATCAGAACCCTGAATCTCTGACAGATCAAAGCTACAAATTAAAGAGGAAAACCTTTCATATAGGACATCCACTTGAAAGAGAGAAAGGTAGGGATTGGAAAGATATCAAAGATGGGTTGAAGAATGTTCTGGACCCAGTCAAGGGGGAGAGCATCAATGAGATGTCAACGACAGAGCAGCTGGATGTAAAGTCTGCCTTAATTAAGAGATACGAGGTGCAGGCTGGCTCAGTGGGTGGTTGTGGAATTTTCTGACCAGTGTCCATCATCATTTCGACTTTCATCTTTCGGACGTGTATAAGTTGAAAAGGAACCGATTGTCCGACAGGACTCAAACAAACTATCAGGATTGTGGCAGAACCAGTATATTAGCTGGCAGGCCTGGGACAGACATCTGGAAACTGTCCTAGAGCAAGAACAAGGAGAGTCCTGGAGACAATGTAGAATCACCTGCAACAGGAAGACACGGAAGACTGAACGGCCCTGGCAGACATTATCTGATGCTAATATCTACTAATATGTATGTAGTGATATAAGGTGGCTCAGTTAAGTATCTGTCTGCTGAAATGTGTGCACACCTTGTGGTCACCTCCCAAGTCTCTGCTCCCATTGAGTTGAACAACCTCTAGAGTGACAACCATTCTGTGTTTCAACTACTCCAGTGCACAAGTACTGTATGAAGTACTACAACGAAGAGCCGCCTCAGGCTGCAGGCTCAAGTGAGGCAAATGCTTAGATATTGCGGACCATGAAATACTTGAATAGTTTTTTCCAGGGGGATAAATTCAGAAAAAAACCCATCGAAAAAATGACTGTGGTTAACTGAGCGTCATACCCTCAAAACATAATCATCGTCGTCAGTCAAGAGTTAAACGCCACAATCAGAATTCCAGTTCAGGGCCTTTATTTGATTTCTTGCAGTCATCTGAGACAGGGAGCGGTAGGAGAGAAACACAGGAAGAGAGGAGGAAGTGCTAGTGCTGTGGAGTAGGATGAGAACATAGTGATATGGTGGGAGAAGGGTCAATAGAGTAGATGGAACAATGACAAGCTTCAATTGCCTTAGCTAAACAATGCTACAGAGCAGCTTCCAGAGGGTCCCAGAAGGTCGGGTACCATGTAAAATCTCTGTAAACCACCATGAGGTGCTAACTTGGTGTATTCAGTCAATCCTGTTTTACTATGTTTGGGCACTACTGAGGGTTTGGCTGGTGCTTGATGACCAAATTGAAGTCATTCCATAGACCTGGGACCTTGATTTATAGATGTTTGGGACCTGTTTTCCTTATCTGGCCCATTTGCAGCCTTGTGGCCCGTGTGAATCTGAGCAGCTGCGGGGGTTGATAGACCGGGAAGATCTATGTGATCACTGTGCCACCCATAATGTCGACTTTCAAAAAGCCAACTTCCATTATGACGTGATGCAGTGATCACAGACATCACTGTGCCCCGCATCCCCCTATCCACCTTCCCCCTACCCACTTACCTTTTTGGTGGCACAAACAGAAGTGTGCCACAACATCTACTGTATCCCTGCAGCATCAGTTCAGTCCCACTAACCTTGGTCTGAACTGGACTTCAGGGTCATTTAGTTATTTATTTATTTATTTATTTATTTATTTATGAATGTACGTATTTATTTGTCCATGGCTACTATGGAATGGATGCAGGGGATAACCCAACTATACCCGACCCCAATTAATATGACTAACGGGAGCAGGGACACTCCTGCAACCCCTTCTTTCATTAGTCGGAGTAATGGGGGTTGGGATTTTAGTACACCACAAATACATTGTATTCGGTATAAGCAACATTATTAAGTCGCAGTACTTGTATGATTCCGAACGGGATGCAGTCGGACTCCATGGGAATTAAGACTTTCAAAATTACCGGCACCTGACTTCCCAGGCCACCGGGGTCGGGATACCGCGATGTTACCGGGAAGCCATGCACCAGTAATTAATTACGGGTTCGGCAGCAACCTGCCGGATTTAACGGCACGGTTACCGCCAGACCCGTAATGAGGCCCATAGTCATGTTTTAACAGTCAGATCAGTTGAAGATGATTTGTTTCTGGTATCAATCCGTGGGGCAGGGGGGGCAGAATAAAGCTGCTACAATAGTCAAGTTTGCTTAGAACGACAAAGTTCCGCTTTGCTTTCACTCCCCTGATAAGGCCTGATTTTCTTTACTAGGTGGAGTTGCAGAAGGACAGAGCCAAACTGCATCCCCAGGGTTTTCAGGTTCTATGTGATTTCATCGCGTTCAGAATCATCGAAAAGCATTTACCCTGACATACAAACAATTGCAAAGCAACGTAAAGTTTTTTTCACGTAAAGCTTATATGCGCACATAGATATCTCATGTAACTGCCATGCAATGCTTTTTCAGGCCACAAAAGGGTTGCAACTGATTCTGTTTTCCGCGTTCGCTTCATTCGGCCAAAATCTCACAAAATGACAGCAAAGCTGAAAACCACTTTGTGAAGCAGTCCTTTACATACTGATGAAACCAACGCGTGCCCACCACGCTGCAGCACGTCTTATTAGGGGCGAGCAGAAATTCGATCAAATCATCCCCATCCTATGCAAACTCCATTGGCTTCCTCTCCAAACCAGGATACTGTTCAAGACGGCATGTGCCATCTACAAAGCAGGCAAGAGTAGCACGCCATTGTACCTGGCGGCTAAGAAATCCACCAACCAACTAGAATCACAACTCCTCTGCAAAGACAGGACCAGTAAAACACGTTCTCTTGTCACAGCTACACCCTCTGGAACTCACTCAATCCCCGTATTGGCTCAGAATGCCCCCACAATTCTACAGTTGTGCAAATCTCTCAAAACGCGGTCTCTTCAAAAACACCTAACCAAACATCTAATCCCAATGGATGCACACAGTGCACAGTACTGCACTACTAAAAAGATGCCAGCCCAAACGCTGGATACCCACACCCTGTGCAATGTTGGCATCAGTCCACTACCAGGAAGGGATGTGGCTTAGCAGTTTAGGCAGCACTGTACTTTATGAGGTAGGACCAAGAATATGTAGCATATCTTCTTCCCCCTCATACAATAGCATGGTAGGGTAACAAAAAGGATGCCCTGGGGATGCCTAGATCCGTGCCAGTGCTGTTGGATTCATTCAGAACCATGCAGCCACACTCTTCTGTGTGGACCATGTAAAGTGCCACCACTTTCCTTCATCTGTATCTTCATTGTACCGAGCATTCTAAGGCTGCAAGGCCAGATACAGGAAAGGAAAACCCTCTTTTGTCATCCAGTACCCTTGCACTTGTTTAGACTACGTTTTCCTCTACCTCGTTTCTTTTGTCTTGGGAGGATAGCTCAGGGGCAACGCTCTCCCCTTGGAAACAAGACAATGTGCAACAAAATATGGTTGATCCTCGGGTCTGCACTTAGAAACCTCTGGGTATTAAGTGCGTTATAAATAACCAATTATAAATTCCTCTCTTCAGTCAAGACTTTTTGCTGCTTGCCCTTTCTTTTTCCTTCCCAGCTTGTTCGCCAATGAACCCTTCCGCCTTAGTGAAGTGAGGCAGCCCCACTGCACCGGTACCCACCAGCTGCCTGTTGAGAGGGTCACCCCAGTGACTGCCAGCATGTCCTCTCTTGCTGACGCCGCAGTGCCTCCTCAATCCCATTCTTTGTTATAATTCCCTGCACAAGATGTGTTGTGTGTATGCTTAATACTTAGCAGTCTGGACCCTTGCAGGGTTGTGAAGTCTTTCAGTAAGATAATTCCCATTGGTAATTAAAACCTATATACAAGTGCAGAGGAAAACCAAGACAATATGTACACAGAGCATAGGGGACCAGGGTCAGGGGTGTAAGGGTGCTATCACTGTCAATGTTAGGATGGGTTTACAAAATGCATGGAACATGTGCAAGCGCCTGAAATGTGAAAGTGGACTATACCACTTCAGCTAACAAGCAACACCTGCCACACCTGTGGTCATCCATGAGAGCTCACTTCCAGTTCAGAACCATTGAGCAATGCATTGTGGGTGTGCAAAATAAGCATAAAAGCGTTGTTAAGACAGGAGTCTAGGAAAATTATCCAAAGTCACGAGTTAAGACGATTGCTAAGAAATGGAAAGGAGATACAAGGAATTTGCATGCCAACTATCTCAAGGCACACAACTTGCCCAAGGACTCTTGCCCAAAAAGCACTACACTAAAACAATGAAATCCAGAGCACTCAAGAATTGGAACATTTCACTGGCAGGATCTTTGGCTGTTGATCAGATAAATTCAGAGTAGGGGACCATTGAATCAGGACACATTGGTGGGTAGGTGTTAAGAGCCAGTGGTGGGAGGGACTGCGGTTGCATGGCAAATCTGTTGACATCCTGTATTGTTTCTACGCCGCTGCTAAATGATATCCTCTCATGTGTTATATCATCAGACAGTCGTGCCTTTTAAGCTGGCACCACTTTGCATTCTGGGATGGAAGATTCACAGCTATAATAGGAAACTTGAAACTAGAAGCTTGAAAATATGAGCCTAAAAGACACTACTGGCTGAAGATGTAACACATAGCCTGGGGCTACATGGCAGCTATCTTCTCAGCTGCTGTTCATGAGCCAATGTTCATTCTCTTTGTGTAAATGTATTGCGTTCGCCTTCAGATCTTGCTTTTTAATCCATTGGCTGACTATTAGGTTACCTGGTGACCCCATGTCACCAGGTACACAATTATTTAGCCCTGAGAATTCCATTTCATCAGCTTTGTAATCTGCTACTTAAATCCAATGTCTTCAATAGATGAGACCCAGGACTAGCATTACAGATGCATTAGATTGTTATATAGAATCATGTGTGTGGGACCATCAGACAACTATGTGTACAATACACAATTACACAACGATTCTATGCATTGCCATTTGATCACCACCCACTTTTCTCCTTTGTTTACATAGGAGAGGTTGCCTAGTGGGAATTCGCCAAATTACGCAAACTCTTGGAGCTTTCAGGGCCAATAGTATGTCTAAAAAGTCCCTGAATTAATTGTAGGTCAACCATCTGTCTTTCAGTACGTAACATTTCCAGTGATGTCTATGGGGTGGTGCTGTGACTTGAGTGGCTTGGCTCAGTGGTTTATTCTACGTTTAATTTAACAATTATAACCTTGTGTTTTGAAATGCTAAACCCAAAGTAAATGTCCTGTGCTTCTCCTTAAGTACTACACAGCATAACACAGGTTGAGGGTTAGGTAATGATATGTCTACTCTCAGGGCTCTGAGCCCTCATTTAATTCTCAGGTTCTCTCCTTACGTACTAATACTGTCACCCAATTCCACAATGGGAAATTCATTGTGAGCAGGGGAGGTCTCTATAGGGGTTGGTGGGCAAGCCTCAGGTAGAATATTTTCATTTCTGTACATGGCATCCCCACTTGGTCTTCCAAGACCCGCTGATACCCATTGGGCTGTGCCCCTGAAAACCTGCCATAGCATATGCAAACCGTATTTTTGTTGGGTGTCAAAATGATTAACTGCGTACAAATCTGGAAGGAGATTTGTTGGAAGTTTTGGCCGGTCAGATAGCACAGCGAGTAGTATGCTCGCTTTGACATCCGTGCAGAGCCTGCTGATGCAGGTTCAAATCTGCACCTCACACTGTGGGTAACAATAAGCAGTACTCAGATGCCTGAGGTTTTGTAGCACTATATAAATGCAAATTATTATTATTATTATTATTATTATTATCAGTGTCATTGCTGGTGTCTGCTGGTGGGACATTTCAGGCATGTGAGGACTTTACTTCATTTCCGAGTACCTTTATCCCGACTCAGTTTGAACACATAGCAAGACTGGAGACATGATTAATCAACGTGGACTTTTCCATTACATGGATATTTCACATATTTCAATACATACAGATGTATGCCTAAAGAACATACTCCAATGCCCAATTGGGACAGAACAGAGAATGTGGAGTGAGGTCATGCCCAAGCATAGTAAGTACCCCTGCCTACCGTACCGTGTGTGCATTGATTGCGTCCATGCCCTGTAATATCAGGAATGGATCGTGACCTTCTGCTATGTCCCCGGCTCAGTCGCTTCAGTCACATGATGCACGGTCATTTGCTCATGCTCATCTCCACTAAGACTGAAGTTCTCTACTGGACCAAACAGGCAATCACTTCCTCTCCCCTTGTTTTTCTCTTCTCTCCTGACTACCTTCCTTACTCTGCTTCCGCTCGTAGCCTTGGTGTCATCTTCGACCCATCTGTCATGATGCCTACCCCCGGGCATCCAGACCAAGTCCATCAACCCCGGAAGCAGGCATCATGTTACCTGTACAAACCCAGCAACCCCTGTTAGGGGCTATCTGGGTACAGTCCTGGCGCCTATGGTGCCAGGCTCATATGGGACATCAGTCCTGGCGCCATAGGCGCCAGGCTCATATGTTAAAACTTACCTGAGGCAGACCATGCTGCAAGGGATCCAAGCATCCAAGCCCATGTGAGGCTTGAAGGGACTATTTTATCTTAGGGACTATTTTGTTACTCGAGTGTGGCTGTGGAGGAATACTTACCTGGGACTACTTTGAAGGCTATTTAAACCACGCCCGAAGAGCAGCACATGCTTTGCGTTATTCTGCATCCAGCAGCGTAACGCTCACCTTGTCTGCAGTCAGCATCCAGCATCCTGCCACGCCCACCTCGAGTCCAGAGCGCCTAGAAAGAAGGGAAAGAAGAAGAAAGGTTAGAACAAGAACTTTACTGGATTTCTTACCTGATTTTGGATTCAGCGCATCTTCGAACCAGAAACAGACTTCATTTTAAACGCGTCGCATCGCCAGCAGCAGCGCCGTGCCATACTCACCGTTCCTCGCAGCATCTCTACGATCCGGTGCTGTCTCCATCACCTGGTTGCCGCATTCCAGCGCAGAAGGGGGACAAGAAAACAACAAGGTGAGCCAAGGGAACAAACAAGGACAATCTCTTGCCACCATATGCTTACCTGATTTTACCACAGGAGGTATTATCCACCAGCACGCCAAATCTTCCTACGCTGCACCTGCAAGAAAAGAGAAAAGCAGCGGCATCATTTACCGGACAGTGTTACAAAACAAAGACTCTTACCTGAACGCTTTCATTTGCCACAAGACGATCATCTTTTGGGTCTAAGCTGCAAAAGAAACAAGGAATTGGATAAGAGTGATTAATCGGACATTTTGAACTCATTAGAACTATAGACTTACGGCCTTTCGCCCGGAGGTTTGGAGCCAAGATTTGTCCAGAACTCTTCCAATATCCTCAAGCCAGTGAAGTAACTGGCCATCAACGCGCCCCTGCATTCTTCGCAGGATGGAGAGCTCATCATACAAAACTATAAGGTGAGCTTTGTGAAAGGGAATGTCAGAAGTGATAAGTGGGGACGCAGTGAGGTGTTAATACTCAAATCCATGGGTGGCTAATTCCCTTTCCCCATCTTTAGGACACTTCTTCTACGGGTCAAGCAGACGAAGCTAGGTGGGCCAGTCCAGTCAGTCATCTCTGCACTACGCATCACGTTGGTGGAGACCGTGGCTGTCCAGTTCCGCTCGACACCCCTGTGGGAGCCAGGTGAGCGTAACAGAATGCGAAGCCTTCCTACAAATTCTCACCCGGGTGTCATGGAGACCTCAGAAATTGACCAACTGGCCCAATTATTAGGGGAACTTAGGCTGAAGTACATGCCGCTCGCCAAGAAATTAATACACTCAGGAGAGAGTTGATTGTTTTGAAGGAACGCACTGATGATCTTGCTAGACAATTACTGCAAAACCAAGCGGGGCAAACACCCCTACCGGGACTGGGGGGATTCCAAACCCTGTTTCACCAAGCAACCCTGTGCAAGTGATTTTACCAGGCAATATCCCTTTAGCCCCGCCAGAATGCTTTGCGGGGGACCTGAAAAGATTCGCCGTGTTCATGAACCAATGCCGTTTGCACTTTTTATGCAGACCTGGAGCCTTTCCAAACGATCAAGCCAAAGTAGCCTTCGTATTATCATATCTCAGCGGCAGTGCAGCGGATTGGTCAATCCCACTAGTCAATCAGGATGACCCTATTCTTCGGGATTTTCAGGGTTTTCAAATAAGCATGGAAAGACTATTTGCCCGGCACTCTCAAGGACAGGCCCTGGATAATGAACTGTTGTCCCTACGACAGGGTAACCAAGACCTTCGAACCTACATATCAACCTTTAATAGGTTGATGGTGGAAACTGAAGGGCCCGAGGAAAAACAGATTACGTTGTTTCATCGGGGACTTTGAGGAGTACTCAAAGATGTTTTGGCTCAAGTTGTGAACCCACCTCAAGACTGTGCTGAATATATAGACTTAGTGGTCCAGTTAGATCACAGACTTCAGAATCGAAAGGCTGATCGAGCCAAGTTCAAGAACCGGGTGTTGGTTAAATCCAATGCTACCCCCAAAGGAACAGATGTATCAGAACCCATGCAAATCGGAGGAGTTAAAGGACCCTTGACACAGAAGGAAAGAGAAATAAGGCGGCAAATGCAATTATGTCTATACTGTGGAATTTAGGGACATTTTCTATGGGATTGCCCTGTAAAACCACCCAAGAAGGTGGTAGGAGCTGCTGATAAAAGCCATATGGGGCCTGACTCGGGAAACGACCACGCCCGACAAGTGTAGAGGTCTGCTTGCCGAGCTTGAGGAAGGATACTCAGACCTCGCATTTCATCATACCAATGGTCCTTATAGATCCAAGGCTGCCATCATGTTTGCACGCAGTTAGGGCATACATTGATAGCGGGGCCATAGGAAACTATGTGGACCACGAATTGGCTTCTAGGATGAATCTACCTCTCTGCAGAAATACCACTTCGGATGTCATCACCACAGTCGATGGAACTGAAATTGCCTCTGGGCCTGTAACTCATTCCACCGCAGAGATGACATTATTGGGTCAGGATGGGCATCGAGAGACTATTGTGTTTGATTTAATCAAAGCCCTGCAGTTCCAAA
The DNA here is from genome assembly GCF_040938575.1 of Ambystoma mexicanum. Classification (NCBI taxonomy): domain Eukaryota; kingdom Metazoa; phylum Chordata; class Amphibia; order Caudata; family Ambystomatidae; genus Ambystoma; species Ambystoma mexicanum. The sequence goes on along the minus strand of NC_090931.1, from coordinate 1,407,243,773 downwards.
TAATACTGGGGATACCTTGGTGGAAACACATAATCCTTGTATTGATTGACGAGAGAAGAGAATAACCTTCCCGGATTGTGCACATACTTGTTACCCAATAAAAACCTTGAACAAGGACCTGGCCACAGTCACTACTTCAGTTGTGCAGCTACCGCACGAATATCAAGAATTCCAGGATGTTTTCCAAAAAGAACAGGAAAACACCCTACCACCTCACAGATCATACGATTGTCAAATTGATCTCATACCTGGTGCACAACCTCCATGTAGTAGGATCCACGCACTTACGGAACCCGAGAACCTTCACCTACAACAATACTTGGACCAATACCTTGTCAATGGCTTCATTCGTCCATCCAAGTCCCCTGCATCTTCAGCTTTGTTCTTCGTGCCAAAAAAGGAAGGTGACCTCAGAACGTGCATAGACTACCACGCCTTAAATCAGATCACGGTGAAGAACCGATACCCATTGCCTCTGATCCCAGAATTACTAGACCAAGTAAAGGACGCTTGCATCTACACTAAATTAGATCTCCGAGGGGCATACCATCTGGTACGTGGAAAGAAAGGCGACGAATGGAAGACTGCTTTTTGCACTAAGTACGGGTTATTCGAATGCCAGGTGATGTCCTGCGGGTTGTGCAATGCACAACCCGCAGCCTTCCAGTATTTTATGAACGATGTCCTGCGTAAACTCATTGACGTCTGTGTTGTCGTATACATAGATGATATTCTAGTGTACTCCTGTTCAGAATCTGACCATGTGAAGCACGTTTGTGCAGTCCTTGAGAAACTACGCCAGCACAAGTTATATGCAAAACTGGAAAAGTGCCTTTTCCATACTAAAGAAGTTGAATTTCTTGGATTTATCCTGACTCCAAAAGGAGTTTGAATGGACTCTCGAAAGGTGGACGCAATTCTCAAATGGCCATCACCCAGATCAGTTAAAGGAGTACAAATCATGCTCGAATTTGCTAATTTCTATCGCAGATTCATTCTGGATTTCTCGCACGTTGTAGACCCTATCACAGCACTCTTGCAAAAAAACAAACGCTTCCTGTGGACTGAAGAAGCTGAGAATGCCTTCCAAGAATTGAAAGCGAAATTCACGTCTGCACCTGTATTAAAGCATCCTCGTCCTGAACTCCCATACATAGTTGAAACCGACACATCCAGTTTAGCCATGGGAGCTGTCCTGTCCCAGAAGGATCCTGAAACCAGTCAACTTCACCCAGTAGCATTTTGGTCCAGAAAGTTTTCGGCACCCGAGTTAAACTATGCGGTTACCAATAAGGAGCTATTAGCTATCAAAACCGCCTTCAAGGCTTGGCGGTATTATCTTCTCGGTGTCAGGCATACCATTACTGTAATCACTGATCACCGGAACTTGTGGTATTTAAAGACAGCCAACGCCCAATCATCACGCCAACTTCGATGTGCATTTGTCTTTGCCGAGTTCAATTTCGTGATCACTTATCGACCAGGCTGTAAAAATGGCAAGGCAGATGCCTTATCCCGAATAGGAATGGAAGAAGCATATGTGAACCCGGAGCCAGTGCCTATAATTTCAGAACAAAGAATTCTTGGCATAACTACTTTACAAACCCTAGAAGATATTCAGGTAAAGATCCAACAACTCTTCGATCCAACAGCCCTGCAGGACTGGGTAAAGAAAGGCTCAGATTACTCTGTCATCAATGACCTACCTTATTATCAAGGTCGTCTATTTCTACCACATAAGAAACTACAAGAACTAGTCATCTCCAATTATCGTGACACCCTGATGGAAGGGCACCCAGGTATTGCAAAAACTGAAGCTAAAATTAAGAGACAATTCTGGTGGCCCACTTGGCGAAAAGACGTAAAGTCATTTGTAATGTCCTGTGGCATTTACGCCCAAAACAAAAGTCAGAAGAAAAAAACGTCTGGCCTTTTACAACCCTTGGATATTCCACCTACACCATGGCACACCTTATCGTTAGACTTTATTACAGACCTACCTCCATGTAATGGATTTAACACCATTCTCGTTATTGTGGATATTTTTTCCAAAATGGCCCACTTTATTCCTTTAAAGGGATTACCTTCTGCTTCAATTCTGGCCAAGGAGTTTCTCGAAAACAGTGTTCGAATACACGGATTTCCCTCCGTATTGGTCTCTGACCGAGGTAGTCAATTCATTTCACATTTTTGGAAGAAATGTTGTCAATTGGCGCAAATCGACGTGAGGTTATCGACCAGTCACCATCCTCAGACCGATGGTCAAACGGAGAGGACCAACCAGACTCTTGAACAGTACCTGCGTTGTATGTTAAACCAGACTGAAAGTAATTGGAAGGACATTCTATGGATCGCCGAATATGCATACAATAACTCTGTACATTCTGGAACTGGACAAAGCCCCTTTTATACCATGTACGGGCACCACCCTCGAACCTCAGAACTTGACTCGCCTCAACACTTAGAAATGCCCGCAGTGAACCATCTGCACACTACTATTACACAAGCCTTTAAGGAAGCAACTGAACATTTGAAACATGCGAAAGAAAAGTACAAGAAAAACGCTGATCAGCATCGAAGTGATGCTCAACAATACCAAATTGGGGATCAAGTTTGGTTGGCCACAAAACACATACCTCTAAAAGGAAAGTGGACCTTTAACCCTAGATATTTGGGACCTTACCTTATTAAGGCCATTATCAACCCGGTGGCCGTCAAATTGGAATTACCTGCTAGTATGCGAATTCACCCCGTCTTCCATGTGTCATTTCTGAAGCCAGTACAACCTGGGACAAGACTAACCAAGCCACCTGACCCCGTCCTTATAGATGAGGAAACCGAATTTGAAGTGAAAAGTATCCTGGACTCCAAAATGGTTAAGTCAAAACTTTTTTATTTAATCGACTGGAAAGGTTACGGACCACAAGAACGGTCATGGGAACCTAGTGACCACGTTCATGCACCTAGGTTGGTGAGAAGATTCCACCGGAATTTCCCAGACAAACCAATGCCAAGGGGAAGAACAACTTTAGAAGGGGCCTTGGGGGGGAGTGCTGTCATGATGCCTACCCCCGGGCATCCAGACCATGTCCATCAACCCCGGAAGCAGGCATCATGTTACCTGGAGCAAACCCAGCAACCTCTGTTGGGGGCTGTCTGGGTACAGTCCTGGCGCCTATGGTGCCAGGTTCATATGGGACATCAGTCCTGGCGCCATAGGCGCCAGGCTCATATGTTAAAACTTACCTAAGGCAGACCATGGTGCAAGGGATCCAAGCTCATGTGAGGCTTGAAGGGACTATTTTATCTTAGGGACTATTTTGTTACTCGAGTGTGGCTGTGGAGGAATACTTACCTGGGACTACTTTGAAGGCTATTTAAACCACGGCCGCAGAGCAGCACATGCTTCGCGTTATTCTGCATCCAGCAGCGTAACGCTCACCATGTCTGCAGTCAGCATCCAGCATCCTGCCACGCCCGCCTCTAGTCCAGAGCGCCTAGAAAGAAGGGAAAGAAGAAGAAAGGTTAGAACAAGAACTTTACTGGATTTCTTACCTGATTTCGGATTCAGCGCATCTTCGAACCAGAAACAGACTTCATTTAAAACGCGTCGCATCGCCAGCAGCAGCGCCGTGCCATACTCACCGTTCGTCGCAGCATCTCTACGATCCGGTGCTGTCTCCATCACCTGGTTGCCGCATTCCAGCGCCTAAGGGGGACAAGAAAACAACAAGGTGAGCCAAGGGAACAAACAAGGACAATCTCTTGCCACCATATGCTTACCTGATTTTACCGCAGGAGGTATTATCCACCAGCATGCCAAATCTTCCTACGCTGCACCTGCAAGAAAAGAGAAAGTAGCGAGTTAAACCTTGGCATCATTTACGGACAGTGTTACAAAACACAGACTCTTACCTGAACGCTTTAAGTTGCCACAAGACGATCATCTTTTGGGTCTAAGCTGCAAAAGAAACAAGGAATTGGACAAGAGTGATTAATCAGACATTTTGAACTCATTAGAACTATATACTTACGGCCTTTTGCCTGGAGGTTTGGAGCCAAGATTTGTCCAGAACTCTTCCAATATCCTCAAGTCAGTGAAGTAACTGGCCATCAACGCGCCCCTGCATTCTTCACAGGATGGAGAGCTCATCATACAAAACTATAAGGTGAGCTTTGTGAAAGGGAATGTCAGAAGTAATAAGTGGGGACGCAGTGAGGTGTTAATACTCAAATCCACGTGTGGCTAATTCCCTTTCCCCGTCTTTAGGAGACTACTTCTACGGGTCAAGCAGACGAAGCTAGGTGGGCCAGTCCAGTCAGTCATCTCTGCACTACGCATCACGTTGGTGGAGACCGTGGCTGTCCAGTTCCTCTTGACACCCCTGTGGGAACCAGGTGAGCGTAACACCATCTCACAACTTCTCACTCTTCCAAATCTGCAACTGCAGCTGCACTAAACTGCCTCAATATTAGAAGAATCCATCATCCTCTTCCTTTCAATGCTGCTAAACAGCTAATATCCTCCTTTGTCCATTCTAGATCTGACTACTGTGCCAGTCTCCTCTATGGCCTTCCCAACTGTGCTTTACACCTCTGGACAAAGTCCTCAACTTCACAGTCTGCACACTTTTCAACCTTTCTCGATTTGCCTCTTTCTCCTCTGTCCATTGCCAGATTTACTGACTATCTATGAAACACAGAGCTAAGTATAAACCTCTTCTCATCAACTTCAAAACTATCCATGAACAGGCCGCACCTTACCTATCTGCTCATCTCACTCCCTACTCTCCCCTCGCTCGTTGCAATCATCCTTGGCTCACCCCCTTTCCACTACACAAGCCCCCTGTGCTCCCTTTCATTTTGCAATGTTCCCCCTGCTTGTCCCCTACGCTGGAATGCCCTTCCTCTCTCGGTCTCTCTGTACTAATCCAAATCTCTATCACTATTTACATACAGCCTCAAAGCCCTCCCCCTTTCTGAACAACCTGTTACCTAATAACCTCCCATCACTTTTCGATCACCCCTCCATCCTTAATTTACCACTTCCTCCACCATCCTGTTCCTATGTTAATCTGTCATGTTCATATGCATTCAATGTTAGGAATACATTGAAACAGTTCCTGTAAGAAAACTGTAAGGGAATATGCAGAGTGTACTGTACTAATGTACATATAAGCAAAAAAAGGAAAAAGGGTGTTTGTTAACAAACCGCAAAAAAGAAAAAATACAGAGGTTCTTTTCAGAGCCACCACTAAAGTATAAATAACTGATATTGGCCCTCATTACGACCAGGGTGCTAAGTACCGGTCATTACCGGCATGGCGCAATTACTGTGTCCGTGCTGGCAATAGACTGCTGAAAGCAGCCCATTACGAGTTCGCGGGCACAAGCTTTGCGCCATGCCGGTAATGACCTCACCGCCATGCCGTAAAACCCCGGAAAAACCCACTTTCCGGCACCGTCTGTAGTGGAAATAGCTCCTCCGGCATCCAAGCCTTCGGCATTAGCAGTCACCGCTAATAGCATTTACCGCTATTAGCGGTGACCGTTAATAAGCGGAACCAGAAGTAGCGCCATCACACAGGAACAGGGAAAGAGCACGGCGGCCATGTTTAAAAACACAATCCATTGCCATCCACCACAACCAGAAGACATCTGACCCCCAGAACTCTTACACACCTCCACCACTACCTTTTGCTTTTAACCGTGCCAAAAGCTGTGAAGAAAATGGGAGATCGCCAGCGCAAGGAGCGCTTCTCCAGAGAGGAGCTGACAATGCTAGCTGAGACACTGCAGGAGCATGCAGATGAGGTCTTTTCAAACGAGATGTCCCGTCCAGCACTGCAGCGCAAAAAGCAGATTTGGGCGGAGGTCGGCCAGAAAGTCAGCGCCGTTGGCACCACACCCCGCACACCAAAAGAATGCTGTAAGCGCTGGGATGACCTGCGTTTACGCATACGCAGCATACTCGCCGCAAACCGCAACATGGGAATGGCGACAGGTGGAGGTGCGGAGTCCCGCATCAAATTACAACCGTGGGAGGAGATATGCGCCACCACCATAGGGGCAGAGTCAATTCGCAGGAGTCGGGGACATGGAGCGAGGAGCACCGCCATCGGCCGATGCATGTAGGTGTCCCAAATGATACAATGCTAATACCACCACGATGATGTCCACCTGAACTGACAGTGCAATGATGTAGAGCAGGGTCCACCAGACACATGAGTACAAGACTGCCTAGAGGCAGTGCAGAGCATCACCTTGTCCACATGCTGAATGCACCCCACTTGTGTAAGGCCAGATGCCTCCATGCATCACCCACCCAAAAGCCAAGCAACCCGTATGTCACTCCCCCAATGTCAATCATCTGCCATTCCATATGGATGCGGCCACCCCAATGCATGCCCGATGCCTGTAGACCCATCATCAACCCTATCCGTCTATTGGTCCCCCACAGGCACGCAATCAGACAGTGGTGATGAGGACAGCAGGGAGGAAGATGGCACACCACGGAAGAAGGCCATGGCCGAGGAGGGACAACACCGCCCCTCCACTTCAAGGGGCATAGGCCAACCGCCACCACATCGGAAGGCCAAGACAACACCACAGGCCACAGCACCAATGTGCTCTATGGCCCCCACTACAGTGCCCACAACAGCCACCAGCACCCAAGTGGCAGAAGGGACTGCATCGGCTGCAAGCAGCACAGTGGGTGAGACTGCTGTCACAGCAGCAGTCTCTGATGATGAGGAAGAGGAGTAGCTGCATGTTGCAACTCCCGCAACAGGCCACCTGCATTCCCCACAACTGTCCCCATGCAGCATGCACAACACCAGCATGCACGGGCTGTCTCCGGATCATTCATGACCTGCAACTCCCAGCACCATGCCAACTGTGCCCGAGGAACATAGTATTTTGGAAACCCCTCAAAGATCCACCGCAGCCCCAACCACCCAAGAGGGGATCCAGGACATTCAGAGGTGCCAGCAGGAGCTCACTGGCCTGTTGACGCAGCACATAACTGAATGTGGGAGTGTAGGGATGACATTCGGGAATGTGCTGCATCTTTGAAATCAGCTATTGAGTCATCCTCGAAGGACATTTGTGCCGAATTGGCAGCAGTGCAGCACATCCTCTCTGAGATGGTGGCAGCAATACAGGCCATGCGTCCACCACAGTTTTCTGAACAGCCGGGTACATCATCAACTGCTAGTTAACCAGGACCAGCCCCGTGCGGAGGTCTGGCAGGAACCTGCGCAGATCGGACAGGGGGGCACCTGGTGCTGGAAGAGGGGGAGGCCAGTAGGCACAGCCATGCATACTGGTGCCATGTGGACCACTGGTGCACGCTACTGCACAGCATGTGTGGGGGAGTTGAGGGGGGGAGAGGGTGTGTGGGGGAGTTGAGGGGGTAGGGGGGAGAGGGTGTGTGGAGGAGTTGAGGGGGGAGGGGGGAGAAGGTGTGTGGGGGAGTTGAGGGGGTCAGGGGGAGAGGGTGTTTGGGGGAGTGGAGGGCTTGTGCACTTTGTTATAATTATTCAATACACATTTTGGTAACTCATAATTCACATGTTTGGACATTGCTTATTGCGTATGTGTGCTTTATTGGTGAACAGTCTACAGTGTCCATGTCCCTGACACACCCAGTGCCCTGAGTGCCATCTCCATGTCACAGTCCCCGTCCATCTGTGCTAGAAACATTGGTTGATCAGAGTCTGACGCATGTCACGTCCCTCCTGTGCATTGCTGCCACCTTGAGGTGCTGCCCCATCCCCACCCTCCTCATCCTCATCGTCAGGTGGTTGCAGTTCAGCATCAGGGGGCAGGGGCACATTCCGTCTGATGCACATATTGTGTAGCATGACACATGCCATGACGATCTTTGCCATCTTCTCATGGCGGTACAGGAGTGCCCCACCAGACCTGCTGAGGCAGCGAAAGCGTGCCTTCAAGAGGCCAAATGTCTGCTCAATCACCACACGGGTACGTGTATGTGCACGATTATAGTCCTCCTCGTGCCCCTTCTGTGGGTTCCGGACTGGGGTAAGGAGCCACCTCTTCAAGGGATAACCTGCATCACCTGCATGTGGGCAACAATGTATGTGTAAGTCATCACATCATATGGGAACTCATTCATTGACACCATAGCATGCATTTATTTCTTCATTTCAACCACATTCCCATGCATGAATGGAGACACACGATGTGACTGCTATGTTTGTATTCCTCTTATGGACTGGTGTGCGTGCCATCAACTATTGGGCGCAGGGGGGTCCAGTTCCTTGTGAGTGCTCATGCACTGTGTTATTCCACGGCGGTTGTTTCTATGATCTGGCTGATGTCCAGTAATTTGTATGCTTTCGTCCTGGCACCGTTGATGTCAGCCTCATGATGATCTCACTATGCACAACAAATGGTGACATGCAATTCAGTTGGACCTCTGTGTCAGTATAGTGGTGTATTGATGTATTTGACCCTCATGTGACAACTTTGTACGCAGTAATGGGGGACTGTCCTTTCAGTTAATGGTATTTGGTGCTGTGTATTGGCCATAGTAATTGCTTATAGCTGCATTGTGTTGAGGGGGATGCGGTCTGATTTTGTACAGTGCACATGCAGATGGCTGTGGAATGGTTGTGACACTGCATCATTTACATGGTAGGGCTGCTTACATCTTGCATTATGTGGTCAGGTGTCAGGTCCAGTCTGGGCTGCTTTGCGGTATGAGCATGGTCCATTCCCTAAGGCACTCGCAGCCAGGTGAAGTATGCATCTCCCCCCCCCCCTATCTCAGCCAGGTGAAGTATGCATCTCCCCCCCATCTCAGCCAGGTGAAGTATGCATCTCCCCCCCATCTCAGCCAGGTGAAGTATGCATCTCTCCCCCAGACCCGCATTTCAGCCAGGTGAATTATGCATCTCCCCCCCCCCCATCTCAGCCAGGTGAAGTATGCATCTCTCCCCCCCTTCTCAGCCAGGTGAAATATGCATCTCCCCCCCCCCATCTCAGCCAGGTGAAGTATGCACCCCCCCCCCCCATCTCAGCCAGGTGAAGTATGCATCTCCCCCCCACATCTCAGGCAGGTGAAGTATGCATCCCCCCATCTCAGCCAGGTGAAGTATGCACCCCCCCCCATCTCAGCCAGGTGAAGTATGCATCTCTCCCCCACCCCCCCATTTCAGCCAGGTGAAGTATGCATCTCCCCCCCCATCTCAGCCAGGTGAAGTATGCATCTGTCCCCCCATCTCAGCCAGGTGAAATATGCATCTCTCCCCTCCATCTCAGCCAGGTGAAGTATGCATCCCCCCCCATCTCAGCCAGGTGAAGTATGCATCTCCCCCCCACATCTCAGCCAGGTGAAGTATGCATCCCCCCCCCATCTCAGCCAGGTGAAGTATGCATCTCCCCCCCACATCTCAGCCAGGTGAAGTATGCATCTCCCGCCCCCCCCCCATCTCATCAAGGTGAAGTATGGATCTCTCCCCACCCATCTCAGCCAGGTGAATTATGCATCCCCCCACAATCTCATCCAGGTGAAGTATGCATCTCTCCCCCCACATCTCAGCCAGGTGAAGTATGCATCTCTCCCCCCCATCACAGCCAGGTGAAGTATGCATCTCTACCCCAATCACCTACCCACATCACATTTCCATGGGCCTAACATGCCACTCACTGAGAAGCCAGGATCTCTGCCCTGCATGTCGCTCTATGTAGCGTGGTATTGTGGAGTTCCACAGGACCATTGAATCATGGGTTGATCAGGGGATTCGGGCACAACAATGTGAGATGATCTTGTTTGAGTCACATACCATTTGCACGTTGATTGAGTGGTATAGCTTACGGTTGTGGCCCCTACCTCCATGGCATGTGGGGCCACCAATTCCACATGGGTGCAGTCGATGGCGCCAATGCAACCAGGGATGCTGGCCAGTGAATGGAAACCAACTTTGGTGTTTGAGATCTCCTGGGCAGACTGTGGTAAGGAAACGTGGTCGTCTGTGTGTCTTGAGGAGGGCATCAAGCACTTGGTTCAGCGTACGTAAGAATAATGGTTGTGAAATGCCATGCATGTGCAACACTGTGTGCTGATAGGTGCCTGTGGCCAGGAAGTGGAGCACAGACACTACCTTCAGTAGGGGTGGGATGGCGGTGTGTGTTTCAATCAGGCTGACAATGTCGTCATGTATCATGTCCACAATAGTGGTGATGGTGTCCCGGTCCAGACGGTACAGGGTGTGGATCTGCTCAGGGGTTAGGTTGAATGGACTGGCTCTGATGCGAGGGATTGGGGACTGCCTGCGTGGTGCCACTGGCTGCACTGGTGGGGCATGCTGGCCCTGCCTTGCCCTCCTTCTCCTCCTGCGTCTCCTCTGTGCTGCCTGTTGTTTTTGTTGTTGTTATAGTAGCACTTCCACTGCAATCATGTCCTCCAGCCCCAGCATTGCTAGTAGTATTGGAATCATTGTGGAGTGTGACTGGGTGTGGGAAGGGGTAGGGTGTGTTCCCTTTGTACTGGCCCAGTCTGTATTGCCTCCACCTGTGCTGATTGTGTGCACCTGTGGCAGTTGGGAACACTGCACATGGCCGTTTACGCGTGGTCCGCGATGGTGGAATTAGCTCCATGCTGGTAAGGTATTTTTTGGGCTTCAGTAGGGCGTTATTTGCATGTCCGCCTGGCTTGTGATGATCCCCTGTTTGCGCCATGACAGTATTTGCGGCATGGGTGGTCACGTGCCCGCGCACTTGGCGCTTCTAATGGCGCCGTTAATTATGGTGCAGCTAACAGCGGTTTATCAGGTCCTAATCAGCCGGAGCGATAAGTGATGCCGATAATCCTTTACCGGCATCGTTATTCACTTACTGCCGGGGTTGTAATGAGGCCCTTTGTGTTTAAATTCCCCCATCCCTTTGATTTGCTGAGGCGTCTGCAGACTACCACCCTGTCCACAGACTATAAAGACTGCAAAGGGCCTGCAAGGTTATTTTTTTCACTTCTATTGTTTAATTGTGAAAGGTAGCTCCTAAAGGAAGAGTTGTTTTTGTGTTTTGTATTTGTATTTTTTTGGCTTTTTATATTTTTTTCCAGGACAGGGAAGGTAAACTGGGGGAGGGAAGGGGCACCAACCACAGAGACAGAGGGGCAGGTGGACAGAGGAAGATGTTGGGCGGGCCTTAAATCTAATGTGGGTGGCAGTGTTTCTCTTGGTCCTTGTCCGCGGGCTCAAAAGCATTACGAAATTGCTCTCTCCTACAGATCTTTGCTTCGCAGTACAAACATAGGACTATGACCCTCGAAAGGTAAGGGTCAGCAGCATTCTGTATGGCCTGTGAGGCGGCCGGTGGGATCCTCTGCCCCAATGTAGTATCCTTTGGGGTGACAGGAGCGGTTAAGGAAGATGATGCAGAGGCCGACAGCCTGATTCTCTCTGAAAAAGGTGCCACCTTTTTCAGAGCACCAGAGTGGTTGGATCTGGTGCGCATGGAGGTGGTTCCATAGGAATACAGCCCCAGTTTTCCGTGAATCAGTAAGATCCTGCAATAAGTGCATCGAATCTTGGCTGCCCAAGCCTTTGGGACATCTCCAATGGTGGTGAAAATCCACCACAACAAGGACTCACCACAGACAACAGAGAGAGGAACTTCCTCTACCTCATCTTCATCTTCCTCATCATTCTCTTCTGTATTCTCGCACAAGTTCCTCTTTCCGGGCCCTCCAGATGGTAATGGTGGTGATGCTAGCTGAGGAGTTGAGGTGGCCATGACTGATGCCATTTGCAGCAAGATAAGGTCTCAAACAAGGTCTTCCAAATAGCTCTACAAAGCAAGGGGTGACTCCTGGACTGCGAGATTGAGAATAACTCAAAGTAATGGGTGGGTCCTTTCAGAGGAGCCGTCCACGGACCGCGTGACTGTCCACAGACTACGTAGTCAAAAATAGACCTTGAAATGTTCTAAAAAGTTGCCGGATAAACTAAGAATGGGTGTAGGAACTCTGGAAGGGTAAACTTTCTACTTGAAACACCGTAGATTGGCGGAAAATGCACTTTTAAACTGTCCATGAAGCATGAACACTGTTTACGATAAAGCCTTCATGCTGCATGGGTGTGGTCACATGATGATGTCCGCTGCCCTTACGGCCGTCCACGGACACCCATCGGGAGGAGACACAGGGCACATGTGCATGACTGTCTGTAAAACTGGTGTGCTGTCCGAGGACTAATTAAAAGTGCTTCATGTGAAAACGGACACTACAGTCGCATAGTCTACGGACTATTACTTTGGCTTTTAAAAAGAAAAAGAAATATCACACAACAATATACAACAAATTTATAGCATAAAAAAACATTTATTTATGAAAGGGATGCAGCATCAGAATGGGAAACATAAATGGAAGAATTAGGATTTTCTGTACAATTATGATTAGGGGAGGAAGGGAGTGAAGGTTCATCAAAGCGTTTTTCATTAAAATTTTGGGAATTTGATGGGGATGATTTCAGGGTACAAGAGCAACAGGGGCAAGAAGGACAGTGATAGGGAAACATTTTAATCATATGATTTTTGACATCATGTAAAAGTTCCTTAAAGTCATTACTTAGTTCATCCAATTGTGCAGACAAGTTCATTATTTCATTATGTAGAGTTGGGGATAGGGATTCTATTTGTGATTCTTGGGATTGTGTATAATTAAAATGGGGCGTGGTTTCTTCATGTAAACTATACACTGTAAGAAAAGAATAAATTATTATTTCAATGAGGTCTGTACAAATGACATTATTTGTTAATATTAAAACATGTATTGTAGACCATTACAGATGTTATCATCACTCACTTCTTCTTTTGGGATGTTCTCTTCCAACCACTCAACTGTGTTTGCCATTTCTGTCAAAATGAACAAAATAGTGCTTTTTCCTTATAAGACATGTTTATTTAAAGAATGGTAATAATCGATAAAATAAATACAGTGTATTAACCATTTTGCAATAGATTGTTTTGAAATAAGTGCCTGGTGTATGTGAATCTCTGAGGTGACAATGTGAGGTGCAAAGTTATGATGTGTGCTTGGTGCATTCCATTATGTTGTGTTCTAAATGAAAACATAATTTGTACATTTACAAATGATGACTTTGTACAAAAAGGTATATTTGGGTGTAGTAAATATACATAATGTTGTTTTATGTATATGTGTTTGTCGGTTGAAGGGTATAACATGTTTTGTTCTCCCCTGTGCTTGTGAGCTTTGTGAAAGCTGACTGATGTCCCTGGACATTCGTACTATTCGTGGACTATATAGCTGCTATGTTTGGGGGTGCATATAAAATAAGGAAGGTGTAAGAAATTAAGGGTGTACTGGTAAAAACCTATTAAATTCAGTGAAACAACTTTGTTAAAGGGACATTATGGTTACGTTTCCCTAATAAAAACCTATGAAATTCAGTGAAAAAACCTTGTTAAAGGGACGTTATGGTTACAAGTAAAACCGAAAACCCCCAGAAATTCACCAGTTATTACAACAAAATTTTGCAACTGTTATGCTGGAAATACATCGGAGGGACAGGGCCTCCGTATGCTTGTCCTTTACTGCCTTTTTATCGTGTGTTCAGTCATATTTTCCGTGCAGGAATTCATGTGGGACTCCTGGCGGTGCAGCTCTCTCTCTTTTGGTTTGGTGAACAGACCCATGGGATACCCTTACGGCACCCATGGGTGGGGGGTACAACGCTGTGCCCCTAGTGTATGTTTTTGGGCACCTGTAGGTGGCCCACAGAGCAGGGTATGGGCTGGTGGCAGCTCCATGCTGACTTTGACAGGTGCGCTGAGTATCCTTCATTTTGGGATCCCCAGGCCCTGCCATTGGAATCAATTGATTCCTGATGGAAACAAGATGGCCCCTGTGGCCTCTTGCTTTCTATTACCTATTACCTTGTTTTCCCAAAGTCCGGGGAAGCCCTGACTCTGTCCCTTCCCCCTGACTGGCTGTTGGGTGGAAGTTCCATATATGGTGTTGTTGTGAAGTCCAGTCCAGACTGACTGGAGCCATCCCAGTATTTATTTTTTGTATTTGTATTTATTAATTTATAATGCGCACCAAACCCAGGGGTAGCCAGGCGCAAAGGCAGCAAGAGGGTTGCAAAACTTAGTTACATACAGTAGGGTGAGGTCCGGCTGCGGTTACAGTGCCGGAAGTATCACGCCAAATAGGAAGGGTAGAACATAAACACTATAGGCAGTACTATATACATATTTACATTTAATGAGGTAAGGAGCCACATGGTAGCGGCGCATCTGGGCATCGGAAGGTCATTATGAGTCGAGAGATTTGAGCCAGTGGATAGTCCTGGCTCTGAACTGGTGGTAGGGTAGGTCCTCCCTGCAGGTAGGAGGAAGGGAGTTCCAGAATTGCGCTGCTTTTACTGGGATGCTAGTGCCTCCAGACATTGTACGTTTGGACCTGGGCACCAGAAGAAGGTTGGAATTGGCCGTTCTCGAGGGGCGAGAAAGGGTGGGTCTAGTAAATCTGGCGATGAGGTATTGAGGGGCCGCTTGATGGAGGCATTTATGAATCAGAGATACCGATTTAAGGAATATCTTATCCTTGGTGGATAGCCAGTTGACAGATCTTCTGGAATCTGAGATATGGGCTTTCTTCGGGATACTGAGTGCCGCTCTAAGGGCGTTATTTTGGAGGATTTGGATTTTATTTGAGATATATTTGTTACAACCTACGTATAGAGCGTTGTAGTAGTCCAACTTGGACAGGATCAGCGCCCTGGCCAAGGTGGTACAGTTGGTGGGGGAGAGAAAGGGTTTGGCTGCCCTAATGTGTTTGCAAGTGTATGTTGTGGGTACGCCCTGTGGGTGGGACTTGGGTGAATGGAGTGTGTGACCAATATGCACTTCTTGTTGTGGCTGTCTGGTTTCTGGTATGAGAGACAAAGACTGAGACAGCCCTGCCCAAAGCTGGCCTGAATGCAGTGTGTAGTGTTGAATGGCTGGGTACTTGTCCCAATCCACATTCCTTGTTGTGAGTGTCTGAGAGGGAGGGGGATGGCCTGAATGCACTGTGTGCCTGATTGGCTGACTGACTCAATGAATGCCCTTCTGTATGATTGGCTGCTGAGAGTGACCCAGCAGTGTGGATGAGAGACAAGATAGCATATCTGGGGACCTCTCACCACTGGAAATTGTTCAGAAGCTGTGTCTACACTTTAAGAGTAACTGGAACTGCTGATCCTCGATGCCCAGCTGGAAGACGAAGACTTGCTGTTGCATTTGCTTCGACCTGATCTGAAAGCTGCTAAACTCGTCGAAGACTGATCTGAGATAGGACCTGGTAAGGCACCCTCTTCCCGTGCTCCGAGGGACCATCGAGCACCGCTAACCTTCACCAAAGCTCCCTGGAAGTCAAACCCTCGAAAGGCTGCCGACCCGAGACGGGGCCGCTGAGGAGAACGAAGCAAAGCACCCGGACTTCGCCGCTGTCGAAGTCTATTGCCGTCGACCAGGGTTCACAGGTTTGTGTAACCGCTAGAGGCCCGTCGAAGTTGTGTTGCCCAGCCGTGGGGACCACTTGACGCCCTGCCGCTGATGACCGGAGCTGCCCGCTCCTTTGCCTAAGAACATTTAATCCAAGGACTCCCTTGCCCGCAACGTCGATCGCTTTGTCCCGCCAGAAAAAGTCGAGGACGATCAACGCGCCGAGGAGAATCCTCTGGTGGGTTTCCCGCTACCTGAAGGCCACAAAGACTTCGACTCGACGCCCTTGTTGGGCCACAGTTCTTCTGAAACTCTTTGCGGTCCTGAACAATCCATCGCCGAGGTGCCCTGCACACCTCATCCTCGCAGAACGTCGCTGACGAGCACCGCCTGGATCGACATCAGGGTCTCGGCACCCTTGAACTTCTCATTGCCGCCGTCAACGACAAGTTCACCATCTTCTATGCCTCTCGACGATCGTGGCTCCTGCTTTAAAGGGAGTCACTCAAGAAGGATCCTTCAACACGTCTTCGAAGAACTCTACTCCACCAGGTACATTGGGGGGTAAAAACCTTAATAGGAGGAAAGAAGGCTATTGAACAATACATGGACTGGGCTTGTGCTATATATCTTTATTTTACAGGTTGCCCAGGTGGGGGGATCTCTACACAGAACTGTACCTAGTGGTAGGGGCCAGTATTCTGCCTACTGTTTCAAACATCTTGCTTTCCTTTCTATCTCTATTGCTGGTTTCCGCGTTATTGATCTGTGTGACATTTTAACCGTACTGTTGATGCACTTTAATGAGATTTGATAACATTGGTGGTACCACTTTAGAATTGTATATATTTATCATTGTTGATTTCCGAGTACAAAGTGCGTTATTGTGATCGTGTACATAACTTTGAATATTAATTATATAAAGACTGTGTTTTCAGTAATACAGTGTGTGGACATTCCTTTGTCGGGGTTTGGGGACTACACTTTACTTAAGAACCAGCCTGCATCACCTCCTGAGAAGCTAGGCCTTGATTGCTCGACTACGTTACCAATAACAGAGAATCTTGGCTGGGGTCCTCTGTGCCTCTCCTCTACCACATAGAGAGCAGAAGTACAGACACCCCACTCCAGTCTTTACACTGGTGGTAGCAGTGGGATGCTTATGGTTTTAAGAATCAGTGTATAACCGTGCCACTTACAAAATGTCTGCACTTTATTAAATTAAGGTTTGGTTGTGTACAAAATAACTGCATTACAAATGATGGAGTCTATTGCAAATGGTAAATTGACTAGGATGAGCTTAGAGACTCTCCAGAGTGCTTGTGAAGCCAGGGAGTTAGACTTTATGCATAAGTCTAGGGCTGAGCTGATAGCTGCCCTGGCGGATTACCAGACTGATGGTGAAACTCTTGATAAGGGGGGGGGATGCAACCAATGAGGACTCTGCCCCTGGGGGTTCTACTGAATCTGTTTCTGGGAATGCCACCATTCCTGCTGCCTCTGTTCCAAACACCGGAACTGCTCTTCAGGGGGAAGCCCTGAAGATTGAACTTTTAAAATTGGAGCTACAATGGGAACAGTTAGCCTTTCAATACAAAAAGTTGGCAACCGAAGCTGAGTTGAAGAAAGAGGAGTTGGCACAGCAAGTGATACTCAAAGATAGGGACACTGAGCACCAAAGGATCCAGCTAGAGAAAGCTAAAGTGGAGACTTCAGCTAAACCAATTGAGAGTGGCAGGTCCCCAGCCACCAAATTTATGAAAGATTTGGTTGGTGTGTTTGTGGAGGGTTCTGATATCCCCCAATGGATTGAAGCGTTTGAAATGGCTTGTGCAATTCATGATGTTGACAAAAGAGATTGGGCTAAGTGTTTGTTAAGCAGAGTGCCTCAGACTAGGTATAACTATATTCTGAAGCTGAGTGTGGAAGAAAGGGGTCAGTATGAGTGTATGAAATCTGCTTTGATTGCCAAGTTTGGCAAGACACCTACCCAATACCTTAAAAGGTTCAGGGATTTTAAGGAAAGAGAGAATGTGTCTTCGGTTGACTGGGTGAGTGCTGCGCACATGAACATGATGGGGTGGATTGATGGTTACAAGGTGAAAACCTTTGTTGAATTGTCCCACCTGTTGTTTTTTGAGCATTTTTCTGAAGCCTGTTCAACGGAGCTGCATCAGTATGTTGCTGACCGGAACATTTTGAATCCCTTTAAGCTGGCTAGGCTGGCTGACAAGTGGGTCTCCCACCGGGTGTCCCCTAAGGACTCCAGTGGAAAGGACAAGGACAAAGAAAAGGGGGCCTCTCAGAAAGCTGAGGAGTCCCAAAAGCAGTCACAGTCGGGTAAACCTAAACCCTCCTCTCCTAAGACCCAAAAATCTCATGGGGATAAGTCATCTGTGGGTGGGAATAAGAGTAGTGGTCCACCTGCTGCAAAGCAGGCTCCCAGTGGTTCTAGTAACGTACCCCGCACTCCCGGCACTTGTTGGGATTGTGGGGCTCTGGATCGCAAGAGGAGTGACTCCAAGTGTAAAGGTAAGGCACTTGGAGTACAGGCTGTCAGCCTGACCTACCCTTACCCAATTCCTGAGGTGGAGGGCACTGTCCTCCCCTCCTCTACAGGGATCACATTTGGTGCTCCTGTAGAGATTTCCTTAGTGTCCCTTGGGGCCTGGGACCAGTACGCAGAAGTACTGGCGACTATCCCACAGAACACCCGTAGATTTTTGAGAAGTGTCCTCCTGAATGGCCAGCCTTCTACTGGTTTGAGAGAAACTGGGGCAAGCATGACCGTGGTGGACAGGACCCTTTTCAAGACAGAGGACTATGTAGGTGCTCCTCTGAGAACCACCACGTTAGCTGGTGGGCCTCCCAAATTATCGCCTGTAGCCTTAGTCACACTCGTAATTGGAGACAAAACGGCAAAGCTTCCTGTCCTGGTTCAGGACAATGTCCCTGCTAACATTCTGTTAGGTAATGATCTAGTAGAGTTGGGATTGATCTCGGATGGTCTTCCCATGACTGCTGCTGCGGTCACTAGGTCACAGTTGACCCCGGGTCTGGCTGTGAGTCAGGTACCCGAGCCAAAGGCGCGGCCTAAGGCAAGACGAAGGAAGAACAAGAAGCCCACCTCTGTGGAGGGAGCTCCTTCTCTTCCTGCTGTTCCTACAGCACCCATTGGGATCCATGCTCTAGACGGGCTGGGTCCAGTGGTAAACCCCGTCTAAACTCTTGTGGGAGAAGAGACAGAAGACTCTCCTGTGGGAGAGGTTCTCAACCCAGAGGATCATCCCGATCTTCAATGCTTGTTGGCTGAAGGGGGTCCCTCCCGGGCAGACTTCTGTAAAGGACAGAGAGAGTGCCACTCTCTCGGGGGTCTGAGGAACCAGGCCCTTTCCCAGGCACAAGGAGAAGTGCCTAGGACATTCAGGATTTATTGGGAGGGTGAGCTCCTTGTTAGTGAGCCCACTAAGCCTGAACCTGGTGCCCTCAAGAGGTTGGTGGTACCCCAGGTTTACAGGCCCTTCCTACTGCAGTTGGTGCATGAGGTGCCCTTAGCTGGTCATCTTGGTACCAAGAAGACTAAGCAGAGGCTCTCTGCCCATTTCTACTGGCCCCGAATGGGAGTAGAAGTGGAGTCCCACTGCAGGACCTGCCCAACTTGTCAGTTGTCTGGCAAGACTGGAGGCAGTGTCATTGGCACATCATTTGAGAGGGTGGGCGTCGACATTGTCGGTCCCCTGGACCCTCCCACTTCAGGTGGACATCGGTTCATCCTGGTTTTGGAAGATCATGCCATCAGGTACCCTGAGGCTATACCCCTTCGGACTGTAACTGCCAACGTGGTTGCCAGGGCTCTCCTGGGCATTTTCACCCATGTTGGATTCCCCAAGGAGGATGTCTCTGACAGAGGATCCAACTTCATGTCTAGTTACATGAAGACCATGTGGAAAGAGTGCGGAGTAACCTACAAGTTCTACACCTCTTACCATCCCCAGACCAATGGTCTGGTTGAGAGATTTAATAAAACTCTCAAGGGCATGATAGGTGCTTTGGAAGAGCCCCTAAGGAGGAAATGGGATCTCCTCCTGCCATGCCTGCTGTTTGCTTACAGTGAGGTACCTCAATAGGGTGTTGGTTTCAGCCACTTTGAGTTACTCTTTGGACATCCCATGAGGGGGCCACTTGCCTTGATCAGAGAAGGTTTAGAAGCCACCCTCCAGGTCCCGCCAAGCAAGTGGGGGACTATGTGTTAGGCCTCAGATGGAGGATGACACAGATGATGGGTCAGGCAACAGCAAATCTCAAGGCCAGCCAGGACTTGAACAAATACTGGCATGACCTTAAAGCATCGCAAGTGGATTGGACTCCGGGACAGGAGGTCCTCGTGATGGAGCCTACCAAGCCTCGGGCATTGGCAGATAAATGGACTGGACCCTTCAGGATAATCTCCAAGATGGACGAGGTCAATTATCTGGTTGACATGGGAATCCCAGGGGTAGCCCCACAGGTATTCCATGATAATAGGCTCAAGCCTTTCCACAGGCGAGCCGAAGTCTCATGTCTCTTGCTGGCTTCATAGTAAGAAGAGGATGAGAGTGAGCCCCTTCCTGATTTGCTGTATAGCAACCCTCAGGATGGCTCAGTGGAGGGAGTGCATCTCCCTCCAGATTTGACAACAGAGCAGCAGAGGGCCTGCAGGAGTTTGCTCCAGCAGTATGCCTCTCTGTTTTCGCTGACGCCAGGCCTTACACCGTAGTATAAGCACGATATTGATACTGGTGACAGTGTGCCTGTCAAGAGCAGGAGCTACCATATGTCAGTTACTGTTAAGAACCACATCCAGGCTGAGGTCACCAAGATGTTGGATCTTGGTGTTATTGAACCCTCAACCAGTCCCTGGTCCAGTCCCGTGGTCCTTGCCCCTAAGGCAGGTTCCCAGGCAGGTACCAAGGATTGGAGGTTCTGTGTGGACTACCGAGGAGTCAATGCCGTCACCAAAACTGACAAGCATCCATTGCCCAGGGCTGATGAGCTCGTGGACACCATAGATGCTGCCAAATTTGTGAGCACCTTTGACCTCACCTCAGGACATTGGCAAATAGCTCTGATGGACCATGCCAAGGAAAAGACGGTGTTCTCAACACCAGAGGGACTCTACCAGTTTATGGTCATGCCTTTTGGGTTGAAGAATGCCCCTGCCACCTTCCAGAGATTGGTCAATCATGCTCTCAGTGGGCTGGAAGCCTTTTGTGTGTCTTATTTAGACGACATTGCCGTCTACAGTTCCACTTGGGAAGAGCATTTGACACATCTGGGTAAGGTGTTGCAGGCCTTGAAAAGGGCTAACCTCACTATCAAGGCCACCAAGTGCCAGATAGCTCAGGGGAAAGTCACATATCTTGGTCATGAGGTAGAAGGGGGTCAAATCCAACCTCTCCCCAGTAAGGTACAGGATGTACAGGACTGGGAGACTCCCACTACTCAAACACAGGTGAGAGCCTTTTTGGGCCTCACTGGGTATTATCGCAATTTCATGGCGGACTTTAGAACCATAGCTGCACCACTGACAGCTCTGAATTCCCCCAAACAACCTAGGAAGGTTAATTGGACAGAAGACTGTCAGAGGGCCTTTGATGGCTTGAAAGAAAGTCTGTGTAGGGCACCTGTGTTGTGTGCGCCTGACTACAGCTGACCCTTTATCGTCCAGACGGATGCCTGCGACACCGGAATTGGAGCTGTCTTGTCCCAGTTAGATGACAAAGGGAGGGAACATCCTATCATCTTCATCAGTAGACAACTTAAGGGTAGAGAACTTAGGTGGGCTACTGTTGAGAAGGAGTGTTTCAGTATAGTTTGGAGCCTTAGGCATTTTAGGCACTACCTTACGGGGTCTACCTTCAAGGTCCAAACAGATCATAAGCCCCTGAAGTGGCTTATACAAATGAAGGGTGAAAATCCGAAACTGCTCAGGTGGTCCATTAGCCTGCAAGGGCTAGACTTCACCATAGAGCACAGACCAGGGAAGAGTCACGATAATGCAGATGGCCTTTCCAGAAGGTATGTTGACCGTCTGGATGAGGGTGTCTATCCCGTGGGAGATTAGGCACCCTCCACCTCAGTCTGGGGGGGGGGGCGACTGTGATGCTGGAAATGCATCAGAGGGACAGGGCCTCCGTATCCTTGTCCTTTACTGCCTTTTTGTTGTGTGTTCTGTCATATTTTCCACGCAGGAGTTCATGTGGGACTCCTGGCGGTGCAGCTCTCTCTCTTTTGGTTTGGTGAACAGACCCATGGGATACCCTTACGGCACCCATGGTTGGGGGGTACAACCCTGTGCCCCTAGTGTATGTTTTTGGGCACCTGTGGGTGGCCCGCAGAGCAGGGTATGGGCTGGTGGCAGATCCATGCTGACTTTCACAGGTGTGCTTAGTATCCTCAATTTTGGGATCCCCAGGCCCTGCCATTGGAATCAGTTGATTCCTGATGGAAAACAAGATGGCCCCTGTGGCCTCTTGCTTTCTATTACCTATTACCTTGTTTTCCCAAAGTCCTGGGAAGCCCTGACTCTGTCCCTTCCCCCTGACTGACTGTTGGGTGGAAGTTCCACATATGGTGTTGTTGTGAAGTCCGGTCCAGACTGACTGGAGCCTTCCCAGTGACTGTATGTTGTGGGTACGCCCTGTGGGTGGGACCTGGGTGAATGGAGTGTGTGACCAATATGCACTTCTTGTTGTGGCTGTCTGGTTTCTGGTATGAGAGGCAAAGACTGAGACAGCCCTGCCCGAATCTGGCCTGAATGCAGTGTGTAGTGTTGAATGGCTGGGTACTTGTCCCAATCCACATTCCTTGTTGTGAGTGTCTGAGAGGGAGGAGGATGGCCTGAATGCACTGTGTGCCCGATTGGCTGACTGACTGCATGAATGCCCTTCTGTATGATTGGCTGCTGAGAGTGACCCAGCAGTGTGGATGAGAGACAAGATAGTATATCTGGGGACCTCTCACCACTGGAAATTGTTCAGAAGCTGTGTCTACAATTGAAGAGTAACTGGAACTGCTGATCCTCGACGCCCAGCTGGAAGACGAAGACTTGCTGTTGCATTTGCTTCGACCTGATCTGAAAGCTTACGAACTCGTCGAAGACTGATCCGAGAGAGGACCTGGTAAGGCACCCTCTTCCCGTGCTCCGAGGGACCATCGAGCACCGCCAACCTTCGCCGAAGCTCCCTGGAAATCAAACCCTCGAAAGGCTGTCGACCCTAGATGGGACCGCTGAGGAGAACGAAGCAAAGCACCCGGACTTCGCCGATGTCAAAGTCTATTGCCGTCGACCAGGGTTCGCAGGTTTGTGTAACCGCTGGAGGCTCGTCGAAGTTTTGTTGCCCAGCCGTGGGAACCACTTGACGCCGTGCCGCCGACGACCGGAGCCACCTGCTCCTTTGCCTAAGAACATTTGAATCCAAGGACTCCCTTGCCCGCAACATCGACCGCTTTGTCCCGCCGGAAAAAGTTGAGGACGACCAACGTGCCGAGGAGAATCCTCCGGTGAGTTTCCCGCCACCTGAAGGCCACAAAGACTTCGACGACTCGATGCCCTTGTTGGGCCACAGTTCTTCTGAAACTCTTTGCGGTCCTGAACAATCCATCGCCAAGGTGCCCCGCACACCTCATCCTCGCAGGACGTTGCTGACGAGCACCGCTTGGATCGACATCGGGGTCTCGGCACCCTTGAACTTCTCATTGCCGCTGTCAATGACAAGTTCACCATCTTCGACGCCTCCCGACGATCCGTGGCTCCTGCTTTAAAGGGAGTCACTCAAGAAGGATCCTTCGACGCGTCTTCGAAGAACTCTACTCCACCAGGTACATTGGGGGGGGGGTAAAAACCTTAATAGGAGGAAATAAGGCTATTGAACAATATATGGACTGGGCTTGTGCTATATATCTTTATTTTACAGGTTGCCCAGGTGGGGGGATCTCCACACAGAAATGTACCTAGTGGTAGGGGCCAGTATTCTGCCTACCGTTTCAACCATCTTGCTTTCCTTCCTATCTCTATTGCTGGTTTTCGCGTTATTGATCTGTGTGACATTTTAACCGTACTGTTGATGCACTTCAATGAGATTTGATAACATTGGTGGTACCACTTTAGAATTGTATATATTTATCATTGTTGATTTCTGAGTACAAAGTGCGTTATTGTGATCGTGTAGATACCTTTGAATATTAATTATATAAAGATTGTGTTTTCAGTAATACAGTGTGTGGACATTCCTTTGTGGGGGTTCAGGGACTACACTGTACTTAAGAACCAGCCTGCATCACCTCCTGAGAAGCTAGGCCTTGATTGCTCAACTACGTTACCAATAATAGAGAATCTTGGCTGGGGTCCTCTGTGCCTCTCCTCTACCATATAGAGAGCGGAAGTACAGACACCCCCCTCCAGTCTTTACAGCGACGAGCTTCAGCAAGGACCTAAACCAAGTTTTTGCAAATCTGTCTTGTGTTTTATTTTTCCAAAGTGTCAGAATGTAAGTGCAAAAATGAGTGATATAAATTTAGTGTCTGGGTAGTGGTCCTGGCCCTCGGCAAACACAAATGTGTACTCTGATTTGCTTATTGGGGATTGCAGCATGGCAAAAACCCATGCCCATTGGATTTGGAGACTCGCCATGGCTGCAAGCCTTGAGCACTGGTCATTGGCCACATTATTAGGGTATAGTGGACACTGAGCTAGGAAGCAGGGTAGGAGCAGTGAATAATAAGGGTGGTTTTGTGGAGCTGGGGTCATGGTCGAGCCTCATGCCGTAGGAAATTCAATGATAATTTGCATCCGCAGTATGCACTGCTGATAAAAATTGACATAAGTATGAGTTGAAAAGAAAATGTTTGTTAAAGGAGGTTTATAGTTCTTTCATATATATAAACTTATAAACACCTATTAAATTGACAGAGAAAACTTTGTTAAAGGGATGTTATGGTTAAGATGCATCCTACACTTGGAACTCCTCCGCCCCAGCAGTTAGCCAGTGACCTCCCTACTTGGCATTCCTAGGCAATTCCCTGCTGTGCTCCCATGAGCACTTGCATATCCGTACTGCCCCTTCTATGTATGCACGACTCTCACTGCACATTGCATATGTGCATTTGTTAAGTGGTAATTGGTGTGTGGAAGTTTAATATGTTGATAGGGTTATATGTAGAGGTTTTTAAAGTGATTGGTGGATGGATGTTTGTCTGTTCAAAAAGTTGTCAATGAGAGAGTGTTACAAATATAAAAGTAAAAGGTTAGAAGGGCTGTCCTGTGTGATGGTGTGCACATGCCTTGCAGGTCTTTTAATGATTCATGGCTTGGAAAGGGGACTGCAGATACTGAAGATAGTTGTAAAGGTCCATATTGTATGCTAGAGAAAAGTATATGGGACTGACAATTGTTTCTGTTCTTTAAGATTTTTCTCCAGTATACAATTGTCTATTATTCCCATTAGCATAATACAAAATGCTAATGGAAATGTTGGAGAATCTTATTGAGTCTAACTACTGAGAAATGTAAAGTAGATGGAATCTATAAGATTATTTTATTTAGTTCATTTTTTAACTGTGAAAGGTGGTTCCCCAAAGGAACCTTTTTTTGGTGTTTTTTTGATTTTGTATTTTTTTTGTAGGAGAGGCCAGGAAGTAAGGTGGGAGAGGGAAGTTAGGGAGGTGGCACCAACCACAGATAATGAGGGGCAGGTGCATAGGGCAGGATGATGGGCGTGCATTAAATATAAGGTAGGGGGCAGTGTTTCTCATGCACCTTGATTACAGCCTCGAAAGCACTTCAGAACTGCTCCCCCCGCAGAGTGGTGTGTTACAGTATATACAAAGTACTGTTGTCTTGGAAATATATGGATCAACAGCCTCTATTATGGTTGCAAGGCAGCTGGTGGGATCTTCTGCCCCACAGGAGTGGCCTGCGTGGTGGCAGTAGCGGTTGAGGAAGATGAGGTAGAGCAAGAGAGAGCAAGAGACCTACTACTTCCTGAGAAAGGAACAGCCTTTCTGAGAGCATCCCAGTGGTTGGATTTGGTGTGGCGTTGCATGGAGGTGGTCCCGTAGGAGTACTGCCCTGGTTGTCTGTGACTAAGTTGCACTTTGTGCAGTTAACCGTTGTAGCCTTAGCCTTCGGTACATCCCCAACGGTGGTAAAAAAACACTCACACCCTCAGGGTGCTGGAGTTAGGCATTTCCTCTATTTCATCTTTCTGGTCTTCTTGACTGTTTTGTGATAGCGTGTTTTCCATTGTGGAGGCCCGCCAGGTGGTGGTGGTGGCTCATGGGGGAGGAGGGATGGCCATGGCTGATGCTATTTTTGAAGTTAAATGTATTGTTCCAAACATGTGCTTTGTTCTGGATTGCAGTTGGAAAATTAGTAAGATTAGGTCTAGGAACTGTGCAAGGGTACATTTTCAACTTGAAACTTCCTGGATCAGCTGAAAAGGCAGTTTTGAACTGTTTGCGAACGGGCTCAGGAACACGTCATCACACTGCGCAAGCGTGTGGTCATCTGATACTGCCCGAACAGTCCGCAGTGACGTCAGACGTCCGCAAACGTCGCCGGACATGAAACAGTGCTAAAAAGTTTCAAAACATTAATATAAGTGTTAAAAATGATGCTAGGATGGGAGGAATGGCGCAGTTTTTACTTGAAACTTTCTAGATCGTCTGAAAATGCTGATATATTGGGGTAAATATGATATTAGGAAGTTGTAGCACATTAGGGTGCACTGATAAAAACCTATGAAATTCACAGAAAAACTTTGTTAAAGTGATGTTATGGTTAAGTTGCAGTAACAAAAACCTATCAAATTATGGTTGCAAGTAAAATCGAAAAACCCAAGAAATTTGCGAGTTATCATAAACCATGCAACCATAACTCATGCCACCTCCATGCACTGCTAACAATAACACCCAGGACATCAAAGATGACATCAGAAATTACATCATCGATGATATCACTGATGACATCACATATGATATTACTACTGTGTAATAATGCAACCAGGAAATGAGTACGCGGACTGGACGCAGATATCAATAAACTGCACCAAACTTTGCAAGATCATTCTGAGTTGGCAATATACATTTTTAGCAAAGTTTGGTGAGGATTTGTCGAATGGTGCCTAAGTTATAAGCCACCCAAAAACTGATCGTTCTATGAGTTGAGCAATTTAACCGCAGGCCGTGTATATATATATTTATTTATTTATTTATTTATTTATTTATTTATTTTGAAAAACAAGTTTTTCCAGCCTCTGTCAGCTTTTATTCCTCTCCTAGAGCAAATCGTTTGTGCTGCTT
Source organism: Ambystoma mexicanum (assembly GCF_040938575.1). NCBI lineage: Eukaryota > Metazoa > Chordata > Amphibia > Caudata > Ambystomatidae > Ambystoma > Ambystoma mexicanum. Next base: position 1,407,216,956 of record NC_090931.1, on the reverse strand, counting down.
TAATTTAAGGTTCCAGGGTCTGCACTTAGAGTGCCTATATTGTGGCTGAAACAATATGAAACCTAATTTGTAAATGTTATAGTTGGTACTCTTGTAACGTGCGATCCCCAGAAAAGAATTACAGTCAATTTTCCTTTATGATTTGATTTGTTTACTTTGTTTGTATCTAGTCCTTCATGTATTAATTTAATACATTTGAACCTTTGTACTGTTCATATTGCATACTTTCAGTGTATACTTCCATGTATACGTTTCATACACATATATACAGTTCCATGTTTTCAATTATTATTGAATGAATAATCTCCCAACACGTGTTTCCCCACCACTTTAGCTGTGGTTCCTCAGGAAAGATTCTAAACCAAAGAAAAAAAAGCGACATATTCTAGTTTGTTTCATTATGCAAATATTAACATAAAACCAACAACACATATATCTATTTGATGAAGGAGGACCTTTTTACTTATAATAAATGTGTCCACTCACCCTTGTTTCTGTTTTCTTGATCTTGGTTGATGTTAAGGTTGTGCTTTTCGTTCACTTTTTAATGTATATTATGGTATTTCTGGGTGGTTAAATCTGCAAAAAAGTGCACATAGTGACTATTTGTTTGCTAAAACCTTTGTCTTTATTTTGCTTACTAAGTTCTATTTCAAAAAGAAATAAATGAAAGGGTATTGGCTCACTATAGACATGGGGGTTAGTCTTTTTGATCAAAAGAAAAACATTTTGACATGTACTGTAAAAAGTATTCACTAGCTTCTCCATGCTTTCTATTCTGGGCTATTTGTTAGAAAGCCTCAAATGGGCAAAAAAGAAAGAAGAAGGTAAATAGAATAAATGAATAGGTGAAAGCACAGGATGGGGAAAAAAGGAAGTTAAAGTGTTACCTTTTGATCATTTTGAATCTGTCTCCCACAACAACGTACGATTGCCTTGATGTTCTCACGATCCGAGATGGATCTAGCCATCTTGTTTCCTTGCTATATATGGCACGCAACGCATAGCACATTATGATGTCATCGCGTTAGCCTGCCACGATGACGTCATACGCATCAATGCGTGCGGTGGCCATTTTGATCTGACTGTATGTTTACTTCTGGGCATGAGAATGATTGAGTAATCCATTATGCATTATTTTGAGCCCTAGGAGTTATGTTTATATTTTAATGCGCTAGAGCGTGCCTTTACTTAATCTCATGTTTGCTGGGCATCCGGCAAATTTTATAATTTGACCAATTTAACCTTTATTTATGTGGACATGTGACCCACTCTTGAAAAAGAGTATCAGAATTCCTAATGTGTTCATCAAACTGATTGCTTATAATATACTACTAATAGGTGTTCACAAATTAAGAAGAAAAAAAAAACATATTTGATTTGAATTTACACATTTCAACCATTATTGAATATATTTAAACATGTTCTTAGTGCTAGTAGGCCATCTCAGGTTCTGTATTCAGACCAGTATGGCATGTGTCCAAAATACAGATCCATTTTGATTCTCTTCTTCACAGTAAAAGTTCTCTATCTCCTCCTTTTTCTGGTTGTTCATTTTTTTCAATGCCCAAATATTTGATGTCCTTAATGTCTAATTGGCTGTGTTCTTGTGTACAGTGAGTAGCCATAGGGTATCTGGCATCTCCATTCCTGATTGCTCTGTGATGTTCCATAATGTGCATCTTTAATTCTCTTATTGTACTACCAATATATTTCTTGCCACATATACATTGAATTACATAGATCACATATTTGCTTCTGCAATTGATTAATTGTTTTATATCTTGCATTTTCCTGGTTGGCAACTTGATTTGTTTGATACCATTAAACATCTGAGTGCAAATAATGCACTTGCCACATTTGTAAGAACCCGTCGGTGCCGGCACTGTCAAAAAACCATTAAGATTGTTTTTAGCTGAATTCCTTAAGTGACTGGGACTACATTTTTGCTTCAGAGTGGGTGCTTTTCAAAAACCATTGTTGGTTTCTCTTCAATGTGTTTGTTCAATATCTCATCTGTTTGCAAAATATTCCAATGTCTATTCAGTATTTTCTTCATAATGTTTGCTTCACTGCTAAATGTTGTAATGAAGTGTGTTTTTGCATTTTTGTATCGTTTTTCAGTCAATAAACTGGATCTTGATACTTTTTCTGCTCTCCTTATTGCATGGTTTAGGGAATCCTCATTGTATCCTCTCTGTATGAAATTTTCTTTTAAATCAGTTATATGTGTTTGATACTTTGTGTCCAGGCTGCAATTTCGTTTGATTCTTAGTATTTCACCATATGGGATATTCCTTATGGTATGTTTCACATGATTACTCTGTGCATGCAGTTTGTTGTTAACTGCTGTCGGTTTGATGTAAAGATCCGTTAGTATCCTTTCCCCATCTGTGTAAAGTTGTAGATCTTAACATTCTATTGCTTCTGAGCTGACTTTTTCTGTGAATTTGATGTTGTACTTGTTGTTATTAAGATGAGCAATATATTCTTTGAGACTCAATTTACTCTCATTCCATATCATAAGTACATCATCAATGTAACGGCCCCAATATACTATTTTATTCTCAGTAAATGCCTGGTGTTGCCATGCGTGGTTTAGTTTGAAATGGATCATAAATAGATTTGCATATATGGGGAGCAAATTTGGCTCCCTTGGCCGTCCCCTGCTCTTGTTTATAAATTGCCTTGTTAAACATGAAAATATTATTTGGCAAAACAAAATTCAACATCTCTAGAATCATGTTATTTTGTTTGAGGAATGAAATAGATCTCGTTTTAAGAAAGAATTTGGTTGTTTCCAGTCCCTTGATGTGTTGGATACTGATGTATAATGACACCACATCAAGGGTCACAAATAGAAAGTCTGTCTCCCATGGAATAAGTTCCATCTGTTGAATAACATGTTTCATGTCCCGTAAATATGAGGCTAATCCTGTTGTTAGAGGTTGTAATTGGAGGTCAATATACTGTGAAATCCTTTCCGTTAGGGAGCCTATCCCATTTATAATGGGTCTGCAAGGTGGAAAAGTATTGTAATTTTTGTGTATTTTGGAAAGGAAATATATAATGGCTGAGAAGGTTGTGCAGGGAACTGGAGTGCACCCCTCTCCTCGTTTTACCATATTTCCAGGATTTTGAAGGGTGGAATCTTTAAGACCTGATAGGGTGCTGCACCGGGGTGACATATGCCCTGCTTTGGAGTGCCTCACTGCACGCTACTCCCCTGCTTTCTCCACTGTGGGATTGGGTGTGAGCTTTTTCCCTGTTAAACCTGATGACTACATCTATCAGAAGCCCTTGCAGCAGAAATCATCATTGATTATCATCACCTGCACTTGCTGTGAGCTACAAGTTAAGACTGCCTCCCTGATGACGTGTAAGAGCACAGAAACCAGTCGCAGGAGAACACTAATGGCTGAGAAGGTTGTGCAGGGAACTGGAGTGTGCCCCTCTCCTCGTTTTACCATATTTCCAGGATTTTGAAGGGTGAAATCTTCAAGACCTGATAGGGTGCTGCACCGGGGTGACATATGCCCTGCTTTGGAGTGCCTCACTGCACTCTACTCCCCCCTTTCTCCACTGTGGGATTGGGTTTGAGCTTTTTCCTTGTTAAACCTGATGACTACATCTACCAGAAGCCCTTGCAGCAGAAATCATCATTGATTATCATCACCTGTACTTGCTGTGAGCTGCAAGTTAAGACTGCCTCCCTGATGACGTGTAAGAGCACAGAAACCGGTCGGAGGAGAACACCAATGCCTGAGAAGGTTGTGCAGGGAACTGGAGTGCGCCCTTCTCCTTGTTTTACTAAATATATATATATATATATATATATATATATATATATATATATATATATATATATATATATATTCACTGAAATAACTTTAGTTAAAGTGCACGTAAATTGACCAGATGTAACACAACAAAACTCTTGAATTTCAAAGGATGTGGGAAGTCATGACCAGCTTAACTCAGAGTGCTCCTGTATTTCCTCCATAATGCCATTGTCATTGTGAATCCCTTCATTTATAATATTTATGTGCTCATGGGCTTTCCAACGGTAATGCACTGAGTTAAGCTGGTAATAAATTCCCACCTCCACTGAATTTTAAGGGATTTGTTGTGTTAAATCTGATCAATTTAACTGCAATTTATCTAAACGTTTTTCAGTGAATGTCAAGGGTTTTGTTATACCATAGCTGTTTTACAGGCCACTAGCCATGGCCTTCGGCCGTGTCCATTGTATATGTTCCTCCTAAAATGTTACTTTTACACTCACTAGGTGGCCACGGCCGCACTACTCAGTGCCAGTGAACACAGACTTTGGTTGTACCCAATGTATATTTAAAAACACTACTAGGGCACTAGCGATGGCCTTCGGCTGTGACCACTGTACATATCCCCCAGTATGTTTCTTTTGGGCCCACTAGGTGCCCACAGCCTTCGGCCATGGCCACTGTACATGCCGTATCCACTATACACTTTTCTCGCCAAACCTAATGACCTTTTCATTTTTTGACAAATTGTTACCAAATTTTCCAGTTTGGGGGACGGCCCTTGGCAATCCCTTGGTTTAGAAAATGTCATCAAAATCCATCCATGAGTCAAATGTTATGTATAAGCCGCTCTCATACTCTATGCTGCAAAGCACCAATAGCGATATAAAGGTTTTAAGGCACAGGAGGCACTCAGTTCTCTGTCAAATATTTTTAAAAAATGCTGGATAGATAAAGCCCAAATTGTTTCTTATTTGATCAAAATCTGCCAATCAGTTTTCACGCTACGGCTGTTCAAAAACTACACTTTCTCTCCATGGGAAAATAAGTGTGAGTAGGCTGAAAATAGAGTTTTCATGTTTTCTTAATAAAAACGTTTTCATTTTCTAATGACTCATTCCCAAAATGTTTTTTTGGGAAAATGACATCCAAAACCATCCAGCAAGTCAAAAATCATTAGCCTTGCTCATGCTCTCTGCTGTAAAAAGCACCAAAGCCAAAATAAAGGTTTTAAGGAGCAGGGGGCACCCCCTTCTCTGTCAAATATTTTAAATATTACAGGATGGATTTACCCTAAAGCAGTCAAGAGATTGAAGTCAATTCTTTGTGCCCAAGTTGTTTCTTGTTTGGTCCAAATCTGTTTTTATGCTACAGCTCTTCAACAACGGAACTTTTTATGTATGGGAAAATGAATGGTAACTAGGCCGAAACCACATTTTTTGTTTTCTTAATATATTCTCTTAAACCTGCCCTTCAATGCCTCACTTCAGCAAACCCACCTGGTCCCCATCCACTTGTCAGTACAGCACTTACCATTTCCCAGCATGACCCACCACCACCCACCTTAACTTGGACTGACATGTAAAGAGTGAATGAGCTATTTTCCAAGCACCCTTCCCATGGTTTCCATTGAACCAGGCTTGCCTGCCTTTGTTTTCTTTTCTTGAAAGGATGATATGATATGATAGTTTATTTATATAGCGACCATACACAATGGGCCTCATTATGAGGAAGGAGGTAACCAATGCCGCTTTTTGCAGCATGGCTACTCCCATTCCGGGTACCGGGTCCGGGTTCCATGAATGGGGAAATACCGGGCCATTCTGACTTTGGAGGGCCCGGTATTTCCCCATTCAAGGAACCCAGACCCGGTCCATTCCCATTCCCATGTCAGCCCCCATAGGGCTCAATGGGAACAAGGAGCATGCTAACAACGGACCCTTTAATGACGGGCCCGTTGTTAGCATGCTGGGCCTCTCGCGGGACCCGCTAAGGACGGTTGGTAAAACCAGGCTTCCTTAACGGGTCCCGCGAGCGGTCCTCGTAATGAGGCAGTCGGGGGTTAACGGGGCTGGCAGCCCTACCGGCACGTTAATCCCCTACTGCCTTCCTCGTAATGAGGCCCAATGTGTTTCAAAGCACTTCAAGGCAAGGGAGGGAACAAGGGAAAATACAATGCCATTCTTACAGGCCATGAACAGTAAGGATGTGAAATTAACTATCGTACTCGGCTTGACAACATTTCAGATAGTGCAAGAGCTAAGACATAGATAAGGAAGGGAGGGGGAGAGTGGCAACGAAATGGAAACAGATAGGTGACCACTGTACTAGGCCTGACGACATTTCTGGTAGAGCCGGAGAAAAACAATAGGTGAGGGAGAGGGGTGCAGAAAGGGAGGGGAGGAACAAAACAAGCGACTATTGTACTAGGCCTGACGACATTTCAGATAGTGCTGGAGGGGGACAAGTAAGGAGGGGGGGGCAGACGAGGTTGCTATCGTACTAGGTCCAGGGAGACAAGATGAAGATGGGAACAACATGATTCAGGGCCACCATGAGTAAGGGAGACGCACCGTGAATCAATGAAGTCCAGAAAAGTCAAGGTGGGCAGGGCTTAGGCCAGGTGACCAAGATCCACTTGCACCTGCTCCCCATCTGATTGCTAGCAAGCATCCTTTCATGCTGAGGGCTTCCCACCCAAGCTCACCTCCTGTGCCAAGTCACTCGGGTTCCACATCGCCAAACAAATCAAGGGTCTATGCAGATACTAACACATCACCCCAGCCATCATCGACCTTCACTGCCTCCCATTGTACGCACAAATCACCTTCAAGTCTTGCTGCATCATTTATAAGGCAGTCACCCTTAAGTCAACTGCCTAACTCCACCAGAGAAACTCGGCTTCTCCAGCGGACAGCGTACCACCAGAAACAAGGACATGTGCAGACTTGAAATACACTGCTTGAAAAATTGAAAGGACCAGAATACAGACCTTCTCTGCCTATGCCCCAAGACTAAGGAACCTCCTCCGAGTCAGCATCAGTCTCGCCTCCACGCTCCTATAATTCAGAAAATAGCTCACGACCCATCTCTTCAAGCAGTCTTGCCTCCTCAACACCTAGGCCATCACGTCACCCCGTGCCATCTGACTCACTATATACCCCTCTCATCACTGCCACCTTGTACAGCTGTACCCCTCCTCTCTGCCACTCTGTATCGTTACCTCTGCTGTATATCAGTTCTGTTTTTACCTCTGAAAAACGCTCCGTTATGCATCTGCAATGATGTATACCTCCGTAAAGTGCTCCGTTACGTCTAAAAGCTAGGTCCACATCATCTATATACAGTGGTCAAAGTGGGCGGGACTGGTTGGGAGCAGTGTTCCCCTACATAATAAAAAAAAGTTTGACTGTTCCTATACTTATTTGAAAAAGAACTGGTTGCGGAATGGTTTAATTTCAAAATAAAAGTGTAGGAAGAAGTTGAAACTTGCACTTGAGTGCACTGCACTGAACATTCCCTTAAACAGCAGGTGTGTTTGTTTGGGGGTTGGTATTGCACGTGGGAGGGGGGTGGCTATGGGGTTTGTGGAGATTGTGGGCAGGCCAGCAGGGAACATAGTTCCACTACTTCTTTTCATACACTTTGACCACCGAGCCTCAGATAACACTGAGCAGCCACAGAGCAATTGCTGAGAACTCAGGTTTCTTATAAACTCTGGACCACACTTTGCACTGGATTGGCTCTGGATAACTTGATGCACCCTGTGCAGAAGAAAACATTGGCACCACTTTTCGGGCATGACCACCAATTCCCAACATGCAGTGAACGTGCTGGAGTAGGGTGCTGTGATCAGTCATGTCATAGGTAGTGGAAGTGTTGAAAGCTTTCCACTTCTCCTGGTAGTGAAAGCAGGTTCACATCATCGTGCATGCTTGAGGCACCTGCAACTGGTGAACAGTCCCCCGCCTGCCATCCTCTAACCTTCCATCCTTCTATTTTTTTTCCTCCTCACATCTTGCCCCTCGGCCCATCTGTTGTGCTCTTTGATTTATTTATTTATTTATCACCCCCCTGTGTCCCTCCTACCCCAAAACTCGATTTTCTTTTTATTTATTTATTTTTTCTCCCCTCTGTATTTCCCATTGCCTTCTTTCCCTCCGAACTCCCTCCCTATCCTCTGGCCACCCCACTCCTGCCCACGATGGCTGTGATCAGCTGCTTTTACCAGGAAGCATAGTGTCCAGGGTGCGTTGGTCCCCAGAAGCTCGTTCCACGTCTCATGGTCATGAAAGTAGGTCCACACCATCTTTTAATGCTTGGGGCAACTGCAAATGGTGAGTTGTCTCCCGACCGCCATCCTCTACCCTTCCATTTCCATTTATTTTTCCTCCTCGCATCTTGCCTGCCAGCGTGTCTCCTTGTGCTCTTTACTTTATTTATTTATATTCTCCTCTGTGTACCTCTAACCCCCAAACTCTGTTTTCCTTTTATTCATTTAATTTTTCTCCCCTCCATGTACCCCATTGCCTTCCTTCCCTATCCAATGACTGCCTCACTCCCACCCATGAGGGGCATGATTGGGTAGTTTACCAGGAAGCATAGTGTCCGTGGAGCATTGAGCCCAGACACTCTTTTCACTTCTCCTGGCTGTGAAAGCAGGTCCACAGTGCCCCTTCGTGCTTGAGGCACCTGCAAACTGGTGAGTTGTACCCCCCCAACTGCCATCCTCTACCCTTCCATCCCTTTATATATTTATTTTTCCTCCTTGCATCTTGCCCGCCGGCGTATGTCCTTCTGTGCTTTACTTCATTTATTTATCTTGCCCTCTGTGCCTTTTATCTAATTAATGTTACTCCCCTCTTTGTTTCCCCGTTGCCTCCCTTCCCCCCAACTCCCTCCCCTATCCTCTGGTGGCCCCACTTCCACTTGCAAGTGCCGTGATTGGGTGCTTTTATCAGGAAGCAGCCTTCTTTACAGAGGGCCCCAGGGCAACCTTGCCTGGGGAGCCTTCAGCTAAGGGCCAAAGGCAAAGGGCATGTGGCCCTTATCTTCCCTGAGTGAATTCCTGCCACTGTTACTCCCACGCAGACCTACTCCTCCTTTAAATGTCTTGTCTGCCGACTCTCTCTCTCTCCTAGCCATTCCCTTACTGTGGCTACTATCTATCGGCCACCTGGCCAAATTTCCTCCTTCCTCTCCGAGTGGGCGGACCTCTCCTCCTCACTCCTGTCCTCAACCATTCAACTCCTCTTTCTTGGAGACTTCAACATCCACCTGGATGCCTCCTGTCTCCCCTCTGGACTCTTTCGCAACCTCTGCGACTCTCTCTCACTCTCCATTCTCCCGTCTGGGCCGACTCATTCTGCAGGGCACGCTCTTGATGCACTGATCTCCTCTGACCTTCCCCTCTCTGTCCCTCTCTCCACTCCTCTCTCCTGGAGTGATCACTTTCTCCTCTCCTCCCACCTCACCCTCCCTACCCCACAGGCAAAGCCACCCCCATCACTGCCACCTTCCTTCTCGGTCATCCGACCCATGAAGCGCGTGTCAGTTGAGGCTTTCGCTGCCACCTTCTTGCCCCCTCCTCCCCCTTTGGCTGACTCCCACCCTGACACAGCCCACTCCACTCTCCACTCTGCTATATCTGATACTCTTGATATCCTTGCCCCTGTCATGAGAATCCGCCTGAAGCCCAAAGCCAAATGTAACTCCTGGTATGACTCGGATCTCGTCACCCTTAAACGCAAGTGCAGGGTGGCAGAGAGGAAATGACGTGCTTTATGTTCATCCTCTGACAAACTGGCCTGTCGCCTGCTCCAAAGGCAATACCGGCTCTCCGTTCTCACCAAGAAGAGAGCCCTTATCCAAGCCTGCATCTCTGCGGCATCTAACAATTCGGCCGAACTCTTTAAAAATGCAAGGAGCTGGCCAGCCCTGCTAGAGTCTCTACCGCTCCTGTCCCCTCCCAGGCCCTCTGCACGGCACTGGCCTCTCACTTCATTTCAAAAACTCAGGACATCCTGTCCTCACTCTCCTCCTATAACCTCCCCCCCTCTATTCCCTGCCCTTCCTCTGGCTCTTCTGCAGCCACCCCTTCTCTCTCCTTCTCTTCCTTTCCCCTTTTTTCTGCTGACGAGGTTTCAAGACAAGTCTGATCTATGAAAGTCTCGTCAAAACAGGTCCACCCCTGTTCCTCCAAAACTATCAAGGACCACATTGACTCCTTGGCTCCTGCCCTTGCTGACTTCTGCAATCACTCCTTCGCCTCTGGAGTCTCCCCATCCCCTCTCAAGCACTCCCTTGTGCACCCCCTTCTTAAGAAACCCTCTTCCGACCCTTCCTGCCCAGCTAACTATCGCCCAATTTCTATCACTCCCTTCCTGGGCAAGCTCCTGGAGAAACTGGCCATCTCCCAGCTTAATCTCCATGCTGAATGTGTTGGTAGTCTTCATGACCATCAGTCTGGCTTCAGAGCTGCCAGAAGCACGGAAACTGCTCTCCTGAACATCCGTGAGGACCTGCTCTCGAACCTTGACTCTAACATTCCATGTGTTCTCATTTTGCTTGATCTCTCTTCTGCCTTTGATACTGTCAACCATACCATCCTGCTCAACCGTCTCCGTGATAACCTCGGTATCACTGGTCAGGCTCTGGCGTGGCTGACCTCTTTCCTCTCAAATCGACCCTCCCAGGTCCAACTGGGGTCTTTCCTCTCTGACATCTTCTTCTCTACCTGTGGTGTCCCCCAGGGATCTAACCTCTCTCCCTGGCTGTTCAACCAGTATCTGGCACTTCTCGCCCACCACATCGCCGCTCTCTGCCCCTACTTTCAGTGCTATGCGGATGATACCCAGCTCATTTTCAGGCTACCCTCGGCCTCCTCGTCTCCATCCCTCATCTCTGACTGTCTTTCTGCTATCCAGGAATGGTGTGCCGCCAACGACCTCTGCCTTAATGCCAGTAAGAGTGAGATTATACTCATCGGCACTCCCACTCCCTCCTTCCCTGCTGCTCTCTGGTCGGCCTCTCTGGGCCCTCTTCCTGCTCCTACCTGCAAGGCAAAAAACCTTGGGGTCATCTTCGACTCCACACTCTCCTTCTCTCCTCACATATCCAACGTATCTAAGAAGTCACACTACCAGCTACACCTCCTCAGAGGTATCCTTCCTTTCCTCTCCTTCCCCCAGAAGCTCACTGTCTCTAGAGCCCTGGTTCTCTCTAAGCTGGACTACTGTAAGAGCCTCTATCTAAATCTGCCCGCCTCTACTCTCCGCCCTTTGCAACTCATCCAGAACAGGACTTCAAGACTTGTCCTTGGCCTCAAGCCCAGGGACCGTATCTCTCCAGGACTGAAATCACTACACTGGCTCCCAGTGACTGCGAGGATCAAGTTCAAAACCCTCTGCATTGTCCACAAGGCCGTCTGGGGCCTTGGGCCAAAATACCTTCAACTCTCTCTTCCTAAATATCTTCCTTCTCGAGCTCTTCGCTCATCCGCCTCCAACTCCCTCAGGGTCAGCCGCTTCTCCAAACAACGAGTTGGGGGCAGATCTCTTTCCACTGCAGGGGCCTCCCTCTGGAACAGCATTCCTGCCTCCCTGAAACTTGAGGAGAACCACCTCCGGTTCCGGTAGCACCTCAAAACCTTCCTCTTTGCCTCCGCTTTCTCTCCCCCTCTCCCCTGCTAATACTACTGAAACTGCACTGAATCTGCAACTGGGCCATTCACCTTTCTCGGCCCAGCCACTCTCCCCTGCACTGCCTCCACGGAAACCCCTGCACTACGGGACTGTGTCTGTATCCATACAGCCCCCCTTCCCAGCACTTGTCTGCACCTACCTCGCACTTGCCACCAGCTGGCCCTTGTTATTTATCCTGTATGCTGTATGCTAATAACCCTGTACTGCACTTTCCCCTCTCCCTTTCCCCCATGCACTTTTCCCTTCCCCTCTACCCTTGCACTTGCCTGATCTGAATGACACCTGGCCTAGTAAGATAGTTGTCTGTCTCCCCTTGTTTCCCCCCTGCCTCGTCGCGCCTTGAAACACTTGTGTATAGGCATGTTACAAATGCCTTATCATATCATATCATATCATAACAGTTCCACTACATGTTTGCCCGTGTTCTCCTGGGATGCCTAACACAGACAACCTACAGCAACTGATAAGGTAAGTTTGGTGTGGGCGGGGAGTGCATCCATTACTGCACTCCAGTTAAACCTCACAACTCTTATTACCTAATTATCCTATACTAACTCGTGTAACTGGTATTCCATTGCACTGCCAAAGTTTGAATCTAAGTAGTTTTCATTACACTGTTGAATCTAAGTGAGTTTTAACTCTAGGTGCTTTTTCCCACTGCTGTATGCAGGACATGTGCCACATTTAGATGGATTTTTGGGGATAGGAAATGTACCACATTTAGATGGAGTTTGCGGATAGAAATGTGTTGCATTTAGATGGATTTTGCAGGTAGGAAATAGGCTGTATTGAGATGTATTTTGGGGGTAGGAAATGCACCACATTAAGATGGATCTTTGGGGATAGGAAATGTGCCACATTTAGATGGAGTTTGCGGATAGAAATGTGTTGCATTTAGATGGATTTTGCGGGTAGGAAATAGGCTGTATTTAGATGTATTTTGGGGGTAGGAAATGCACCACATTAAGATGGATCTTTGGGGATAGGAAATGTGCCACATTTAGATGGAGTTTGAGGATAGAAATGTGTTGCATTTAGATGTATTTTGCGGGTAGGAAATAGGCTATATTTAGATGTATTTTGGGGGTAGGAAATGTTCCGTATTTAGATGAATTTTGGGAAGTAGGAAATGGGCCGCATTGAGATCCTTTTTGGGTGTAGGACATGTCTTACACTTAGATGGATTACTGGGGCAGGAAAGATGTTACACTCAAATGGATTGCTAGGGCAGGAAATATGTTATACCTGTCTGTGAGAGACAAGCAATGTGATTCACTTAAGTGTATAGTTAGAGGACATGTGTTAATCTTGAAGATTTGTGAAGTTTAGCACATGCTTGCATTAGAGGTGACAGTGTAGTTTAGACATCTCATTTGTCCTGAAGAATTTAGGCTGGCACCTGTATTGCTCTTAGAAGAACAGTATTGGATGTTTCTGAAGGGTGGCCAGTGTGTGTATTAAATTGATCTGAGAATAGTCATTTGTGCTGCACCTATAATGTTAGCCTGTTTTATCACCCTAAATCTAAGCTACAGATCCTTTCATTACCTTCCATTACCTAAAGATCCTAACTCAGACTTTGTATCCTGATATCGCAATTAGTAGACGGCTGTTAGCAGCGTACATAAAACCAGGAAGATATCTAGTAAGACAATAAAGGTAGCCGGTCTGTGGCACCTAGAGAATCCTGCTATCCAAATTGCTATGGCAAACGCCTGGTAAATATACTAGGTCTGGCACTCTATTACGACTTGAGGGTAGACCCCCCTATAGTGCCTAGAAAGGTCTACAGGGGTAGCTGGTCTTTTTTTCCACAGACTTTCTGAGGACCCAGTGACATCAAAGATAAGCTCCAGTTGTAATCTTGGTACTTATAAATGTACCACTTCAGTGGACACCCACCTCAGACATGGGTATCCATCTACCCACAGTAGAATGGAGCTACAACCTATGACAAAATTCGGGCTAGCAGAACACTTAATCCTTTTAAGCCAAATTACACCAGACTACACCTCAACAACCCTGACATCAGTATGCAGCGAAGACCTATGACAAATTCGGGCATGTTGGACACATAGCTAGTCTCTAGCACTCACTCCATGTCCTGACTCCTCTCAGCACCAATCCACATGACTGGCCTTGTCATTTGCTTTATACCAGAGTCTGGCCATCCCATGCTAAGCCTTATTTGGCCAAAGGCACACATGTATTCTAATTATATTCTGTAACCTCCAACACTCTGGACGTCGGTCACCGAGGGCGTTCCCACCACCAGCACATTGAGACTATAATAATTATAAAAGGCTCTATATAAATTAGTACAATACAATACAAACGGATAAATGTGGCTGGTTAGTTAGAATCCAAGGCCAAACTGAGGTTCTTATTCATGCTTGCCACTATTATTTCTGTCTCCCTGGTTGCGTAAAATTCATGACAGTCATCAAATAGCCGAATCTTCCTACTGTTCTTTTGTGCTTGGAGGTTAGCTCTTTTCAGGATGTTACCTCCAATCAATAGATTGACCAGTTGATCAATGGCTAGAAAGAAATATAGGATCCACTTTGGCCTTCTATAAGCATGTTTTATATCCACTTGCTTCCACAAGTGGGGAAAAGCGATTGCAAGTAGAGAGGCATTGCAGTCAGCAGTGACTTGCTGGGCTGGAGACCTTGTGTGTGCTTTGATACCAGCCGGACATGGGTGTCTTTCTGCTGAAGAAGCATTTAAGTAGGTGACTATTTTCAGGTTGCCTGCTTGAAGGCTTCTGATTGGAACACATTCAATGAGACAGAAGGCACTCAGAAATCACAGAAGTGGTGCCAGTAATTGGTGAGCTTTTTGATTTTGCCAATCCTAGAAATGAAGAAGACTGCAAATTCACTTGTCGGTTTTTGCGTGGATTCTGGTTTAGAATTCCACACAATGGGCCTCATTACAATAGTGGTGGTAAGGCAACAACGCCGCTGGTAGTGCTACCAGCGCCATTGTTACCATGCCGCCACATTATGAGTTCTGCTCGCGGGGGATGCTCTGCGCGCCTGGTCAGATCATGCATGCAGAGCGGCAGCCACGAGCAGATCTGGGAATGGGGACGTAACGGCTCCGGGTACTGCGAAAGGGGAATTACCAGGCCTGCGAAGGTCAGAATGGCCCGGATATTCTCCTTTCGCAGGACCAGAGCCGGACCAGAGTTTGGGGGTAGCCATGCCAGTATCAACTGCATGGCTACCTCCAACCTCGTAATGAGGCCCAATGTATGTATAGCCTATCCATTGTAATCCTGAAAATCTCTCTAGTCGTATTTGGGGTATCTGAGATGGGCTTATGAAAACAAAAATCTATTGTGGATTGCCTCTTACTCAATATCCTCCAGAAATATAGAAAAAAACAGTTAAACAATGAGAAAAGCAGGAATTTGCTTTAAAAAAGAAAAGAAATTTAACAGGGACTTAATATCACTACTTATAAAAAAGCAAAAGACGATGAACACTGAAAATACCAGTGTTTAGATCATTACAACCACTCAATCTCAAATATATATTGGCCGAATATAAATATATTCTATGACACTGCAAATCACACATTCATTCGTTAGTGACCCCTTCTTCAAAATGTCCTCTCACAAGTAATCCTCTTGTACAATCTATGCATTGTTGGTTCAGTCTGTTTATTTCTACATTTTCTGTACATTAACTCCTCTTAATTGTCTTCCTTTGCCCTTAATGGCTTTCCATCTCTCAGTTTGCTCTTTCTCAATCCCCATTCCCTGGTGTCCTTAGGACTCGCCCTACTTTTCTCTGGTAGATCTCAGTCTGCTCCAGAGATTCATTACTTCAGTCTTACACTACATGTTTACTTTGTTCCCTCTAGTGCGCTATTCAATATTGTCCTCATACCCTGCTCTTCTCCATGCTTACTACAGCTACCAGATCTGTGCCTGATCCACCTTCTTGGCTTTCATGAACCACAGCTAACTGTGTGGCTCATGTATTAAGAGGACGAGGGTACTGTTCATTTAAGGAGAAGAACTTTTAAAATCAGAAAACCAAATTTACCATAGCTTCATAAAAACGTCATAAACATAAATATGTCTGATTAATGATGGAAGTTAAAATAAAAAAAATCTAGTAACGGGAAAGCCCTGGTGGGGAGGTTTGAACCAAGGTTCAAAGGCTGCTTGCTACACAAGCAAGTGTTCTGAAGTGTAGTATATGGAAAATCTGGAAGTGACATGTGTCCTTCAATTGTAGCTTATAACTCCCCAGATGCACTTGATAAGACAGAAAGACCTCAATTACAAAAAAGACAGCAGCTATTAAATACACATTTGGAAAGCCATGTGAGATACATAAAACGGATGCCAGTTTCAACGTGCATGTGTCCAGGGTTAAATTGCAGTTTGTAGCACAAATATAGCCCCACCAAGGCTACATGAAAGCTCGGTATCTACACCTGAGCCTCACAGTGGAAATGGTTGTGGTGTGGTGCAGTGGGTGTTAACCCCTCCACATCGCAGTATACCAGCAAGGTGACAGACACCACTCACTGAAGCAGCCCTACAGACCACAATCAGACAATATCACTCACTGAAGTAATCATGAAGAGGCAGCATGCCTGAACACACACACACACACACACACACACACACAAACGTAGATGCATTAGACATGAAGCACATGCATCCCTTCACAAAGTTACCCGGACACTTAGGCCAAATTGCTCTTAGACCTGAAGAACATGCTTACAATCAATAAGAATGAGATCACATACACCTTATTCCCTTATGCGGAAATGGCAACCATACAAGTATACATATAACTGCTTGCTTGATGCAGAACGCAACTAAACTGAGTGGCCATGAAACCCAAGATGGAAGACACAGCCATGGTAGATAATTGGGAGCCATCTGTGGGGAGAACGATCCAGTCTTGCTGCGCCAGCAAAAACAGCCACAGCTCAGACACCAAGTGCACAGTGCCAAGGTCATTAAGAAAAGGATGGTTTGAGCCAGTATTGGATAGGTACAGACAGTAAGAAAATCCCAGGCGAGCGACATAACTATCTACATAAACAAAGAAACAAATGTTGCAGAAATGTCAGGTTCTCATCAGCTTACACCTGACACAGGGGAGTAAACAGCTTGAACAAGTCCCCAGAGGCCAAGTGAGGAAATAACATCCGTAGTAAAACCATCTAAAAACCTCACAAATTACAGAGCATTATAATCCGAAATGTGGTCCCTATACACGTGTCTTGCAGTGGCAGAGAAGGCCTATTCAGAGAATCCATTTCAGTGGGACAAAAAAATACAATATAGCATGAATTTGAAAGATAGACTGTCCTGGTTTGCAGCTAGGGGAGTTGGAGAGTAGTAACCTTATTGGGACAAGGCAGGACTCTGAGGACCTTCTCACCAACCCCTCCCCCCACACCCGCATTGAGCTCTTGTGCTGGTAACCTTCCAAGGCAACAAGGCTGAGAAAGCCCACACTGGCCAATATCTACCCACCTCTAACACTTGCTTACACTTTGTTGCAGTAGCCACTCACAACACACTAGCATGACATAATTGCACTTGCAACATTTAGGAGGTGGCCACATGTGGAGCCACCAGATAGCTTGTAGCCAATGGAAGCACTAACCCCATATAGTTTATATATGTAGCCAACCTCACTAACCAATCATATCCCACCTTCGGTTTTTTGCAATCTATCATTTGTTTGTGATGTCACTTTGTATTCAAACTCCATAATCATTTTAATAATACTAATAATTATGATAGCCTGGAACCAGTTAAGGCATTGAAAATCTTGAGATGTCCATCTGTATCCCAGCTTTTATGAGATTCCATTGCTAAACTGAGGCCACAACTTCCAAAAACAGAAGTCGATATTCAACATGCCTCACATGACAACTGTTCGAAAAGAAAAAAAGCATAATGTGAAATTGAGAAACCTATCAAATGAACAAAGCAGAACAAAACATTTAATCTTTGAGACCTGGGTCTCTCAAAATTAAATAAATGCTGCTCTCTACTCCATCGCCCCCCCGCAGCCCCAGTGCAGTACAAAACAGTCTTCGCATGTCGCCCCACAGTACCTTAAGGAGATCAGTCTGACTGTTCCTCTGACATATTACGCCAAGCATCCTTTCACCTGCATTTACTTTAATCTTTGCCCAGACACAGCCCGCACACAGTACATCTTTTCTCTGATCCATTGAGTTGCATCCGAACAGCGAAAACTATTACTAGATTAAGCACCCACAGAACCTGAGTGCTTCTGGCCCACTGAACGGTCATTGCTCCCCAGAGACCAACACTCCACAAAAGACTTTCAAGTGGAAGAAGCTCAGCGCAGCGCAACTTTACACAGCCGGCCGCTGCCCCCACTCTTTGTCTACGCCACAGTCACCTCCAATTCCAGTGTGGATCCAGTGCAGACCACCAGCGAAGCCATCCCCAACTGAGACAACTGCTCTGCTGCTCCTCCTCTACACGGCGACCAAAAAGCTGACTCTGCAGCCCAGCTCCTGCTGACTGTAGACATGATACTCTTTGCCGGCCCCCAATGCCTCACCGTGGCCAACTGCTCAAAGACTGAGGCAGCAAAGCCTGCAGGCTGAGCGCAATGAGGCCTCACCAATTGCCGACTCTCTCATCACAGTGGATGCTGCACAGAGAATGGAGCTCCGCTCTCCGAAGATACCGCTGACCTTGCCCGAACAGCTCAGATCATCAGGCCCACTGCTAACAACATTCCCACTGCACCCGGGAACTGGTAACGCTCCTGAGCAATTCTACTCCTCGCAGCAGGACGCTATCAGGGACATACTGAAATAACTCTTCCCTGCAGCTCTTAATAGTTCCACTTGTAGCTCTTACAGGCACCACTTTTCAGACCTTGGATAGTTTGTTCTGCCTCCTCAGCAATTATCTCTGTTTGTTCATGGCCACTGTGACCAGCACTGCATGCACTCTGCTGCCCCTTGCAGCACTGCTCTGTCTGCCTCTCACAGACACTGCGGGCCCCCATGAGGACCTGGCACTGCTTCCTTGAGGCACACCAGTCTCTCAGCTGGCTCTCTCAGCTTCTCTCTGTCTGCCCCTTCCAGACCCGATAGGCCCCCAGGACCTGCCGATGTCTCCTTACATCAACAGCAGGCACTCACTTGCCCCACTGCAGCCATCAGCGCTCCTACTTCAAGAGAGGAGCTTCTCTGGGTTGGGGGGTGGGGGGTGTCCCTCTCATGGTGCTGTCCCTCCAGCAAAGCCAGCATCGTTGTTGCCATTGTTAAGTTGGGGTCCTGGCCAAGCACAACTCTGACACTGGGGTAGGAACAAGAGCCATCTTATCTGATTCCCAACTCCGGATACAGGGCACAGCAATACAGTTAAGTCACATCAGGTAAGTTACAAGGATGGCCATCCACTGGCATCCTCTCCCAGTCAACTCATCTTCTGAAATGACATTCACAGAGCCATTCAGATCATACAATTCTCACATACAACATTCCATGTTAGCTGCTCCTTGCATTCCATGCACACAGGGCAGGCGCAGGGAAAGAAAAGACAGAACACAGTGGTTTTGTCACATTTCTGGACTCCTCCGTTACTTGTGCATGGGGATTTCCCCCGAGCCAGACCTCTTGCTTTTTTGATGAGGGATCTCCCAACTCCCTTCTCCACTTCCGTGGTCACATTTGTAATAGTCTATTGGGAGGCAAAAAGACTGCACAAAACAGTGTCTGGAGGGCCTCCTATGTGCCTACCACTGAGAAACAATGGAGGTAATACATGTCCAAGCACGGTAAGAGCGTTAGTAGGGTGTGAGCACCTGAAAGGTTCCTGCACTCGCAACTGTAGTGTGCCACAGAAGCATTCTGGCATAAGAGACGGTCAAGGTAACCAGCAACGATATATTTATGTTCTATTTGTAGGGCACACTTTTACTGCAAATAGTTTCCTGGTACTACCCCCTAAGATATTGAAGTGTCATGAACCAGGAAAAGGTGAAGAGAATAGACTTGACTTTAATATATGGCAAAAGGCAGTCAAGGTAGGGAAAGACCTAAGATACAGTGGGAGAAAATTTCGAAGGGATGGGACGAGAACGGAAACGGCCCAGCCTCCACTCTGAGTGAAGCAAAACGATGTAGAGATTACACAACTTAGTAGGCAGAGGCACTCTCTAAGTAGTGTGATTTTGTGAGTTTCATTGGCAGAAATGGAGATGTAAACCAGGTGATGACAGGGTAATATAAAGGAAGACATACTGAAGACAGGAGCTAATGGAGAGAACATAAGCTATTTGACATTCCGGCTCTAGAACCAGTATCTGCATACAGACAATTTACATTTGCTTATTCATGCGATTCATTACAAGAGGTTGGGCAGTCAGTTAAAAACGAATGATACAGGGGAAGAAGTGATTAAATATTCGAAAGAAAGTGGCACCTAAGCATTATTTTGAACAATTCCACTGATTGAATGGCTAGTAAAGAGAAGTGAGGGTGGAAGGAGGAGCAGGGAGGATGAGGTACAGCTAGGATGTTGACAAAAGAGGAGTGTATAGATAATGGATGGAAATGCCATGGATGGATGGATTGAAACCTATGATGCAGGAACTTAAAGATGGAGCAGTTTTGCCTGGAGATCCATCCAAAGTGGTGAAGGTAGGTCGAGGTGAGGGAAGATCTGAAAAGATAGAAAAGTGCGAGTGTAGAAAAGTTCAAAGGTTCTTTGCGGGGAGTGAATGAATGGAAGGCAAGACAAGAAGTAGGACTGCATAGCAGTCTAGGTGGCTGAACACCAGGATTTTGTTAAGTCCTGGATGAGATATGGGCAGATATTTTACATGTTTAGAAAGTTGAAACTGGCTGCAGTAAACTAGAAAAATGTCAAGTCAGTGTCGAAGAGCACAGTAAACTGCAACTCTAGAGTGAAGGGGGGGATTCTGTGGGTAAAGAAGATGGAAGGAGGAAAAGTAGGGTTACCATTAGTGACTGGAGATGCCTACCATCATGGAGGATTTAAGCATTGGGTGGCATTAGGCCATCCAGTGGTTGACAAGGTTACAGGTCATTTGGTCGAAAATAAATGGTCGACAGGACAAATGGTCGACGCAATTTGGTCGAAAGACAAATGGTAGAATTTTTTTTTTTGTATTTTCACCTTTTTTTTTCTTGGGGGGGCCAACCCCCTTTTTTGCTAAAAAACCCTTTTTTTTTCCTAAACGAAAACCTGAAATATATATATATATATATCAATTAAAAAACAAATTTGACCATTTGTCTTTCAACCAAATTGCGTCGACCATTTGTCTGTCGACCATTTGTCTGTCGACCAAATGACTGGACAGCGGTTGACAACAGTAAGATAGTCAGTTATTCTGTCAGAAATAGCAGGAGGAGGAGAAACACCTCTGGGTATCATCAGAAAATGTGATAGAAGAAGACAAGGAAAAATTGAGTTTATCTAGGGAGGACATATATAGGGTGAAGAGGAGTTAGTTTAGGAGTGATACTTGAAGGATACCGACAGGAATGGTGTGGGAGAGCATGGTTTGGAGTTCCATAAGATGGAGAAGGAGATATTAGAGTGATAGAAGGCCCACCAGACAAGTTTGGTGTCCTTCCTTGACACCAAGAGAGGGATTTGGAGTAGGGAGGTTTGGCCTATAATGTTTAAGGTCAAATACAAAGACGATGAAGGAGAGGTGAGTGTGGGGAGCGGTGTTTAGGAAGCTGGAGATATGGAGTAGAATGGTTTCAGTGTTTGGAGCGGAACCCAGAATGGAAGGAGGACAGAGCTGCATAAGGTATGTACCGCAAAGTAGTTGACTATGTGGTTGGATGGCAAGTCTATTGAGGGATAGGAGAGAGAGACATCTATAGAATGAGGGATTGTTGGGTTTGACAGTGGATTTTCTTTAGCATGGATATTACTGTGTCTGTTTTGTATCAGACTGGGAAGAGACAAGTTGTAAAAGATAGATTGAAAAGGGTGGAAAATGTGAATTTATTTGAAGAACATGGATGTCAATTTTAATCTGAAAGGACATACAATAACATGTGTACAGATGGCAGAGGCATTCCCACAAAGAGTGCCTGTACAATAGCACAAAGATGAGAACAAGTGGTGAACCAGTTTATGAGGCTGTGAACAAAGTGGAACATAAAACAGAGACAAAACATGCAACACAAATGTAAGAAAAATAAGTGACATACAAAGATAACATTAACCTAGGGGGCAAGTGCTTCAAACTAAAGAGGAGTACTGTACAAATATATTACAGGCCCCAAATAGTGCACTTGCCACGAGCAATTGGTAATTGATTCTTGGCATGTAGCAAGTAATGTGTTGTGCATGTATGAAGTGTTGAGGGGGAGAATTACTTTTTATGTTTGGCTTATAGCTCCAAATTTGACATTTTTAAACCTGATTAAAAAAATGGCATTAAGTTTCTAGCGTCTAGCGAGCCCCAAAAAAGTTACTCATCACCTCAATTATCCACCCCAATTCAATGATAGCACACCACTTCTTACTCGCCACGAGTCAATTATCACTAGCAAATGGCTAGCAGCAAGGGCATATTTTGCGCCCTGATTACATTATTTTGTGCAACTGCAGTGGTGAATTCAGGTATAGTGAATTGGGGAGAGGGCAGGGCGATTTCCCACTCTAGCAAGTAAGTGAAGTTTAAGCTGAGCTTTGAAGAGATACACAGTTGGGCTAGCTTTGATTGTATTAGGCTATGGGTTCCAATGTGGCAGAACGAGTAGGCAGAATGAGAAGAAGTTAGTCATGGCACCGGAGGGCATATGACAGTGAGGGTGTGAGCTTTAGGCCCTTGGGTACGTGAATCTTTTACAGGATGGGATTACACGAGAATAATTCTGAGCCCAAATTACCGAACCAACTCAGGAAGATGGAAAGTAACTGTTTTATTAGCAATTATCTAAAACAGGGTGGTTACAATGAACATCAATGGACATACGCTCATTGTCAGCGATTTCCACACAAAATACACTTATATAGGGCCTCATCATGAGTTGGGCGATAACACTGGATCACGGGTTTGGCGTAACGGTTAGTGCCCATTCCCCATTGGGCCCATTCGGGAATTCCTCATTCCCCATTGGGCCCAATGGGGAGAATTTGCGCTATTACGGCCGGCGGATTTCCCGCTACAAGCTGGGGGGAAATCCTCCAAGGCTATGATCTGGCGGACCCTTAAATGTGGCAGTAATAGCGCTACCGCCGCATTTAATGGTTACCGCCAGACTCGTGATGAGGCCCATAGTCTTTTCATGCATCATAATGACATCACCCTACGTGGCAATAGTAAAAAACCTATCAGGGGTCGGGATTGGTTAAGGAAACATCTAAATATACAATCATATAGGAGCTAGGATTGTTATTGGCTGTCCTTTATCAGATGCACAACTCATGACTACCTCTTCATACGTGTCATTTAAGAAAAAATCAGTTACACACTGTTTCATTGGTTTCTCAAAATATAAGGTCCTTTTTTGTATGGACTAATACAATTGGATGGGAACGCTTGTGCTGTGTCTGGAACATTCTGTTCATTTAGCAACACATAAGCCAAGACACAGGTGCAGGGAGATAGGACATGAAGCTACCGCACCACCCAATTAGCACAATATCTCTCATCAACCATGCCTTCTGCCATGAAATTGTCTTTGTACTTGGCCTTGCAGATTATTCTCATCCTAGCCTAGGAATTCAATGGGAGTGAGGGCACCCACTATCGTATCTGGAACTCCAAGTTCAAGCCCTATTTTCAGCCTTGACTCACATGACAGGAGAAAACTATTCTGTTCATTCTGCAAGCTTTAAAAGTCTTTAACGTAAGAATATATATAGCGCTTTACTAAATGTGATGGCATTTTTATTGCAATTATTGCAAAATGTAGTGGCGTTTATGTTGCCAGCAGCGGTATAGCAGTTTTTTATTTAGCCAGTATAATTTAGCCTTAGTGGTAGTATGCAAAGTACAGGATTTACAACACAGCCAAACCCAAATTGAAACTGCAGAGAATGAAGTGCACCCATTTGTTTTTCTGTGATGCCTTATACATGGAGACTACATTAATCATATACTTGACTAACTGACTAACTTAATTAACATTGATAAATACTAATGCTAACCTCCATAACATTATAATGTAGTCTCATGTGCAAAATGAGGTGAAGATACATGTTTTGGTGACACTACTGAAATGCATTTTAAATGCACAATGGCATTTTTTTTCTTCCTTTCTGTGTTAGCTTGTGGAGAGAAGAAAGTATACACAGCAGGAAATAAAATGAAACAGTTGCTCAGAGAGCAAGGATTTAATTGTTCTGAAAATGAATGGTGGCGCAGAAAACATTCTTTTTGACCTGATTGGAAGAAAGTGTCTGCAGATCTGCCACATAAAAATGGGAAGGATACAAGCTTTGCTAATGGAAAAAGTTGTGGAGAGGAGTTAGTTGAGACTGGGCTGTGAAGACAGAGGGATTTCCAGGGGGTTACAGAGCGCTGGCTGGGAGAATTATCTTGCTGTGCTCCCCACACAAGATTTACAGAAGCATTTCACGCTGACTGGGCCTGCCTTTGCGAGTGGAGCAAGATCGTATTGAGAACTTCAAAGAAGTGCTAATCTCGGTAAGATTTGTGCCAAGTGAGGATCATTTGAATGTCGCATGGTTGGCTACAAATGATTACAGTGTAGAAAGGTTAGGGAAGTACTGCATGTGTAATCTTGGCATTTCAGGATGTGGGAATATTAATTTATGCTTCAAATAGACCTGCTTGTTCTGTTTTGCTTTCTTTTGTATTCCAGAGGCTGCTTTCAATAACCATGGTAAGACTTGATGACATGTAATTGTAATTCAATATAATAAGTATCTATGAAAACAAATGTGAGTTTGTGTCATTCATGCATCTGTGAATTATTGCCAATAGACAAGGTCTAAAAGAGGAGGCCCATATGAGTGCAGTAGTGCATCTACCAATTTACTAATGCAAGTAACAGATGAGCGAAGGTTTGTGTGCGGTATGATGACTGCCCTTTTCTTGGATGCTGATGGGAAAGGCATAGATTACTGGATGTAAATAAGCCAGTGATACTTTATGACATAGATTACTGGATGTATACAAGCCAGTGATACTTTATGACATAGATTACTGGAGGTATCTAAGCCAGTAATACCAGCCACAAACTATAGGTGGCACACTATATAATATTATTGGGTTATAACAGTGCATAGGTCTAAGGCTCTCTATAGACCACTGGGAGGTATTCTAATAGAAAGGAAGGTTTTGTTTTATTTTGGGATTCTAGTATAAGGAAGGAAACCATGCTCATCACTAAATACTGCAAAACAAAATAACACTAAAATTACCACCAATATAAGCTAACAAGGTATGGCAAGACTAATTTACCACCAAATTACCACCAATATTTTTAGGGTAAGAAAATACCGCCAAACCCCAAATTTACCCCAATAAGAGAAAATATCTTACATTAATAAATTAAAACTTGGCAACATTCTGTATTTTGTCTTGCACCTTAATGTGAGAGGATTCATCCACCGCAAACAAGTTCTTCTGCAGCGTAGATAGCTGGCCTCGATTTCTAGGATCTTGACTTCAGGCCAGACAGCCTCGCCACGCTGCTTCAGCACCCTGTTTATTCAACTGTGACACAGCCTTTCATGTTTTCTCCATGGCCTTTGGCTTCATTATTTTATGATACCAATGTCCAGCTTCTGTACAATGGCGGCTTTGCCTGCTCTATATTCACTACCTGTAGCTAGCCTACACAATGACTTGATCTATCTTGCGTTGCAGCATCTTTACATTCTTCATTCTTCATGATTTCATCAGTATTTTCTACAGTGTACTTTTCTTCTTTATACTTTTAATGGTTCACTTAATTCTTCAATTCATTATTTCTTCTCTGAGATCCATATATTGGGCCTCATTCCGAGTTTGGAGGTAGCCATGGCGCTATTTGCACCATGGCTGCCACCAAACCCGGGTCCGTGGCAGGTCTGGGTGAATAGGGACTTACCGGGACATTCCGACCTGTGCGGACCTGGTAAGTCCCCATTCAACCAACCATTCCCCATTCCCAATGAGCCCCTATAGCCCGTTATTAGCACCCTGGTCTCTTAGCGGGACCCACAAAGACGTGTGGTCAGACCACACAGCCTTTGCGGGTCCCGCTAAGGGGCCTTGGAATTGGGCGGTAAGGGTTTAACGGCACCGGTTTCCTTACAAGTGACCATTAACCCTTACCGCCCAACTCGGAGTGAGGCCCATTGTCTCCATTCAATACGTCGGGACCTCATGCACATTTTCTTGTGATGTCATCAGTCTGTCTTCTCATCAGTCTGTCTTCTTAGTTTGTTCTCATATATCTTCAGGGTTCACTTCCCGCAGGCTGTCATAACCTTGTGGATACATTCGATACGGTTGTCTCAATGGATATCTTTTTCCAAACACTCGCTGCGGTATTGGTATGATAGCTGGTGTCAGACAAGGCCCAGTCTCATGTCTCCAATACAAAGGAGTCAGGGGGCGGAATCTACTGCTAATGTATACATCTGCTCCTCTACAGGTGAATGCAAATGAGGAGAAGAGGGAAAGAGATGGTGAGTTGACAGAGATATAATAAGACAATTTATGAGGAGCGAGAGCATTAATAGGTTTGTAGACTGGGAGAAGGAACTTGAAAAGCATATAGAGCCAACCTGCATTGTGTCAGTAGGTAGGTACAAGTGGGGCAGGATCCGGGTAGGTTGTAGAGAAAGTGGGTAGCAAGTTGAGGATTTTGTGTGTGAAAACACAGAGAAAATATCGAGGCTGAGTACCCCAAAAGGAAATACACCGAACACGGGTTACAAAGGAACATACAAAGATCTTTTATTTTATACTGAACAGTTTCAAAGGACAAAGCAACAGATAGCTATCGGCCCTCAGTACAACACAACGAACTCCAGCGTGGTTCGGTGTGCTCAGTGAGTGGGACTGTACATTAGAATAGTCGCACCTTTTATGCTTTTGAAAACATGATGTCCACCCCCACTGTGGGTTAATATTCCTCTAATACATTACTGATCTAGGGTTCATGCCGGGTTCACACATCTATACACTTAGGGTTTGCCTTTAATACATTCGTCAACAAGCCTACACGGCAACAGTGTATTTTAGGATTCCTCATAGAGTCCTCTCAAACATTAACACAATGTAGTTAAACAAGTGTTCTTGGTTCAGTATTTGGATACATTGTTCTTAACATACGCTGGCGGATTAGTTTCATTGGCACGAGTAATCCTTTACACACAGGTCAACGAAGGACAAGGTCTCCGTTCATGACCCTAACAAGTGGCCTGCAGGCTAGTTACACATTAGTTTATACATAGAGGTCAAGACGGCCATGTTACACTTTCGGAATGACACTATTCACCATTTTTGCTCACAAGGTCACTTTGCAGAGAGAACCTAAAATGGCGGTTTGACCTAAAATGGCGGCTTACATTGATTCTAAGGTCGGGACCTTGCAACACAGATTTCTTCGCAAGTGGCTTACAAGCAGCTTGGCATAGGCCAATATACATATATTCATCAGAATAGGGGACATGATATCATTTTCCGTTTGACAAACCCTCCTTTTGGCCTATGCCAATTGCTAAACTACTTCTGATCCACCTGCAAACAACTCCATGTATCATCGTCCATGCACACTGAATCGCTGTCAGAAATATCTATTGCCATTAGATCATTCGCTAAAATTTCTTTTAACACATATTCTTTGGAGGTTTTATCTGGGGCATACACCTTATGTCCTATTGTACCTATCGCCCGTGCACAACATCTCCCTAGCATCGAACACATACTAGGTAAACACTGGATACAACAGCAAAGTAATAACAGAATTCCCAAAATGATCAGCAAGACCGAAAGCACCTTCCAACCCCAAGATCACAAGAAGTCCCAGAACCAAGCGCTAAGATCCCAGTTTCCCTCAGGAACATGCACTTCTGAACTAAGGACGTGCAGATTCTGTATTGCTTTGAAGATAGTTGGGGAGGAATATGGCACAAAAACACAGCAAGCGGACCCCACCAATTTACACACTCCACCACGTTCAGCCAGAATGACATCTAATGCCATCCGGTTCTGAAGTGCTACTAATCTTGTTGCCTTCTGTTCTAATGTCATATTATAGAGTATGTCTGTGGTCCGGTTGATTGTTCTCTCCAGTACTCTCGCTAGTCCCCTGATATCCTCAGAATTTGCTATCTACCCCCAAAACGGCACAAAAGATTTTGCTACATCTCCCAAGACCTGTGCTGGAGTGTCACCATTCTCGTCTCGTCATGGACGAGCCTTCGAAACCTCGACAGAACTAGCTATGAACACCCCAGGTAACAGGATCCCTAAATAACAAGTTCCCTGCCAATCCCTGGGTAACCATGGAAATGCTACATTACCGCAAACAAAGTAGACAGGTTTGCCTACATACAAAGGTCTGTCTTCCCCAGTCAAATTTGCAACGTTGGCACAACCTCTAAAATCTCCCATTGACTGAGTACCATTCCTCTGTATGCAGAAAGAAACTGAATCGGGGCTATGGTTAACAGTGTACGAAGGAGGCATGGCATCCTTATTGCCTATCGGAGCCATCTTGAAGGAAATCAAAGATTGAAAGGGACGAGACAGTCTATCAGAGGGCTTAATAGAAGCAACGTTAAGCTTGCTCCTATTTGCAAAAAGTGAGCATCCCAGGGGAGTCAGAACACGTCTCTCAAAACTATTCAAATTAGTACTATCAATGTTCCCCGAAATGCTATCATTCCATCGGCCAAAGAACAGTGCTCTAAGAGAAGCATAACAAGCAGTTGTCAAAGGTAAAGGGATGGATATACCAACCTAGCCCCTTATCCCGATGTTGCGGTAAATGCGAGCAGACCCAACAGTTGGACCTATTAAAAATGGCATGTGTAGCATTCATGATAAGTAACAATGTATTGTTATAATATCTTTGTCTATGCTGAGAGTCTCTATGAGACAGAGTATGCAAATGCACAAAAGGAGTAAAAACAGTGGGTACATTTTCAGTCAGTAACAAGAACTCTAAAGGATGAACTTCCTCGAGGTACCATAGGCCTAAAACAGTGACTATTATAAAACCAATTAACATTATAAAAAGACAGCAATACATTTTCGGGGCCCAAGTGGCTTGCCCATTATCCCGGCTGGACACACAATCATTTATCAGTCCAATACGAGCGGTAGCGCTGGCAGGCACTGCAGTCTTCAAACGGAAACCTCCAATGTTCGTTGCTGGCGACCTCCCGGCCGAGCGACTTCTTAGTCCTTCCACAACCCTAGCCAACAGAATCCCCTTTTCTCAACCAATTACTTGGGCAAAAAACTGCGAGCCCTTGATGAATTTCCTTTCCTCTTCGAATGCACAGCCGAACCGTGCCGTAAGTCTATTTCCTTGGACGTAAATTGTACCTTGCTGTTCCCGGTACTGATTGATCTGAGAACAATGTGTCGTCACTTCCCATTGAAAGCAATGTATCAAGAGCAAGTGAAGATGCAGAATCCGAAATGACAGTTTCCGGAAGCAAAACTTTTGGAGAGTGTGGAGATGAAATGGCAGGTTCCCCAAGCATCACGGGCTCAGAGAGATTCTCTGATGCACTCTCAACGCTATTTACTACTTCAGGATCGTTGGTTGCAGCATTAGTGAGGAGTTCTGTTTCTTCTGTATCGTATGGCACTGGGTGAGGAAGTTTCTTGAGATGCGACGCGTGGATCCAGTTTTTTTGGCCTGCGACACGCACCGCCGTCTGTGTGACCAGCAAGACCTGGAATGAGCCCCGCCAACGAGGTGCAATGCAAGAAGAACGCTCAAATGCCTTGGTGAGCACCCAATCTCCGGGCCGAATACCTGTGTGATATTCGGCCCAGGCCCTCGTATCACACAGGTAAAGCCTCTCGCACCTGGTGATAAATCAAATACAGATTTTTTGTCAACTGGCTACAGTACTCTGAAGGAAGTACATTTTCGACATTCTTTAAAGATCGACATTTCGGAAGGTTCCAGATATTGGCAAGTCTCCCCATTACCACTTCAAATGGAGAGAGCCCAGTCTTAGTTTGAGGGGTTGTACGCATGGCTAGTAACACGATCGGTAAGGCGTCCGCCCATTTTTGTTTGGTGCCGGCACACGTCTTAGCGAGCTTGTTCTTGATGATACCATTGTGTCTTTTTACTAGTCCGGCACTCTGAGCATGTCTGGCCGAATGGAACCATTTGTCGATTTGTTATGCTGCACATATCTGCAGAATTACAGCAGCGACAAAATGTGGACCATTGTCCGAGCAGATGACTCTTGGTAGCCCGAACCTAGGAAAATATTCCTTTAATATAGTTTTTGCAGTACTCATGGTTGTAGCGTCCTTGACAGGGAAAGCCTCGACTCATTTGCTAAAAGCACAGATGACAACTAAAACGTATTTTAAATTATTACAACGTTCCATTTCAAAGAAATCAAAGTGGATGACCTCAAAGGGGACAGAAGGTGGCCCGAAACTTCCCCTTGGAGTTGGTGTTCCCTTTCCTACATTGTGCTGTAAACAGATCATACAGTCTTGGACATAGCGCTGAGCTATTTTAGAAATGTTGTCATTCGCCCAAACTTTTTCTAGCATTTTCGTAACCTTCTGAGCACATATATGTGTAGGGCCATGGGCCATGACGACCATCATCATTACATATGCATCAGGAAGTAGCCATTTTCCTTCAACCACATCCACCCAACAACCATCGTCATCGAGTTTCCCCAAGCCCTCAGCCCACATCTTGGATTCTCCTAACGTGGCATCGGCTTGGATATCCCTTACGGACCCACCACCCTCGTCCATTCCATAGGCATTTACAGTCTCCCTTGAAACATACATCTCCGTAAAGACATTGGTGGCAGTCTGTTTAGCTATCTGATCAGCGAAAGCATTCCCTTTTTCCTATATCATCTATAATCCTTCAATGTGCTGCACATTTCACGACAGCTAACTGAGTAGGGAGTGCAAGCACTGAGAGCAGTTGTACTATTAGGGAGCCATGCTGGATCTTTGTACCATGTGAAGTTATAATCCTCTCTCTGACCAAAGTCTCCCAAAGCTGTGAACCACCCCAAAGGCATACTGACTATCAGTATATATGTTTACTGTAAGCCCTTCAGAAAGTTCACAAGCTCGGGTCACTGCTATAATCTCTGCGGCCTGCGCAGAGTTATGCGTGATTCTCTTGGTTCCCACAACCGTGCTCAATGTAGTGATTGCATAAGCAGCTGTGGATGTACCATCCGGAAGTTTGAAGCAGGAGCCGTCACAAAACAGCTCCCCTTGTGGATTGTTCAAAGGAGTGTCTTTCAGATCAATTCTACCCTGTGGGCCTCATTACACGGGTGGCGGGGAACCATGGCGCTATTAGCACCATGGTTCATGCCGGTAAAATACCGGCACCGCCTTGGTGGAAAGGGGAATTACCGCCCTATTCCAAGGTTGGCGGGGCGGTAATTCCCCCTTCCACCATTGCCCTTCCCCATTCCCATTTTTGCCCCATATGACATAATGGGAATGGGGAAGGTGCTAATTATGGTACCGCAAATTGCGGTACCGTAATTAGCTCCCTGGTCCCTTTGAGGGTTGGGTTTTAGCGCCTGCAAAAAGCAAGCGTTAAATTCCCCAACCCGCAAAGGGACCTCGTAGTAAGGTGGTAAGGATTTACCGGTACCAGTAAAATACCGGTACCGGTAAACCCTTACCGCCATCCGTGTAATGAGGCCCTTTGTCTCTTGTTCGGTAGTATATAGACAGTCATGTGACTCTTCATCACTGCAAACAGTACCTTGCGGGAGGGGTAAGAGTTCAGCCGGGTTAAGAACACAACACCTCTTAATTTGTATGTGAGGAGCAAACAAGATCAATTCATATATCATCAACTGTGCGGAAGTGAGGTGTTGCGTTTGGGTTCTGTTTAGTAGAACATCTACAGAGTGAGGCACCATCAGGGTTAGATCATGGCCTAGAACCATTCCCTCACTCTACAGACGCAGCAGCAGCAGCGAAAGCTCGCAAACATCTTGGCAAAGTGCATGCTACAGGATCAAGGGCGGAAGAAAAGTAACCGCATGGCCTATTCTTCCCTCCATGTTCCTGCGTTAATACAGCCAAAGCACATCCATCACATTCATGCACAAACAACACAAAAGCCTTTTCATAATTTGGTGTGCCCAAAACTGGTGCCGAGCATAATGCAGTCTTCAGGAGATCAAATGATTGCTGGTGTTCCGTGCTCCACGGCAATGGCGGAGAAATGCCCTTCTTCATCAAAGCCAACATCGGCTTAATCACTAGTGAGAAGTTTGGGATCCACAACCTACAGTAAGAAGCCATACCTATCAAGGCTCTAACTTCCTTCTGCGTATTTGGGACAGACATGCCAGAAATGTGTTTTATTCATTCAGGTGTCAATCTTCTTCCCTCCTTTGACAGGAGATAGCCTAAATAGGCGACCTCCTGACAACAATATTGAAACTTAACTTTTTAAGCCAAGCTTTGTGACCATGTTTAGTCAGGTGAATAAGCAATAACACAGTGCCCTCCTTACAAGCGCTCTCAGAGTCGGCAGCTAAAAGTAAGTCATCAACATACTGAAGCAGTGTACAAGAAGAGGGCAATTCAAGGGTATCAAGCTGTTCTTTCAAAGCCCTACTGTAATTGCTAGGACTTTCCGTGTAACCTTGTGGCGCACGGGTAAAGGTGAACGAGCATCCCCCTAAGGTGAACGCGAACAAGTATCTACTGTCCTTGTGTGTAGGAATACTAAAGGAAG
The DNA here is from genome assembly GCF_040938575.1 of Ambystoma mexicanum. Taxonomy (NCBI): domain Eukaryota; kingdom Metazoa; phylum Chordata; class Amphibia; order Caudata; family Ambystomatidae; genus Ambystoma; species Ambystoma mexicanum. The sequence continues at coordinate 1,407,184,540 of NC_090931.1, read as the reverse complement.
CATTCTTCAGATCCACAACACTAAGTAAGTAGCTGAAGCCGGAATCATAGTTAATATTGTCGTCACATCAGGCACAATCGGAAATTGCAGAGCGACAACCTTGTTGATGGCACATAGATCAATTATGAAACGAAAAGGAATTGCATTATCGCCTTTTTTGTACATGGGTAAAATTGGACTATTGCACAAACTACCTGCAATTTCCTCAATCACCCCGCTGTGCACAAGATCGGAAACAATGCATTTCAAAGCTTGCTCGCCCTCAACTGAAATCTTATATTGTGGAATACGTGGCAGCTTTATTCAAGACTATTTTAACAGGCTCGATCTGTAAAACGCCAACATCATTATCGTCAATTGCCCAAAAACTATCTGGTACATCTCTGAGTTCTGGTGGCAAAGGTCTGGTTAAGAATTGAGAGACAGAAAGTTGCTATGGTGAAATCGTCAAACGCACTCCATCAGAAGAACAATGAATTACCGCATTTAATTCCTTCAACAGATTCAACCCCAGCAAATTCTCTCCACAATTCGAAAGTCAAAAGGAATGGACAGTGGTCCATAAAGGGACCCAAAGAAATAGGTACCGGCAAAGCAACTGGACGAACAACTGGTGTGACAGAAAACCCTACAGAAACATTGATTTGCCCTGACAGTGGAATGTTTGGAACCCGAGAATGATCAATGGAACACTTCTGTGCCCCAGTATCTACCAAGAATAGATGTTTCCTATTTCCCACTACCATTTCAACGTAGGGACCTTTCTGATTGACGGCAATAGGCGTAGGTTCCAAACCCTGCTTCGGGCAATCCTAACGATACAGAATATCATCAAAAGGAAACTCTTCAGAGAGGTAAGCAGCAGAAGGATGATCAAATATGTTTCTAGTATCCACACTTGGTGCCTGATTATCCTGCGAAAAAGGTTGCTGTGGGTCTTGTGTAAACTGACCTCTCTGTACACTAGAGAGGTGGGGGGATTAAACTATGGACCAAAACGCCCCCTAACTTTAGGAACACCTAAAAAATATAAACTAAAGAGTGGTCCACAGTATATTATCACAATGTCACGTGTCCAACCTCACTAATTGGAAGGCAGGGAGAGGGGTAAACAGTACCCACTTAACATAACTATAAACATTAGTGCTTACCGTTATTGGTGCTACACACGGAAAATAGAACCAAGTATACAATTATTCATTTTATTAACCTTCAATGGTAAGAATACATCATAAAAATGCCAACATGGCATAATACATCATTTAATACAAAAATAACATCGTCCTTAAAAACTTTTAGTACAGAATGGACTAAAAAACAGGGAAAACAACCATTTCACATCAGTGACAGTATAAGTACACCGGGAGACAGGGGTGTACGTGTAAACCTAAAAAACCACACAGTCAAGGATTACAAGAAGCACAAAAAAATCTAAATCAATATGTTGCTAATAAACCTAACCACAATGATTAGGTTAAGGAAAAAAAGAATTATATCACACAACTAAAATAACTAATAACTATCACACGACTTCACTCCCATTTAACCCGACATGTTTCATTCCTCACTCATTTCATACACACGCAGTCAGGGGAAATTCATCAGGGGTGTATACTTAAAAAGCATGATCTGTCTCAATTGGTCGTTTTAAGCGGCACAGCTGTAGTTACCGCCTCACAACTTGAATGGTTCAAGGTGGACATTTAATGTACCACACATATTTAGCCAAATTCCGCGTTTTAAGAATTACGTGAAAAAACTGGCTTTAGCAACGGCACCTGGATCCATGCACTTTGCAAATAAACTGTAAAAATGTGTCCGTTACAAAAACATTTAATTTCTTGAGGTTAGAGTAGAGTTCGGACTATCTTCCCGTAAGGAACGGGCACGTGACACCTTACGGTTGCTTACAAAAGACTTCAACCGACGGCGGTAGATGGTGAGTATCTGGGCAGATTCCAGTGGTCTCTGTCGCCTCTCTTAAGTTAAAGGCGTTGTATATCGCTTTAATACGCTTATACGCTTGGCTAAAAAGTTGCCGTGTTGTACCGCGTTGTACCGCCCAGTCAAGTATGTCTACGATACGAAGTCAACAACACCGCAGCGCAATTCATCAGCTGCTGGCGTGTCCTCTGGTAAAGTGCAGCCCGATTGAGTCTGGGTCTCGTCGTCGCGTCACGTTAATCGGTATCTGACCTCTACCAGGGCTCCCTGCCCCTGGGCGACCTCTGGATTGTCTACCCATATTTCCAAATGTGTTATTCGACCATTGTCGAAAAATGGGGCATTGCGCATGCCAATAACCCTCTTGCCGACAATAGGCACACTGGTTAATGTTCACAGGACCCATGGGCACATTCCCTTGTGGAACAAACTGACCTCTAATCTGTGAACTACCCCCTCTCGGACCTCTAACAATTTGCTGTAATAATACTTTAGTCTTTAAATCACCTTTTCTCTTCTCTACTCTTTCCATTATTGACATGATTCTCGTAGTGTTGAGCCATGTGCAGTACTTCTGATTGGGACTTCGCCTGCCAAGCCCTCTCAGAGACATAATTTGTGACTGGATGTTAGGCAGCAATCCACGCACAAATTTGTCCACAAATATTATTTTCCAAGACTCTGTGCCTAAGCCTTGTCCACTGAAATCCGAGAATACCTGTTCGAACCGAGCACCCTCAGACTTCCCTTGGACACAGGCCGTAAGCTTGTCCCAGATAATCCTCTTTTCTGGAATTATAGTTTTCAATTTTGCAATGATTCTATCAGGCAAAGTTAGTATCACCTGAGGCGGTCTCTCACCAGTTGGCCTTTCTCCATCAAGTCTAATTATGTTAGCCCATGTATCTCCCAACCCTGGTACATCATCTATAGTCCTAACCTGTTTCCGCAAATCTACGGGCAGGAGTACAGGAAATAACAGATTAATATCACCCAAGGTGAATACTGAGGACTGCAAGACAGACTCAATTTCTTTATAGAATCCTGTCGGATTTTTCCTAATATCGGGAATAGATTGTCTAATAGTGTTCACTTTCTGTCTTGAGAACGGGACGTGAACAAACTGTGGTACATAATGTGCAGGAATGTTCACAGCAACTATTCCCCCTGCAGCATCGGCCGCAATCTCAAACTTCGGGACAAATGTCAGAGGAACCTCTCTCATAGGCAACTGAGAAGTAGGCAACGCTGAACGCTTACTAAGCAACAGAGCCAAGTCGAGCACTAAAGCAGTCGAAGAAGTGTCAAGTGAAAAAGCTCTCTTATAAATACTCAATAACTCTGTGGGACAACTAATCTTTTTCTTTACACATTCATCCTGCAGGTACTCTATCATTACCTGTATCACTTTCCTCTGTATTTCTGGCCTCTAGTGACTATATGTGTCATATACCTCAACAGGAGTTATCAACATGTCTGAAATCCATCTAATCGTGTCTTTCGTACAAATTCGTACTTCCTCAGATATCGATTTACGACAAGGAAGGAACCGTTTCTGTACATACATACTACCCTCGTCGTCATCCTCATTCTGTAACCTTTCCAACTCCTTTCCATACTGAAATATCCTCTCGACATGCTCATGTACTTTCTCCACAGTATCTCTTGAAAACGCTAAAGTGTTCAGATCCCTAAACCCTTGTGGGAGATCTGAATTATATAATTTGCCCCACATTACACATAAATGAATCCCTAAACTTCAATAAAAACATTTTTCTCAGGAAAATTATCTATATTAGAAAGTGTGGCAAGAACATTAGCTCGATCATCCCTCTCTATACAATGCTTAGCCCATGCAATCAAATATCGTTTCTTTTCTGGAGGTACAGTATTGCGAGTAACAACTCTCGACCCCGCACACTGATCGACTACAAGACCACTTGGAAGAGGGGGGGCAGGTAAATTCAATGGAGGTACTGTTACTGGTGCAATAGGAAGAGGTGGAGGAACAGGTGGAGGAACAACAACTGGAGGAAGAGGACCATTAGGAGGAGCAGGAACAACAGGAACAACAGGAACAACAGCAGGAAGAGCAGGAATAACATCAGGAAGAGGCAAAGCGGCAGGAAGAGGAACATACGGAGGTGGCGCAGAGGCACCAGACCTTTGTTCATGTAACAATGCATCAATAAGTTCATCAGAAACATGGAAGTCTTTGGAAGGATAGATTTTCCGAATGCCAAGTGAGAAAGCCCTATCCATATTCCTAGCTGACTCAGACTGTTTATCTTGGTCATACATCAACTCTTTTTCGGCATTCGTCTTATGACGGCGCGCATGTTTTTCTCTACTCTTAAGTTGCTGTAACGCTTCTTTTTTCCAATTCTGCAAAACATCAAATGCTGCAGGTCTAGCCTTTTTCTTTAATAGAATTGACTCTAAATACTCAATATGAGGGATTTCAAAACTACCATTGATTGGCCACTGAAGTTCGGAGGCATGTCTGGTTTGTCTGTGCCAAATATCATTAAACACTATACTTCCAATGCCATGCTTACAGTACATAGTACAAGCCGGCGACCCCTCCTGTGGTGCCAGATGGCTAAATTCCAAAGATTGTCTATCGCTGCGGAATAACACCCTGAAACAGGTAGACAATTTTTCCAGGCATATCAAAATATTGGTTTTACCTGGTCAATAATTGTGTCTGCAGATACAATGCGACAAAACAAATTATCAGGATACTTAAAAATCGGGTCACGACTCACCTGATCAATCCTAAGGAGGTCCGATCAGATCTCTAAATTCTTACATGACTAATCTTACCTCGTGTTTGGTGACTTCGGCAAATCTGCCCCCCTCGATAAGTGGACCCTCGTCAAGATGGCGTCTCGGACCACACGCTAATCGTCCAGGGATCGGGTCATGCAGCGCTGCTGAGGTGTCACGTCTCTTTCAGAAGGGGCCCCTTATTTTGTCACACTGTCCGATCCCGGTCCAATAGCATGTGTCAACCTTCGACAATCCGGCATCAATCTTGAGGGTCCCCATTCGGTGCCAACTGTAAAAACAAAGAGAAAATATCGAGGCTGAGTACCCCAAAAGGAAATACACGGGTTACAAAGGAACATACAAAGATCTTTTATTTTATACTGAACAGTTTCAAAGGACAAAGCAACAGATAGCTATCGGCCCTCAGTACAACACAACAAACTCCAGCTTGGTTCGGTGTGCTCAGTGAGTGGGACTGTACATTAGAATAGTCACACCTTTTATACTTTTGAAAACATGATGTCCACCCACATTGTGGGTTAATATTCCTCTAATACATTACTGATCTAGGGTTCATGCCGGGTTCACACATCTATACACTTAGGGTTTGCCTTTAATACATTTGTCAACAAGCCTACACGGCAACAGTGTATTTTAGGATTCCTCATAGAGTCTTCTCAAACATTAATACAATGTAGTTAAACAAGTGTTCTTGGTTCAGTATTTGGATACATTGTTCTTAACATACGCTCGTGGTTTAGTTTCATTGGCACGAGTAATCCTTTACACACAGGTCAACGAAGGACAAGGTCTCAGTTCATGACCCTAACAAGTGGCCTGCAGGCTAGTTACACATTAGTTTATGCATAGAGGTCAAGATGGCCATGTTACACTTTCGTAATTACACTGTCCACCATTTTAGCTCACGGGGTGACTTTGCAGAGAGAACCTAACATGGCAGTTTGACCTAAAAAGGCGGCTTACATTGATTCTTAGGTCGGTACCTTGCAACACGGATTTCTTCGCAAGTGGATTACAAGCAGCTTGGCGTAGGCCAATAAACATATATTCATCACAATAGGGGGCACGATATAATTTCCTGTTTGACATGTGTAGAGGGAGGAAGGAGTAGAGAGGAAGGCCTGAGTAGTGGGTAAGATTGCAGGGCATTAGAGTGGAGATTAGAGATTTTGTATAGTAGTTAGTAGGAAAAAGGAGCATTTTCTGAACATTGAGATGGATAATACCAGCAGCAGTGGTGGGAGTAGTTATGAATTGTTGTAGGCTGAGGCTGCTTTCTAAAAGGATGCCAAGATTTCCAGCTTTGGGTGAGGGAGCAAGAAGGTCAGGTGGGAAGGAGATGAGAGAGGGAAGGCAAGGGTTGGTGTTGTTGGAAGCTGGGATTTCCGTCTTTAAAGAGACTATCATGAGGCAGCAGAGAGCCATCTAATGACAGATTTCAGGAATACAGTTGGTATTTTGTTCAAAGGTGGCTGGGGAGAAAGGTTGAGATACGTATTCTGAGGGCAGTGGTAAAGAGGTTGAACATCAGAGATTTAAGGACCATCCTTGCGGAATGATGACAGGGAGAGGGGTGGGGACCAAGATTTAAAGGTTTTAAGAGATTTTAAAGGATCAACCGTACAGGTAGGAGGCAAATTCAGATGAGAACAGATTTGCGAATCTCAAGGAGAGGAGGAGGAGAGAGGAGTAGTTGACAGTGCCAAGTGCACCATGGAGGACCAACAGGATGAGTATATAAGAGAGTTTGGAGTGGTGGGCATCAGAAACAAAGTTGGAGACAAGCATGACGAAGTCTCTGTGTAGTGTTTACTAGGGAAACTAGACTTGTGTTGATCTCGAAGGCCATTATCCTCAAGGTAAATACTGATCCAGTTGATGACCACTAACTCAAGGACCTTTGAATAATGGGGAGAGAGGGGAACTGGGCAGTAGTTAATCAGAAAGCTTGGCTCAGAAGAGGGTTTCATCAAAAAGGGCAGGCCAGTTGCAGATTTGTAGGAGGCAGAGAAGAATCTAGCAGACATAAAGAGAATAAAGATCTCATAGAGATGAGGGCAGGTGATTGAGACCAAGTCTTTGGCCATTTGAGGAGCAAACAGACTAATAAGAGCATATGATAGGTCAGCACTGCGAAGGATGGGTGCTCATTTGGTAGGGGAGAAGTAGAGTACAGAAGGATAAAGGGGAGAGGTGGTAGAAAGAAGGAGGGTGGGGACAGAGGGAAAGGAGGGCTATTAGAGTGTCGAGAACTTTCAGAATTTTAGAGGAAAAGCAGTGAGCAAAGGCATTATCGGAGAGGGAGAGGGCAATGGATACAGGCATCTAAGATGTGAGCCAAGAGTGGAGGGTAGATGAAAGTTTACTGGGGTGATTGTGAAGTAAGGAGATTAGGTTGGGGAAGTAGGAGGTTTTTTCAGGGTACAGTACAGGGGTGATAGCAGTAAGGAAATTTTGTGAGCTAGAAGTAGGGTGGCAAGGTTCGAAATTGAAGGGAGCTATTTGTCTCCTGCTTGTAGCCTAGAAGAGCCTGGATAGTTTGACACCTACCAGGAGCTACTTTTGACTCCCCAGGCAAATTGATGCTGAACACATACACATAGAAACACACACCCACATAAATGTAACTATTTGCATTTGGGACAACCTATAAACATTAGGACACATCTATACATCGTTTAAAGCATAGTGGGTCATACATGTAAATGATGGACACAAATCTAACTTTGCATCTTATGTTGGAGTTAGCAATAGTATGCACTAGCTCCTCATTCACTATTGGTAGCTTCTGGTCACTTGTTGATGCCAGATACAAAGACACTGCTTTTAGCTCTTGCTTATTCAATCTTAATTTTAAAAACTCTGTTTGGGGGTCCAGGATTTGCACCAGCATTGTAGCTCATGGTGCATATCCGTTTTGAGGGTCTGGATCTCAAATGTGGTCTAGAGCAGAGCACTGGGAAGGGAAGGTGTGAATGTGCGTAAGTCATAAGCGCATAGAGAAAGTCAGAAAAGGCATTGTCAATAGAAGTCATTCCACGTCATGAATAGGGGAGAGGGGTCCTCACATCTTCATGGTAAGAGGCAAAAGGGTGCAGCTTGAATTTCCTCTTGTTCACTGAAGAGGGGATGTAGAGAACTAATCAGTGGAGGGACTGAGAATTAAAGTGAACACCACTCACAATCAGCCGATGCAAAATGTACTCACACAGACAAGACACCAAACACAACAAGAAAATGCACACCCTACCTAACCAGTATCCATCTCATTCCTCAACCATAAGTCCCACCACACCGAGATGTAAATATACCAAACCCAACACACCATCCTCACGCACACAACACCACAAACAGCACCCATCCTCAACACTCTATTAAACATTACCAAACCCTCTTTATATCAAGAGCACACCTTACTTTGTAATCAGCAGGCGGATTTGTGAGTTGTTTGCAGCGTCCTAATCCCTAGGCAGCCAGTGTGACCCAGGAAATGGAACTGGATGCTTGGCACTGCCTAGGGAACCGAATCAGTGGGAAAAACCCCCGTTAGGGCAGAAAACCTGCAAAGTAACTGCAATAGGAGGAAGTCCTTTGAAGATAGGGAATGGTGGCAAGGAATGCAATTAATCCAGTTGCAGGAGAAAGTGGAGCACTGGAGACCATACAGGCAGAGGCACCATAGGGAAGAAGAAGAAAACAAGGAGCTAGACAAGAAGGGAATTGAAGAAGAAACAGGGCGGAGTATCAAGACCGGAGGCTTACCCATGTCAAACTAGTATTCTGCAAAAGAGAGCGATATTGCAACACGAGGACTGCTGGGCAGGGAGACATCATATAGGGTTGAAACAGCTTCCGGAGATCCGTTTTGGTGATGTCACCGTGCAAACGTGCATATGAGGTGTATGCGCTCGGCCATGTTGGAAAGGGCAGACACAATGCTAACATTTCCAGAGACCAGTGTAGCGGCGATGAACCATGACACTTAACCACCAATTTCAAATCTACACAACAGTGCAACCACCCAGTTAATACCACTCAAACACTCCAAGGACATGTTTAAAGACACGTAGCCATTCCAAACCAACAATAATTACATGGAACAACAACACAGTTCACATCACTCATACTCTCCATGGAACTGTTTAAAGACGCTCAGCCATTCCAACCCAACAATAAATACATGGAACAACAACACAGCTCTTCACACTTCACGCCTCAACAGACCATAACACCTCTACATCCACTACACTCACAACCAAACTACAAGGCCAAAGTCACACATCAGCAATGAAAAACACTTATCACATCTCAGCTCTTATACAAGACTTTAATCTGGACGCATTGCATCACAGAAACATAGTTTACAGACAATTGCATTACAACTCTTAATACAGAGGCACACGTTCAGGTTACAAGCTACCAGCCAGCCATAAGGTCACTCCCAACCTCAATTCTGTGCATACACACAGCACACCATTGCTTAGTCACCACGAGTCAAATATCACTGGCCAATGGCTAGTTGGGAGTGCAACTTTTGTACTGTTTTTCTTCGCAATGACTTCACTACATGACACTCAACAGAAAACATAAAAAAGGTGGTGACATAGCATCTTATAGCACAAGACACCAACCACACTTACTGTGACCACAATCTCAACAACCAATTTAGAAAGCTTTGTAATCAAACTCATCATCAACCCTAATTCTACCATAACGTGTGTCATCATCTGCAGAGGTCCTGGATACAACCAGCACTTCCAGAGCGAATGGGACTCCTTTCTTTCCACAAGGAAAGGATGAAACTGTAAGTTCCATTTAGGGATGCCCTCTCGTAGCGAAGGCTACATTACATTAATCAATTCTTTCTCATAGCAATACCGTTTCAAATCTTACATCTCGAAAAATAATGGAGAAACTAGCATGCAGCCATCTCACCCAATTTTTAGAAATGCATAGCCTCCTCTACACCAATCAATCTGCTTTCCGTCCCCACGGAAGCACCGCAACCACACTTTTATACATTAGAAAACATATCTTGCTTGCACTAGATAACAACATTCCTAGCTACTTCATCTTTCTAGACTTCTCTTTAGCGTTTGACACCCTCAGTTGCCCCACACTTATTAAACACTTGCATTTCCAGCTAGGCATACCAGCCCTAAAATGGATTGATGTTTTCTCTAAAACCTCACCAACACAGTACAAGTCTCTCACAGAAGTTATGCAAGGAGTCTCTCAGGTATCTACCTTATCCCATCGCTCTTCAAAAACCATATCTATCCCCTCATGTGCACTGCAGAACAACATTTCAAGGATAGATGGACAAAAAATAACTCACTGTCTCTATTTCACCACAGATTCTATCCAGCAACTCCATTGGGCAATGCCTTACAGCCATACAAAAATGGATGTCCCAAAACAACATAAGCCTCAACCCCAGCAAGCCAAAGGTCATGGTCTTTGGACCCACCATATTCACTGTCTACCTTTTATATGGCCGAAAGAGCTAGGAACCCACCCTTCACCTTCTTCACAAGCACGGTACCTGGTAATCCCAATGCACACTGAACTATCCCTTAAATCACATATTAAAGCCATCACCAAAAAAGCAAATGACCTACCACACATCCTCCGAGCGATGCTCCCCTACTTGAAACGTCACTAAACGATAATCATCATCAATTCCCTAACACTCTCCGAACTACAGTACTGCAATTCTGTATACGGGTTTGTCGTCAGAAATCTTGAAAGTGCTCCAAATTAGCCAGAATAGTGCTCCAAGATGTGTACTAAACCTCATGCCTTACAAACATATCACCCCAGAAATAGAACTCAAAATCCTAAAGATGACCTGCAAGACCATTGACGCTTCTAGCCCCACATGCCACCAATCATTCCTTAAGCTAATATCTCAAATGTTGGTGCAAGAAACACAGAGGCAAATTATTGACTTCCATTGGCCCCTCCCAAAGGAATAAAGTACCTGATTACATCTCACAAGAACCCAACTTCAACACCTTCTAATGACTATCCAAAGACTGGTACACCACTAACCTTCAATCACAAACCTCACACCACCTGCTTCAACCTTCATATAACTAACACTTAACTATCGTGACTAAACTCCCTCCTTCGTCCAGACACACCCTTTTTCACCAATATAAGCACTTAGGACACCCGAAACGCAAATCCATACTCCCTCTCCTTCCATCTTTGTTAACACTTTCCCTGACACCCCTTCTTTTCGCACCCGCTCTTCCCTGGCCCTGCTGTTGTCCCTCCTCCCCTGCCTCCCCTGACTCCCACCCACCCCTCCACCCAACACTACTTACCTCTGGGGCACCCCAACTCGGGGCCAGCCAGCTTCCTGCTTCAGTGCCATGGTAATGGAACAGGGGCTCCGAGCGGAGCCCAACCTTCCAATTCCATGGCAACCCTGTCTGACTCTCCCGACCAATTCTGCGAACAAAGCAGCGCGGCAGGGTTTTTACAGTTTTGGATTGCTATTAGCACCTCGAGGGCTTCCATCGGGGTGCTAATCCAATAATTCTGCACTCTTTGGGCTTCCCCGGCCCGGTAATGGCACTGAGGCCTCGGGTTGCAGCCATCCCTTTTCTTGAGTCTGTCATTTGGGCCCCAGGCCATTACCGGCCGGTGTAGCTCACAGAATGCAGGATTATTGCTAAATTATACTCACGCAGGTATGACTGAGTGACTGATGTGAGTGGATACTGTTAGGTAACATTTTACCTTTAGAGCTACATATACCCCACTTGTGAGGACCCCAGACCTTTTTGCTGGATTGATAGATTATTCTTCACTATACCTCAGTGAGTGGGAATCCTTTTCCACATTCACAGATCCTTGTACTCTTTTTATGGGTGTAATTTTTAAGACTCTTCATAGTGTCCTTTACATTTTATCCTCTTTGACAACTTCTGGTATATACCCTTGTATTGTTACAGGGTTGCCCTGTGGGGCTCCCCTTTTACATTCTCTGGCTAGCCGTGTGAGAACTACAGTTCCCAAGGGTAGAAAGGATATTTCTATCCCTTCGTCATTTTGTTAGGTGAAACCAGCACACCCCACCTTTTGTGGAGTGCTGGGGAGATACAATGTATCCCCTTTTTCACTAGCACTGTAACAGTTCTGTTACAGGGACAAGCCTACCTTAAATGGCTGGTGGCAGTGAACCTTTTGACACATTTGGTGCACCTTTCCTGAGGGCTGTTTTCACAGCTGTGGTAAAGGCACCCATGTGTGCCCATTTTACCAAAATGGCTACTGCCTGACATTTTCGTACTTCCTATCCCTTCTTGGTCTTCCCCCTGCCCTCCAGGGTGGGAAATTCCTTAGTGTGATTTTTATCTTCAGCAGGATACCTAGGTCAAGCCCACCCAGGCTCCAGAGTGTCAGTGAAGGAAGGAAATAAGGGAAGAGTCCACAACTCTGCAACCCTTTGTATTCAAGCTTGACTGCGTGAATCCAGTTCAAACAGGGAGGCTGGGTACGCTGAAAAGACTGCCAAACCCCCAGGTTTGAATGTTACACATCTGTATGATTGGCTGGGTTCCTGCATAAAAGTCTGATCCTGGAATCTGAAGAGCTAGACAGCCCAGAACCAGATTCTGAACCAGAATCTGAGGTGGAAGATGAAGAAAATGTGCCAAAGACGATCTGCAGCAACCAGAGAGCCTGCTGTGTAACTGGAGCCTGCTGTAGCCCATTCATCCAAGTGACATGGGGACTCGAAAATGATGACCCCGACCCAGAGCCTAATGAGATTCCCTGGACTCAGGAAGATGTGTATTTTGAGCCATATCACATCATAATGCAACCTTGCAGGGATGCAATACCCCAATACCCTGGGAACTGAATCCATCATGCAGTGAATGGTGTTCCGAAATCCGAATAATGCATAAACTTTGGTGGCATCCTGCTGGACCTCAAGAGATTTGATTCCAGTACTTGAAGTCCCATCACCAGAGTGCTGGACCAGATTAGCAACGCGAATCCAATCAGCGATATTCAGTCTTCATCTGGCTCTTGAAAATGGCGCCAAAACCGCATCCAGCCATGAAGAAACTCTTGCCTGGGGCCTTTCCCATTGATCCTTGCTGCAAAATCCATTCCAAAGTCATGTCTTGCATCTTCATGATAAAGGAAACCATTAACCGTGTTTTTGGCTGCATATCCTGAAGTCTCTCCTGCTGCAACTCTTCTTCCTTGCTGAGGGACTGTTTTGGCTGGGGTATTTACCTACCTTAATCCTTTGCTATTCCTGTGTAGCTGTGGGGTGTTTCGTGTGATTGGGAGTCCTCTCATCCAGTTCGCCCAGGCCCACTGCTGGAATCCTTCTAAGGTTTCTTCCTTGAACTCACTGGACTGAAACTAACTATAAAGTGAACTACTTACTTGTTTGAACAGTCTTCCACAGGAGCTCTGACTTTGCCTGCAACTGAACCCTATCTCACCCTGCCTACAGCTGGCACCTAGACCACTAGGGTCCTTCATCTGACTCTGAGAGAACTCATGCAATAGAATAGGGAAGGACTGAATAAGAAAAATGATTTTGTCTTGAAAAATATAACAGGTTTTTAAAAGTGTTCTTATTTGTGAAAGAGTTGGTAACTGTAACTCTGAGAGTGAGCAGATACAAAGGTTCTTATGTACCTTCAATGTGTGTTGTGTCATTCTGAAAAGTAGATGCAAGGTATTTTAATCACCTGTAATCATCATCAACTGCCTATACCTGAAAACTAATCAGGGCTTGCAGACCCTTCCTTTCCAAATCTAGCTGCATTATGCTCGCCAATGCACTAATAATGTCCAAACTAGACTAATGCAACACCCTATAAATAGGAGCCAACAAATACACCTTAGATAAAATGCAAACACTACAAAATAATGCCCTCAGAGCAGCTCTGAACATACCCAGTAGAGAGCACATCTCCAACATTAGAAGAGACCAGCACTGGCTAAAAATCAGCAACATGATCCTTCTAAGAACTGTATCCCTCACCTTCAAATGCCCCGAACAATGCTTCACCCCCTTATCTCACAAACAGAATGATTAGAAGAACTTTGACCCGCCATACCAGATCATCTAACTCCGACTGTTTAGAAATTCCCAGATTTAAACTAAGCAAATCTGGCGCAGGTAGCTTCCCAGTTAAAACGGCTCTAGCCTGGAATGCTCTCCCCCAAGCCCTCAGAGCTGAACAGCCATATTCTAGATTCAGATGCAATATGTTAAACTGGTTTCGAGAAAATGACAACTAATTACTGCGTGTTTTGCTGAACTCATATGTGCACTTGACTATTCGACTATTCTTTTGTCTAATGTACCATCCTGTTGAATTGACCACTGCATTTGTTTTCTATGTTACTTCGTACCCATTGCACTCACAAATCTATTTACATGTTGTAACTAAGCTTCAAGTATCCTTGTATCTGTTGCACCCAGCTACCTAAGGTTTTGGTGCGCATTACCAAATAAACAAACACACAAACAATCAAACCTGTGAATTAGTTGTGCCTCTCCCAAAAGTAATGTTGTTGGCTTCACTTAACTATTTTTTTCAAAGTATTAGTATGTACGTTCACCAACTGAGTCTTGCTTCCCCTGACCTGCTGTATAGCCTGTCTAAACTAAGTCTGTCTTGGGTTTTACCTACCTGTAATAACATTGAATCATTCTTAAAGTGTAACATTGGGTTTTGCTTTCCCTGGTCTGTTTTATACAGAGGCTAAAACAGTCTTAGGTGTATACCTACCTTTAGGTTGCTGATAATTCCTTTAAAATGTGTATGGGTTTTACTTACCTTGGTCTGCCTTGGGCCATCCTAAAATAAGTTAGAAAGTTATTGCTTACCTTAGTCTGCATTCTACTGACCTGAAAAGCAACTGTGATAGTATATTAAAACATTAGGTTTTACCTGCCTAGAATAGCTTTGTGCCATTCTTAAAAAACAATTATGTAGGTGTAGCTGACCTTAGTGTATGAGTTCTTGCTTACCTTAGTCTCTGTTCCACTGATCTGAAAGCAACAGTAATTGTATATTACACTGAAAAGTCTTACTCACCTAGTATAACTGTGTGTTATCCTGAATGTGGTTATAGGTTTCTACTGTTCCTTGAATGAGTGATACACTATTCAGAAAAGTATACGTACAGGCTGGTTTGCTAAGTGATTCCTTAACTGAGGTATGGTGTGTCCTATAATAAATGTGTTTGATAAGGTTTGATTTGTCTAGAAATACTGTTAGTATTCTGAACAAGGTTTATGCTTTGGTCTGTGTACCTTCAAGCATTGTATTGTGCTTGTATTATGTATTTATGATTCTATGACCAAGTATTTACCCCCCAAGATGTATCTTCGCCTAACTAGTATTTATAATAAGCCTTTATTTTTATAATACTTCTGGTTGTCAGTGTTTCTTAAATGTTGGTATACTACAAGCTCAGTGTACCTTCCTACAGCGCTCTCTCCCTCCTAAAATAAGCCTGGCTGCTCTGTCTACGCTACCATATACTCAGGTGGTACTGCCGTATACTCAGAGTGGAGTCTTGTACTGTCTCAGTTGAATGGTTTTACTAAGCCCTTAGTTGAACTTCAGAAAAACTGTCCTAACAGATATCACTCACAAACTTACTCACAGTAATATGAGCGTATGCATGAGTGATCTCAGTGATTAAATATGTGAGGTGATTGTAGTAACTGTGGTGAGTGGAGGGAGTGTGTGAGAAGAGTGAGGCGTCTCACACTCCCTCCGAGACTCCACAAGCATAAACACTTGCTACTTAGAGAGTTTGTATATGTAGAGTGCGTGCGCGTGAGGATAATGGGAGAATGTTTGTGTGTGCATGTAATTGTTGGTGTAGAGTGTGCTTGCCCTCCCTCAGGCAGGGGAGAGGAATGATGGGAGTATCTGAACAATTCATGGCAGTGCCTACTCAATGGTGGAAATAACTGGGCATCCGTTGGCAAATGCTGGGCAAATCTGGGGAATACCTGAATATATAATGGCCAATCCAGGCAAACGGTGTGACTATCTGGGAGAATGTTGTAATATCTGATTATTATTCTTTTGTGAGATTAGAGATTCATACTGCAGTGACATTCTGGTAGCCTGGAGGGACACACCCCTTCGGCCATTACCTTGTACATTACTCTTCAGCCTTTCTGTTGTGGAGCATCGTGTACCTTAAAGCTTCAAAAACAGGCTTAGATAACACCTGCAGCAACTGCAGTAGACGGAAGCAAGAGACCTAACCTGGCCCTGGGACTATTGATTAGTCTGTGTTGTAATCGTAGAGCCTCGTTTCTGGACTTCAGAGCAACACTCTGGTGCATTCTGAGATGTCCGGACACAAGAAAGAGTGACATTTGAGAAATGACATACGGCTAAAATAACATGTTTTGCACATCAACAACAAAAGGGACTCACTGTCAGACTTTTGTTTTTCCTTCTGCTTAGAAAATAAGGGTTATTTGGATAGTTTTGTGGAGTAATGCGGGCAGAACAAAGAATAGATGTTCAACTCTAGTTTTAGTGTTTATATAACAAACGATGGACTTGTTCAATAGAAGTCAAACGTTCCCATCCACCATGCTGGCTGCCTTGTCCACAGGATGTTGATGGTTTACTGGTTGGGGTGGAAAAAAGACATGGGGCCTCATTACAAGATGTGTGGAATGGGTTTAACGGCACCGGTAATGGTGCCGACGCCATTGAACGCACTCTGCACGATTACGAGGTCCCCTCACGGGACCCGCTCTGGACGTCTGGTTTTACCAGGTTTTACCAGACGTCCAGAGCGGGTCCCGCGAGGGGACCAGGGAGCTAACAACGGGCCGGTCGTAATCGGCCCGTTGTTAGCTCCCTCGCCCATTCCCATTGAGCCCTATGGGGGCTCAAATGGGAATGGGGAAGGTCCGGGCCCGGGATCCCTGAAGGAGGAATTACCGGGCCCACCGAACTCGGAATGGCCCGGTAATTCCCCATTCAGGGAACCCGGACTCGATTTTGGAGGCAGCCATGGCGCCAGTAGAGCCATGGTTACCTCCAAAGCTGTAATGAGGCCCATGGGGTTTGGGGCTGTTTCTCGGTTCTTGTGCTTCTTTCCACACCAACAAGTGAACATGTGGTTATACCGGAAGCCATGTGTGTGACTGGCATTATACGAATCCCTATGAATCCCTATGGATTCCACCTGCTTCTTTATATTTAAAAATCTGTCCGAATTCTGCATGCACCTCTGCCCACATCAAACGGTGATATGGAAGACATGCTGACTGTTTTCCCAAACACAGTGGGCACGTGCACAGAGCCAAATTATCCACTCTCTGCCCCATTCTGTCTAGGAATTCCAACCAAAATTACAAGGGGGAATTGTATCTACTTTAGTTTTATCATACATGCCATTTAAAGTCTTACCTGGAATATCCATTAAACCCTTGCATGACTGGCTAGTAGCCTTGGTTGCTATCTTTCAGAAGTAAGCAAAGGCCACCGGGTCGTATGCAATCCTGCCAGCATATGTAGGATGTCTGGTCGTGTGGAAAAGTAGAAGAAGGACTCTTGGCTAGAACTAAATTGGGAAAAACAAAGATCATATTTGTATCTTCTAATCACTGCCTACTTAAAGGCTTGAAATCCTACTCTGACATCACAGATTCAGGGCCCACCCCAACCCCCACAACAGTTTAACCAAAAGGGAAAACATTGTGTAATATCTTCAATGCAACAGTGTCTGTGGCATTGCAGGTTAACAATGCTTGCCGTTCCACAAAGGGCCATCTCGTGCCACTATGCCAAATGAGAACACAGTGCCACCATTGCCCAGGCTACTCTTCCAGCAACATTTGATTGCTGCGTTGCTTTTGTTGCGGGATCCATCAGCATTTCCTCCGTAGACTGCATGCTCTAAGAATGCAGCTGCAACAACAGCACCAGCGATGCCAAGACAGCATCTCATCCGCATGGTGTCGGAGAAACTGCATTGGCTGTCCAATAACACGTGGGCTGCTTTCAAGTTGTTTACCTGGACACATACAGCTCCCTATGGTCAAGCCCCTTTCTACAGAAACATTAAGCAGCAGACAGTTGTCATCCCAGGCTATCTAATGTCCGGGGCATTAGTCAAGTCCTTCTAGGTATTGGCTGCCAGACAATAGGATCCACTTTCCAGAGAAGATACGATGTGTAGATGATTTGTATTAATTCAGGAACAGAGTAAAGGCTCTTCTCTTTCAAGTAGTGTTTTCCGGATCTTCCGCGTAGATACCTTAGTTAGTAAATTACAAAGACCCAAAAAAGATCAGATCAAAATCAAAGGCTGCTATTGGTCAATTTACGGAAACGCCTCTTTCATGCAGTCCTTGTTCAACGAAAAGGCAGGCATGCACTTGAATCAATGCTGTCAGTTTCATGTGTATACCTGAATACAAGTAGACCATGCACCCTGGTGCTGCCAGTGTGGTTCGGTTTTAATTCTCAGTTATGTCAGGTTATGGTGTTTGTGAGCTCTCTCAAACAAATGCACCTTCTTAGAACCAAAACACTAACAATCAAGAAGAGTGGATTAACCACTTAAATGCTTAGAACGTGCCCTTCAGCATCCTGTGCAAGCCTTTCACTGGTGTAGAGTATGTAGGTAGCCTCCTCCTGTGGAACCTGCAATAATTGTGACCCTGCACACTGGCCATTTTTTAGCCCAAGGTTAAGTAGTTAAACCACTTACACTCAAAGAGACATTTGAGGAAGAGCAGAAGAATCAAACCCTGAGAAGATTGTGGCCTTCAACAATTAATGCAACAAAACATGAATCTGTGTGTCTTAGGGACAGAAAGTTGGTGGGGCTTCCGAAGGCTGGAAGAGAAAACTCAGTTTCAAGATCTACATTTGTAATTGTAATGGGTTATTTATAACGCGCTTAACACCCAGAGGTTTCTGAGCGCAGGCTCGGGGATACAACCTGTGTTGCTCTGTGTCGTTTTGCTTCCAAGGTGAGCGCTTTGCCTTTGAGCTATCCTCCCGAGACAATGTCCCTGGGTTCACAGGACATAGTCAAAAGCCTGGCTGAAGATGTCCTCAAGCGAATGTGGGCATAGCAAGTACATGTATTAGTCCACCGTAAATACACCCAGTTGCTATTGCTATAAAACAAGTAAGATGTGCTTCACCAATGATTTACATATGCTCTTTGTACAGCACAATGTTGCATATGTTGCACATGGGAGAAGAAATATTGCTGAACAGGAAAGTGTCTTTTATTGGTGTGAAGAAAACATGAGATAAGACAGAAAGTCACAGTTGCCCTGTTTGTTTGAAGGGAAAAAATAAGCCTTGTTATGAACACTCTCTAGTCTAAGAAGAGGTGGCAGCTTTTGCTTGAGCCTCAAATGGGAGGAAACATTAAATGGAGACCTCGCATTGAACAAACTCCCAAAAATGAAGAGAAGTGAGCTTCGGGCCAAATCACTCATCTGTCAGTATCGAGTCTTAGATGCTTAATATAATTTGGGACAACAGGCACTGAAAGTGCTTGTCATGTCAAGCAGGTGCTTAGGCATGGCCACCCACAACTGCTCAGCCCAAAAAGATCTGATCTAGGATCCGAGACCCAATGCTGCAAGTGAAAGTGGATATGAGAGCGGCAAGTGCACAACTGTGCATATTAGAAATGATGGATGACAGGGAGTACCCTGGGCAACATCACGGATAAAGGAACCTTCTCTGAACGATATTTCTCAGGCCCTGAAGCCTTCAATGGTTTCCCTTGATCCGAAGGAATCCTGACTCCGGATACAGGCAAAGCCTCACACAAGAGACCCAGTGCCGATAGGTGGGCATGCCACCCCATGCATCAGCTTTGGAAAGGAGGGCTATCGTCACATTTTAACATCAGATAGAGAATTGATTAAGCAAATGAATTGGGTTCGAAGATGATCAAATGTAAATTGTATTGGACCAGATTTACAATCAGTAAAGTTGTACTTATCATTCCAGCACCAGTGAGATCCTTTCCTCGAACAGTGGGTAAATGCCATAATCAGATGCATGCTATTGAAGGCAAGACTCTCCCAACTCCCTTGTAAATAAATCATTGGTGGAACGCCGGAAGCACCTGGATGAGAATTATGCCAGATCTTCATGAGATAATAGGTAATTGGAGACTGGAAACCACCTGATACGTCTGGGAGGTTGTCTTAGGGGGAACAAGCTCTCCTTGGAAACAAGACGATGCCATGTAACATAGGTTTGATCTCCGGTCCATGGCTTAAAAGCTTATGGAGTCTGGCATTAAGAGTGATACAAATTACCAATAATGATATGTTACCTTGCCCTGGGTTTGCTTCCTTAGATAAGACATGATTGGTGCTGGAACTGAAGAAGTAGGGCTTTATTCTCTGCAGAGTGGTACTTTATTGTGTGGCAGGTGCTCAGGATATGAACCTGACCAGAGCCTTTGAGACATTTGACTTTTACTGCAAACAGGAATGACAGGAGAGCAAGATGTGTGTTGCCCATCTCAACAAAATAGGGCCCACCCAAGAGTAGAAATATTTTAGATTTTAGGCTAAATCATTTCATATATTCTGATCTTAACGTTATGATAGGTTTTTGAATAGTTTATGCAAATTAAATGTGTTTGTAGATGAAGGAAGAAGGAAGAGTGAAATTTGAGAAATGATAAAATAACACATTTTGCACCTCAACAACAAACGATACTTCACTGGACACACATGGTATTCCTTCTGCTTTTGGCTGGTTCTGTCGAGTAATGCAGGCAGAACAAAGAAAACATGTTTGACCCTAGCCATGTTGTATATAAACAACTATGGACTATTTTAATGGCCGACAGGGGATTTTGATCAACCACGCTTAACCTGTTGACTTTTAGTTTGACTCCTGTTGGTGGTACAGTTAATTTTGTCATTTCTCCCAAACCCCACTGCACCCATGCATCAGGCCAATTCATGCCTGACAAACGCCTTGCCCTGCCTTGATGACACAAGTCCCAGCAGTCCACTGAGCACACCAACTGAGCATGTAGGAGTTAGGTTTGAGGCATCTGTCAGTCTGCTAACCAACGTACTAAGGAAGGTGAAATGGGTGGCTGCAGCCCTCAGGTGCTAAGCTACCCTTACGTGCTTGCCTCCTACAAGTCATGGCAGGTTGTGGTAATGTCTGAGGGTCCACACTGCCCCATTTCCCTCCTCTTCCACCTAAGTGATGCTTGTTGTGTTCCTCATGGGGTGCAGTGTATCTGAGAGAGCACATCAACACTGAGCCACGACTAAGCTCTCCTCTTTAGCCCGTTGCACTCTCCCACATCAGCGACTAACCAGACCCAAAGCGCTGTATTCTATCAGATCTGGGGCTCTTCCCCATGGATAACATTCTCTCTGTCAAACCCACAGAAGCTCAGTCTCAGGAACTGGGTACTTCCAACCTGCACCACAGGTTTCACATCTGCCTGTCCCACTAATAGACCCAAACCCTGTTTTCTCTTACAGAGTCAAGCGCAGCAAGGCCACCAATAGTGGCAGACAGGCGCTTTACAAGACCACTTACATTACATTACATATTTGTCTATATTGGTTGTAATACCAAGCTCAAAGTTAGCGAGGTACCAATGACCAGGTTTTTAAATGTGTTTGATGATGTTCATGAAACATGTTTTTTGTGCTTTTGATGGAGTTTCCAGGAATACACATAACTTGATTCATTGATTAGTTGATTGATTGAATGGGTCACAAGGGGAGCTGGGGGTTGGGGAAAACTAGATGTGAGCAATTCCCTGAAACTGTTCCTGGGGTCTCCAGATGGGGTTCATGGGATCATGTGGGGTTGTTTGGAACAGTGTCTCTTGGAAACGTGAAGACAAAGCTAAAAACTAAGCAATTTGAGAGGATGCTGTGAGCATCCTTAAGTGATGGGGGGGGCCTTGCTTCCATGTGTGTGGCATCGGTTCCATGTCATTTCATCGCAGGATGTTTTTTCGTGGGGGTTTTTACCACTGAATTTTTTATGGAAAAAACGAATCGAATTGTTTTTTTTAGGGGGGTTTTCCCCAACCCCCATCTCCTTTAATTTTTTTGCTTTTCTTAAACACCCACACCACAAACATATATTTGTCTAACCCCCCCCCTAAAAAATTGATGAGTTTTTTTCCTTAAAAAAATAGCGGTAAAAACCTCTGCGAAAAAACATCCCGTGATGAATGCACATCGTACCGTAATATCACACCCAGTACCTTGCGAAGTAGATGCACCCAAGCCCCATTGAGAAATGGTGCACCTGTCTCTCACTCCACGCGGCTCTTTTCATCTTGCGTGCTTCGTTAACTCTGGGTGAGAGCTAAATCTCTCTTCAGTTGGAGCTTATAGCAAGAAACGTTCACTCTAGATAAACCGGTCTTTCTTTGGGGGTGTACATGGGTTGTAGGACATTTGGTCGAAAACATTTGGTCGACGTGTCAACTGGTCGACACCATTTGGTCGAATGCCAAATGGTAGAATTTTTTTTTATTTTTATTTGTACCCCTTTTTTATTATTTTTTTTTCCACACGAAAACCCAAAAAACACATATATAAATTAAAACAAAATAAAAAATAAAAATTCGACCATTTGGCATTCGACCAAATGGTGTCGACCAAATTGCAGTCGACCAGTTTGTTGTCGACCAAATGACCGGACACCGTGTACATGAACTGTTGAAAGGATGTCTGCAGCCTGTCCTGGTGTTATTCCCATTATTTTTCAGCTTCAGTTTAATTGAGCAAAGGAATCCCCCAGGGGGCGACGTCCCCCTCGTGCAGGACATTTAACTAGCCTCTATCATCTGCAGCCACATCTGACAGTGTCATTGTCAATCCAGGGCTCCTTCAAGGTCAGCTGCTGCCAATAGTGGCCCCCTGACTGTCACTGCCTTTGCCAGCCCATGTCACTCTCTACCTAAATATACCAAAGCTGCCTGCCAGCCATGCCAAGGAAGGCATGCCAATCTCCAAAGGAGCCCAAGCATTCCTCTTCTCTGTTATTGAGCCACGCTGCTTCCATCATTTAATGTGTGTTTGATCACCTATGTTTCTCTCGTGTTTGCATGTGATTGCCATGATGCCACTCTTTCCTATGTAGTTTCTCATGCCTGACAGTTGGCCAAATGTACCCAACTATGAAGTTTATTTCTCTGACACATTTCCTGCACCCGTCAATCTATGACAATGTTCTCATGTTGTCTGTCCGCTGTGCACATTCCATACACTATGAAAGATCATGTTCGGGGGATGTTCTCTTCTGAAGGGCCACCAAGATCACTGCCAGGAACATCATACTTCACATCTATGTGTCCAAAGGCTTCCAACACAATCGCTTACCGGGGCACAGCTGATGCCACTATCTGAGCAAACCTTTCTCCGTGCTTCACTTCTTTTAAGAAAACGTGGAATAAACGAGAAGTTGTCATCGTGGTCCTTGTTGACAGAAGAAGACCCGTTGGTTCTCTTTCTCGCTATACAGCAAGAGTTGCCCCCTGGTAGCATAGTCGCCATCCCCATCATCACCTTTAAACTAATGGATGAGACAGAGAGAGACCATGCTTCCATGATGGGGATTTGTATGTCGGTGTACCACTGGCCATCAGTAGCGGGCACCCGCTGCTACTCATCCTGCTCTGTTGCTTGACGACATTGTTGCTGTCTGGGAAGGTTGCTGCCCACATGCAAGGATTGTCACCTGCAGGCAGATCATGCCATGCACTGTCTTCTGAAAAGCCATGTTGATTATAATTTTGATAACTTAATCCTTGGAGCGGATCAGCTCATTGTTGATTTGAGTGGTGCACAGAAAGAGTGGTTGTTCAGGGTTTCTCTGATGGCTAAGAAAGTGATCTTGAGGCACTGGAAGTCAAAGATGGATCCCGAGGAGAGCACATGGATTGATGATATGGGCAAGCTTTTGATGATGGGGAGAGTTATAGAGGCATCTAAAGAAAAATATGTTATTTGCGGATGCCTGGGGCAGAGGTTTGGAATTGTACTAATCTCTGCGACACTGTTGGAAGGGCGGGTTCCTGTAACTGTTCTGTACATGTTTACTGAAGCTAGATTGCAGTACCAGCTAGATCTGACTGTTGCTTCTTGGAGTCCATCATCATCTTGTAGAAGCTAACACTGAATGTCTGCCGTGGTGCTTCTACTTGTTACTAGTGCCGGTGGTGGTGCTTGTGGACAGTGTGGGGATAGTGATGGCAGGTTTAGAAGTTCCCACATCTGAGTGTCCAGCCTGCTGAACAACCTGTGAAGGCCCACATTGGATGTGACCCAAACTCCACGTTCAACGTGCAGCTGACCACCACTGTCACCTCAGAATAACCTACCTCTAAAGCACAGGGTTCAAGGACATGTCAGAACTACATGGTACTGTGTTCCCTCCCTCAACCTCCCGACAGCCCAACTACTGCAACCGAATGAGCACTCTACAGTCTATCATAATCATAGATTCACAAATTCCTGATACCGGGAAATAGATGTGTCATGACAATAATAATGTCATATTTGTATTTAGTACTTCGTGCCACATTCCTCTTCCTTTAAAGCACTTTGATCATCAGTTTTATTTTTACATAGTTTAATGGCACTCACTTTATGAAACTATGATGTATGAAGGGATGAGTCAACACATTCCGGGTTTCAAAATGTGACCTGAAGTCAGCACATAGGTCTCAGGCAATCGCTTACCTCACTGAGCTATCAGGAAGTGGGAAGTACAAAATGTTGCCTTTTCTTGCTTTTCATTTTTAAGACAACGCCATAACCTTATTTCTGATAATTGTATTACACATTAAATCATCACCCTTACCTGCCTTTTCAAGTGCAAGCTATTAAACAAGGTACTTCTGAGTTGCTCGCTGATGGTCAGCCTCCTTCACATGTTCTGTACTGTCAGGCTGAGATCCTGGTGTCTGCGGAAGCTGCTGAGCCCCCGACAATCCACCCAAAATGTGGCACTCTGAGCTGATACTAGAAACTGCTCAGTTTACCTCACTTCCAGGGCAAAGGGGGAAGGGACAAATTAACAAACACCAGGCTGGAAGCTATAGGCTAGCTGGTTCTTCACCTGTAGTAAAAAATAAACATATAATACACCTTGTTATTCATTGAGTACTATACTAACCTTAATTCTCAATATCCTTTACCAAATAAAGTAAAAACCATACCTGGAACTTCTCTACAAAATGCCCAGAGAAGTGATAAGCTGACTAGACTTCCTTACTAGTTGACTTGAATCTCAACGATCATTCAGCCTTCTTAGTAGGTCCATGAATGTGAAATTAACTTTGCAGATAATCTTCTTAAAACTCTAGAAGCTTGAACAAAGTTTTAAGTTCATTAAAAGTAAATGGAAGTTCTAGTGTTTCTGGAAAGTTCTTATATTTCTTCTTATTATTTTAGAGTGTCTTTACTTTTAAACTGTTCTTGAAACTTGCGACAACATTTTTTGCGTGGAAATATCTTGAACACGCATAAAAATCCAAACTGAGTGAAGAACGTAGATGCGCTGAAGACCAAACCGCGGAAAAAATGCACACACGCTTATACTAGGAGCGAGTAATAAGCACACGCGATAAGTCCATTCTGCGGGAAAAAACCACACGCGCTTTATCCAAGTAGCGGGTAAACGCACACGCGCTGAAGTCTAAACCGCGGGAAAAATCCACACGCGCTTATCCAAGGAACACGCGCTGAAGTCGAAACCGCGGGAAAAATCCACACGCGCTTAATCCAAGATGCGAGTAAACGCACACGCGCTGAAGTCGAAACCACGGGAAAAATCCACACGCGCTTAATCCAAAATGCGAGTAAACGGACACGCGCTGAAGTCGAAACCGCGGGAAGAAAAAACACACGTGCAATAGTATCACGTGACACATAAGAGCTCGCGCTAGATTCTCAAGCGAAGACTTTCACGCGCAGGCTTCTATTAACGGAAAAACCACGCGCTTGATAGATAAACGTAGCGTAGCAAAGCAAAACAAACAACAGCACTATCGTTCTTAATAAATGTTTTCATAAGAACTTGAAAATCAATTTAACTCTTCAACAATGACATTATAAAAAGAGTCTTGAGTTTTAAAAGAACTTATCTTGTGAAGAGTCTTGGAAACTTATTTTCTTGGGCAACTCGAAATCTTCTTACTCCTGTCCTGTGCCAAAAATGAACTCCGTAAGATTCCTGTTTACTTTCCAAAGAAGCCGCTCGACTGCTTGAAACTTGAAACCCCTGAACAAGTTAAGCAGGAGCAGCTTAGTACACGACCTTAGTACACGACCTCTCAGCTGGGCAAAGACGATGAAAGGCAGTTTAGAATGTTCACTGTCTTCCCTATAAACAATCACCAGCCAATTAGAATTTAGACTGAGGACCTCCATCTTGGCTTGGGGCATTCTCCATAGACTGCAATGAATGTTAAGGGCAAAATTGGCTGTTTTAAAATTAAACTCCATAATAACTTCCAAAAACCTTTCTATACTAAATCTCCCCAAACCTAATGTAATTGAGAATATGCCACTGTATCCTTATCATCCTCATTTCAAGATGGATAGGGGAGAGCAGGGTACACACAAAGGGGGTGAACGATCACGGTAGCACCTGTATAAGGAGCTACAAAAAACCGCAAATAAGTACGCAATTTTAGACAAATGAAAGCCATCCTAGAATGTAGGCTGAAGCATGGCGACTAGTATTAGGTGCTTGAATATTAGGTGCCTCACATGAGCACGAACAACACTCCCACCCCGGCCCAGTCCCACAGATCCCATGTACTCCTCCATTGTTCCAAAGAATTACAAGCCCTCGCACACAGGGAAGAATGCGCCCTGAAACGTCATGAGAAGGGAGTGTTGCCCCTATTGGCAGTATCATCCCGTGAGACAGATAGCAAGATCTCTTGCCCCCAATGATCCCAACATGAGTTAGTGTGATTTTGGCTCTTCTCACAACCATCAATATGTCTGCTGAGTGTTTGCAACAATTATAAGGTAACATTGCATAACAGAGCCACCAATTAATTGTAAAACCAACCTCACCATGGATGATGAGCCCATCAGCATCCACATGGACAGAGATGGACAGATGAAGATTGACCAATGGCCTGGTATCCCATATGGAGCAGACCCTATATGTGTAGTGCCCATCCAATTTGGGTGGTAGAATTGTACTTTATGGTATGACGTTCTGGATGATTCTATCTGCATTTTTAAAGTACTGCATATGCCCCCAGAGCTCAGAATATTCTCGTGCAGCAGAGCTCTTTCCTGGTGTTTTTTCTGTTCTGTGGAAAGAAACACTTGTTATCGTTGCAAGCGCATCTTTGGCCTTCTTCCCTAGCAGGTTTTTTTTTCTGGTGTGAGCTTACAGGGGCATGCCTTCATTTGGTGACCCCGATGGGATCCTAGTGCCCCCGTTCCTGTAGAGGCTTCCAAGCCACTTCTATGGAGGGGTCACACTCACCTACAGCGGCCAGTCACCAAAATGTGTAATGTCCAGTGCTTTACAGGAGCCGTCGTTGCAGAATTCTTGTCTGCTCCTTGGAGAGGGGCACGGCTCTGGAAAGAGTTTGAGCTGATTGTGGAACCCCATGACGGAGAAGTTTGGGGGAACACGCACATGTGAGTATACACTTACAAGAAGTAACACACGTGGAAAGGGTATATGGGAAAGTGTGGGAGGTTGTGAGCACGTGAAGTACAATGTTATTGGCCAGGTGTGCGTGTGGTTTGTGTTGTTTTTATTATTGATGAAATATTTAAAGAGAATATTATGGAAAGGAAAACAGAGTGTTAGGGTGTTTCCCCGGGAGAGGGGAGAAGATGGTAGCACTTACATTGTGTGACTGAGGTAAAAGGAAAAATACATAGGAGCCCTGCATTATTAGTGGGCTCGGCAACAGTAGTGGTTGGTGTTTTAGATTATTTTAGTTTATTTTGTTTTAGTTTTAATTGTGTTGGATGAAGGCCCAAAGAGGGGCGTCCTGTAAATAGTGGTGCATGTTGAGTGAGTGAGGCAAGAGTGGTTTGGTTTGAAGGGGAGGGGAGGGAAAGTAATGTGGGCTGATGGGGAGGAGGGAACAATATGTTTTATTTTTATTGTGCCTTTTGCAGAATCCAAGGCACAGGATCAGGGAGCGTATACATGCTTTGTAGCACATACCATGCAGAAATGGGAGGGGAAACACCTTTAGAGTACATGTATAAGGCCCTACCCTTGTACCTTGGGAAGATTGAGAAGTATCATAAACAATGGGTGACAGAGATGCATGGGGAGATACCTAACTCCTGGCCAAAGCAGGGCACCCAGAATAAGGGAATGTCGGAGCATATGACCACGTTCCTAGCAACAAAATATAAGGGGAAACAAATGCAGAAGAGAAAATAAATTCTTCACTTATGGGAAATGATTGAATATGTAGAAGACCAATGAGGGAGGGACACAGTGTGCAGAAGCAGCAGGGACCTGATCTGTAATTAAGGGGTTATACCCATTAGCAGTGCTCCCGGAGACACAATATAGCAACCACGCACGCCACTGTACTGCCACCCTCATACAAACCCATAGCAAAAGCCCCACCACAGAAGTATGCAGGACAGAAGGAGCTAGAAGAGGCACTAGAATCAGTACAGGCAGAGCTGGAGCAATTGAAGGCAGTGCACAGTGAGACAAAAGAGAAGGGATAAGATGAATGGTGTGCGGGAGTCTTTTTGTTCAGAGTGGACAGTACAGAAATAAAGGACCTGCTTATAGTAAAGAAAGAGGATAGACAGGCAGCCAACACTGGGTACAGCACTGTAATGTATGGGAGAGGGCTAGGTAGGAAGATAGAGGAGGAGGGGTGGAGCCCTATAGATGAAATTGAAGATGAAATAGAGGAAGAAGAACAGCAAGCCCCCAAGACAACACCTCAGGTGGAAAGCTTGTGGAACGAGAAAGTACAGAGGCATGGCCAGAGGGCAGTAGCAAGGAAAAAGGGAAGTGTCAAAAGAAAGGAAAGGAGCAGATTTACAGATGCCCCATATACATACAGGTGTGGGTAAAAGGCAGAATGTGCATGGACACGGATGGACAAAAACAATGTGATAAATGCACTCCCACCATTGACAGCTGGAGCGGGGAAATGGATATACGCATTTGAGAAACAGACAGTGGGCATGCCCCTTGCAATAGGCTACATGAAAAGTGTGTTATTATCGATAGTGGAAGCGCAATTAGATGATGTAAATATTAAAGCAGAGTACCCAAGAGTGAGGCTGGATGATGATATGCATGATGGTGCACCTTTCAACAATAGCAGGGCACAGATGTGGAGCATGCTTTGGCGCACCTACCCAGATACGCTTTATTTGCAGTCCATAATGCAAAACACTATGGGTGAAGACGAAGACCCCACACAGTACATTATTAAGGTTCTGGAGATGTGGAGAGCAGAGACGGGGATCCATTGGGACTGATCAATTCCTCTTTTCTATTTTGTCATTAAACAGGGCTTACCAAAAGCAGTGCAGAAGGCCCTAACCAAAATTAAAGGCAATGAGGTGAAGAGGTTGGCGGAAATACAGACAATAATTAAACACACTGCAAGCGGATAAAGGAGTGTGAAAGGAAAGTGACCCAGCAGCTGCAGGCAAAGGAGGTGAAACTAGTGCAGAAGAAGTTGGCTAAGGTAGCTGCAAAGGGGTTGATAGCCACACTGGCACACAAAGAGGTAACAGGGGGCATGCAAGGTTCCCACGGAGGTCCGGATGGCAGTGATGTGGCCAGAAGGAGGACAAGAGCAGTGGGGCAGAGGACAACAGTACCCCACCCAGTAGTGGCAATGGGGAGATCAGCAGCATGGGAAGGGTTGGTTTAGGGGAGCTCAAGGGGGCTTTGGAGTAATGGGGCCAAGAGGAGCAGGTATGGGTCCCTCTCAGTGTTGTAGTTGCGGGAAGTGGAGACATTTTTCAAGGGAATGCAGAAGTAAAGAAGGGACAGATATAACATGTACAATACTTAACACCCACCATGCCAGACCACCCCGCAGTAAGACCTCCATCCCCTATGAGATATATCAAGCTTATACGCAACTGCTGGCCCAGACTCCAGACCGCAGAGGCACAGGTACAGCAGGTACAGCCCCAGTAGCTACAGTATCCAAAACAGCTTAGGCCCCAGCAGGGAGGCAACAGTATACGCAAACCAAACAAAGTTCTGAATGGCACCATAGTACCATACAGAGGGGTGAGCTTGATGGATACAAACTCATTCATGTTCCAGTAGTCCAACACCTCCCCAGCGTAGGACCACCCACAAAGAGTGCTTTCATGCCCAGTCTTATTTATTACAGTTCACCCTGACGAGGAACCATTGATGGGTGCAGAGATAGGAAACAAACACTTAATTTTTATGATTGATTCGAGTCCCACAAAATCATGCATCAGTGAGGGGGATTTCCCGCTCTTGGGCAAAACTCTTGACATGCTGGACTTCTTTGGGGCTATCTCCATGGTTCCATACACTGAAGATGTTGACATCAAAATAGGGCGGAAGGCAGTACAAGCCCCCCCCTACTGTACTCAGAAAGTTTGCCAGTTAACTTGTTGAGCAGCTGACCTGACAATTTAATTTACTGATGATGGCATAGTTTTCGCCACACCAGGAATGTGTGCTATACGGGCAATGTTGATAATACACGCACTGGGAGGAGAGGTGGTGGTTTAGGGTATTCCCATTGACCCAGACATGTTTGTTTATGGAATTACTGTGCTTCTGGACGTGGGGCCAAAAATTGGCAAAGGTTGTAGGCGAGTGCCCTCAGATTTCATTTTTTGGGCTGTTGTATCACCTGAATTGGTACCAGGTACAATATTGTTCCTAGATTTTCAGGATTTGGTGGTCTCAGAAAAAGGAATTGTGGTGTTAGGGACTGATCAACATGGAGGTGAGTGGCACACAGTACTTTGCATTGAACCTACAATATCTCTGAAGGAAGATACAGATGCAGAATTGTTTGAGGACAAGCCAAGGGATGGAAACATTGTGTTGGGAATATGTATTCTAGTGAGTTTCGATTGCAGTACAGAAAGGTCTGGTGTCCCATAATGGCCATTGCAGTCCACCCCCATTTCTTGACATGGATATAGAGCACATGCCCCAGAGACTGTGGACCACTAACCCCCAAGTTGTAGGGCTCCTGCAGGGAGTGACCCCAGTGTGTATTACACTAAATCCAGGAGCAGTACTGCCACTAATGAACCAGTAGCCACTTCCAAGGTAGGCAGAAGAAGGAATAAAAGATACAATCAGTGCCCTGCTTGCCCAAGTGATCATTGTGTCATCCACCTCCCCATGCAACACAGCTATACACCCTGTGACAAAGGCAAGAGGGGGAGTTAGAGGATGATCCAGGACTTACACCCCTCAATGATATTGTACAGCAGGAATTTCCCGTGGTTCCCAACCCTGCCATGATCCAATGCAGCATCGCCAATGAGATGACGTGCTTCACAGTAGTTGAGCTGAAAAACACCCTTTTTTCCATACTGTTACACCCTGACTCCCAGTACCTGACAGCCTTTACCCATGGGAGAATGAGATACAAACACAGAAGACTGCCCCATGGGTACTGTGAGAGCCCCGGTATCTTTAATAGGATATTACAAGCAGACTTAGGAAACATTCAAGTTCCCAATACGATTATCCAGTACGTTGACGACTTGCTCATATGCAGCAACTGTGAGCAGCAATGCAGACAGGACTCCCTCAAAACCGTACAGCTCTGAGCACGCAAGGGATAAAAAGTGGACAGAGCAAAATTACATTGCTGCCTCCAAGAGGTTTTATACCATGGCAGATCATTTCAGCAAATGGGAAAATAATAATACCAGACAGAGCAGCATCTGTGTGAGCCACACCATGACCCACAACAGTGATAGAAATGACCAAATTCCCAGGGTTTTGCAACTACCTCAGGTCATGGATACTTCATTAAGCAGCATGCACGAGGCCCCTCTTGCAGCGTCTCATGGAGGCACAAAAGAATGACAATAAGATGGTATACACTGAAGAGATGGTACAGGGTTTCAATGACCTCAAGGAAGTAATATTAACTGCCCCAGTGTTAGCAACACCAGATTACACACAGGAATTGTATATATTCTCCCACTCCAATGGGCAGCTCAGGACTGCAGTACTAACCCAAAAGAGCACAATGGGCACCAAGCCACTGCCCTAATATAGTGGCATGCTAGACTCAGTGATGCAGGGCCAGTTCGTATGTGAACAGGCTCTTGCGGCAGTGGCATTCACCATAGAGAAAAGTTCCTCTATGTGGAACATGCCGTCTTTGCAATACTAGAAAGATCCAAATCCACTTTAACAACCCAAAGGTCATCAGCATATGAAAATATTCTCTCTAGGCCAAATATTCACATTGTGTGGTGTAAAACAGTAAATCCTGCCACCTTAAGTATAGAAGCATGCACTGATGAAGATATGGCACAACATGACTGGGTGACGTTTGAGGGGGAGGAGGATGACCTCACCAAGACAAAGGACAGACCACTAGAAGGCGGAAGGTCCTCTTCGTTGACGGGTCAGTAATATGCTTAGCAGATAGAGAATATAAAACATTGATTTTACAGAGGCTACCAATACATTACTCCACCAAGGCAGCAGAACTATTTGCACTGATTGAAGCACTATAAGCATCACAGGACACGCCCATGTACACACACACACCAGAATAAATACAACCCGCTAGGGAAGAAGGCCAAAGATGTGCTTGCAAAGGTAACAAGTGTTTATTTCCACAGGAAAAACACCAGCAAAGACCTCTGTTGCACGAAAACGTTCTGAGCTCTGGGAACACATGCAGTACATTATTACTACAGAATGCGTCGCTCAGGACGTCATACCATATAGTAGAATTCTGCCATCCCATTTGGATGGGCACTACATATATAGGGTGTTCCCCAAATTAGATTTTTGACCATTGGTCCATCTTCATCTGTCCATCTCTGTCCACGTGGGTGCTGATGGGCTCGTCATCCATGGTGAGGTTAGTCTGACAATCAATTGGCTGCTCTGTTATGCAATGTTACCTTCTCATTGTTTGCAGAAACCTGGCAGACATATTGATGGGCTGGAGAAGAGCCAAGGTGACACTAACTCACATGCTTCACTCATTCCCAGGCAACTCAGCAACTCCCAAGGTCCTCCGCCTTAGTTTTGAGCTATAATTGAGTTGTTACTCTGCACCTCGTGGCACAAATCATGTGACCTATTTCTGAAGGTGTGATAGCCCTGCCTTCTTATCTTAGTGATCGCTCGAAGTGTATAAAGAGTTTAAGGTCGTGGTCTGGGTTTGGGTGATGCTGTGGCATTTGGGGGTCTCAGGATGAAAGCATTGCAGAGCTGTATTTCTCATGTTGGTATTGTTGGAAGCAGGAGGCCTTGCTATCAGGGGTTGTCCAAGCCGCCGTAGGAGGCGCTAGAGGGACATCCCACATAGCGGGACACCCCTCTGGCCACCCGAACCCTCTACAGGATCTCTCCACCCCTCCCGCAGGAAGGGGGGAGCCAGTTCTCAGGGCACGAGCTTCCGGCGGACCCTGGGGACTGCTTATAAGCTGGGGAGGGACTGGAGCCCAGTGTATTCGCCCTTGGACAGCCGCCGTGCTGCAGGAGTTGTTGTAATTATTGTTTGCAATTTGTATTTTTAATGCCAATTATTTCACCCGTGGACGGCCGCCGCGCCACATGGGTTGGTGTGTGTTTTGGGTGCATTAGTGGTACCACGAGGATGGGGGCCACAGCGTTTTTTGTGCTTGCCATTTGTATTGATAATGTAAATATTTCACCCCTGAACGGCCGCCGCGCCGCATGGGTTGCTGTATGTTTTGGGGCATGTGTGGTGCCACGAGGATGGGGGCCACGGTGCTTTTATTACTTGGAATTTCGTATTTTAATAATGATATTCCACCTGTGGACGGCCGCCGCGCCGCAGGGTTTGCTGTGTGTTTTGAGGCACTATGGTGCCATGAGGCTGGGGGCCATGGCTCCTTTTTGGCAAGTATTTTTGATGTAGAATACAGATATTTCACCCATGGACGGCCACCACGCCGCATGGGTTGCTGTGTGTTTGGGGTCACCGGTAGCGTCACGAGGCTCGTGTCCACCACGCTGCATGGGTTGCTGTGTGTTTGGGGGCACTGGTAGTGCCACGAGGCTCGTGTCCACTGCGCAAGTGGTAAAAACCGAAATGTTGGGTGGAAGCATGTTGTCATACCAAGGGTGGCCGCCGCGCCGCAGGGTTTGTTAGGGTTTCAATTGTATGTCGCACCACAAGTTTTTGGACCGAGTTTTGGCGGTTGGATCGATTGATGTTGCACGCTGTTACACACTAACGGCCGCCAACCTCGTGGTTGCCTCTTTGTTCCGAATGCCAGGGTTGGCCCCGCCATTTTATAATATGCATAGTATGTACTGGGCGCCTTTTAAAAAAATGTTATGCTCACGGCACGCCCAGGCAATGTTCGGCCATCGTGTGCCCTGTTTGGACAGCCGCAGCAATTTCTTTGTTTATGGGTCAGCTGCTGCTCAGTAGGGGTGCACGTGTATCCTCCTGGAGGGCTTAAGTAAGGGGGACTCCGTTAGAAAGCAGGTAGAGAATTCATTTTGAGAATTAACTGCACAGGGGCTGACCGTGCAATGACTGCAGCACCGGGTTTTTCCTAGGCCACTTGGGGGGGCTGAGTTTGGCAGCCGTTCTTACAAAACATTAGAGGGTACAAGGTCTGCCAGCAAATGTGTACATGTACGGATAGACAGGATTTAAATTTTGTTTTGTTAGCAACAAACCGGGTTTTTCCCGCATGTGCAACATCCCCAGGGGTTGGGCAATGGGGCTGCGATGGCATCCCTTGCACGCAATTTTTGGGGGTCGTAGTTCCGGGTCTGGCATTTATCTTTTCCGAAGTTGGGATTAACGTGTAATGGGGAGGTGCAACCTGATTTCATGCGTTATGGTATGCCACGCGTTGAAGTATGATATGATATGGCATTTATAACACGGGCAAGCACACAGGCTTGCAAAAATGCAACCAATGGGATAGATTGACCTCTCTTTACTTTTGCAGCAGCGCCAGTGGGAACAGGGGTGCCAACCACCAAGGCGAATGCACCTAGCGTTGGGGGAGCTGAGGGTACTATCCAGCGGGTTGCAATCGCGCCCCTAATAACTGTCAGTTCTGTATCAGCATGGCATATCCCTTTGGAATTTAAGTAAAGGATTTGGGCAAGGGAGCAATTTGATATTTTTTGCATATTAGAAACGGAAAATGCAGGCCCAGGTTTTAATCTTAGCAGGGAGGAGGACAAGAAAAGGCAGAGGAGGGCCAAGCCAGAAGAAAATATACAGAATTGGGAATTAGCTTTTGATCTCTTGTCAGCAGTTTGGCTAGAAAAATTGCCTACCCATGGCCAGGTGTTGATCACATACAAAAGGGGGATTATGATGGAATACAGGCAATATGGGACTACGAGTTGGATTGACTATGATAGAGCATTTAGGAGGAGAATGGCCTTAGTACCAGAAATGACTTGGGATCAGAAGGATATGGAGGCATGGGAGGTAAGAATAGGACCAGCAGGCCTAATGATGAGCTGTATAAGGGAGCTAAGAAGCCATGGTCTACAAAAGGGGAGCACAATAAGAAGAATGACTGGCGGCCCTTTCAATCACCCCCCCCCCAGACAGAAAGGGGGGATTGAGCATGCAAGGGCCCCATGGCAGGTAAGGCATGTCGATCATTCAATAAAGGGTCCTGCACTTGGGGGCCCAGGTGCAAGTTTCCCCATCAGTGTTTCAAGTGTGGAGGTAGCCATCATATCACGTCCTGCTTTAAGACAGAGGGTGCTCCAAGGGCAGGGGGACAGCATAAAGGGGGCCACTAACGGGGGGCTGGCAATGTGCCCATCCCCAGTGGACAAAGGGGTGCTCTGGGAATTCTTGCAGGAGTATCCAAGAGGGGGGATGGGGATTTGTTGTGGGAAGGTTTTTCTGAGGGGTTGAAGATCCCCTACGGGGGTCCCTTGACAGGGCGGATGGCAAGGAACCTACCGTCTGCACTCAACCAACCCCAGGTGGTGACACAAAAAATTGGCAAGGAGTTGGTACTGGGCTGGGTGGCGGGCCCTTTCCCCACCCCCTCCCCCTCACTAACTGTATTATCTCACCTCTTGGAATTGCTGCCAAAAAAGAGAAAGGCAAGTTTAGGCTAATCCACCACCTGTCCTACCCAAAAGGAGACTCAGTGAATGACTGGCTGGACCAGGACCGGTGCTCGGTACACTTGCCTCATTCGATCAGGCCATGCTGATGGTCGCTGCCACAGGGCGGCCGGCACTCCTAGCAAAGGTAGATATTGAGTCTGCATTTAGACTTCTACCGGTCCACCCGGATAGCTTTCACTTGTTGGGGTTTCATTGGGAGGGGCAGTTCTATGTGGACCAATGCATGCCAATGGGTTGCTCAATTTCTTGTGCTGCTTTTGAGGCATTTAGCACTTTTCTAGAGTGGGCAGCACGCAAGGAGGAAAGAAGGGGTGACATGATCCATTATCTTGATGAGTTCATGTTTATGGGTCAGGAGGGATCCAAGGATTGTGGGCTCGCATTAACTTCATTTCAGAGCTTGATGGCCAGGATGGCGCCTGAGAAAGCACAGGGACCCACAGAGGTGCTGACTTTCCTGGGGATTGAGATAGATACCAGGAAGGGGTCTTGGAGGCTGCCACTAGAGAAGGTGGCTGAGCTGATTAAGGAGATAGAGACTGCTTTAGCAAAAGACAGGACCACATTGGAAAGGGTGCAGCAACTGTTGGGAAAGTTGAACTTCGCAACCAAGGTTATCCCGGCGGGGAGAGTCTTCGCCCGCAGGTTACCCAGGTCCACAGCGGGGGTAACAATGCCCCACCACCACATTCGCCTGGAGGCAGGTTTCAAGGAGGATTTGCGCATGTGGTGGCCATTTCTCACTGATTTCAACGGGGTACTGTTATGGAGGTGCCCCGGGCAAACTAGTGAGGAACTGCAGCTGTACTCCGATGCTTCAGGAAGTGAAGGTTTCGGGGTTATTCTGGGCCAGGAGTGGTGTGCCCAGAGATGGCCAGGGCAATGGCACAAGAAGGGTAGGACTAAGAACATAATGGCTTTGGAGCAATTTCCCATTGTCCTGGCTCTAACGCTGTGGCCCAGGCAACTGGGCAACAGCAGGGTACATTTCTGGTGCGACAACAAAGCTGTGGTTCAGGGCATTAACTTGCAGTGAGCCTCTTTCCCGGCGTTGTTGAGCCTACTCAGGAGATTGGTGGAGGCATGTTTGAGAAGGAACATTGAATTCAGGGCACGGCATGTAGAGGGTGTTGTAAACGTGGCTGCTGATGCTCTTTCTCGATTTCAGTGGTTCAAGTTTGAGGCAGCACACCCGACTGCAAAAATGGAGCGAGTGGCGTTCAGGGACGAATGGTGGCAGCTGGTGACGTTGACCAGGCTCTCTGGAACTTGGGGGAGTGATCGCTCACACCAAGCGTTAGATCCTGGTACCGGCAGTGCTACGGTAAGTTTATCAGCATGATTGAGGGTCAAGAAATTGCTGGCGTTTCCCTGGAAGGACAGGTAAGGGCATTTGTTGTCTGGGTTAATAGTAGCGGTAAGAGCAGGTGTTGGGCAATGGGCCACCTAGCGGCCATTGCTTTCCATTGCAAATTGTAAGGGTTGTGTGATCCTACCAAAGGGTTGGTGGTGTGCACAGCATTGAAGGGATGGGGCCGGGTGGAGGGGCCCAAACAGGACACCCGGAAACCCATTAGCTTGGAATTGCTTGAGAAATTACTGGGTGCACTACCTGAGATATGTTTTGATGGTTTCGAGGTGGCACTGCTCAGAGCAGCATTTTCACTGGCATTCTTTGAGGCCTTTAGGATCAGTGAACTGGTGGCAGCAGGAAAGGGAGATCTCTCTGGTAGGGCTCTGACATTGGGTGATGTACAATTCAGGCCAGAGGAAGACAAGTGGGTCTTAACAATAAAACTGCGCTTCTGTAAGACAGACCAAAGCAGAAGAGGGAAGCTGGTTGTGCTTCACCAATCCAGCAGCAGCAGCTGTTGCCCGGTCACTTTGTTGAGAAGGTACATGACTGTGAGAGCCCAGCATCCAGGCCCCCTCCTGATGCATGGAAACGGCACTCCACTCACCAACTACCAGTTCAGGAAGATTTTATCAACCACCTGGGGGGCAGTGGGGCTTAAGGGGCAGGGCTGGTCCTCTCACAGTTTTCGTATAGGTGAAGCCACTTCTGCCTTTTTACAGGGCATGCCTGGACCTGCCATTCAGAAAATAGGGAGATGGCAGTCAAAGCGCTTCCAGCTTTATGTAAGGCCACAGGAGACCAGGAAATCTGGGCCAGGTGGGACATAAGGGGGACCTGCTGCATCAAAAATGGACGGATTTGAAGTTGTTGGACTTGTGTTTTTTCCCGTTTTGTTTGCTCTGACCAAATTTTGTTTGCTCTGACAAAATAATAATTTAATAATTTTGTACCCGCAGATGAGAGCGTATGGATGGTAGGCCATTCCTTTATAACATGGGCAGAGGCCGCGGCCCGCCAATGGCACCTCGGCCTCAACCTGGGAATGGAAAGGAACAAGGTGGTCTGGTTAGGCACGTCAGGGATGCAGTGGCACTCATTGTTACCTGCGGTGCACAGACGGTTGCAGTGGAAGCCTGCACCCAGGGTGCTGGTGGTGCATTTAGGTGGCAATGACCTGGCCATTATGGGAAGGGGGCAATTGTGGGCCCAGATACAGGTCGGCCTCCGTGCCCTGGCACAGGAGTTGCCGGGCACCGAAATCATCTGGTCAGAGGTTGTGCCCAGGCTGCAATGGCGGGGGACAGACTCGCACAGGGGTATGGAGAAGTCCCGATGCAGACTCCACAAGGGGATTGAGAGGTTTGTGAAGGCAGAGGGGTTTGGTTTTGTGAGGCACACTTGCCTGAATTCGCTTCCTTCCCACTATGCGACAGACGGAGTACATCTGTCGAATAAAGGGAACAATCTGTTCCTCACAGCCATCCTGGAGGCCCTGCTGAAGGCTGGGTGCAGCTAGTAACATGGTAAGATTGAATGGAGCATGGGGGCATTGAGGCGGCAGAGGGGGCCACCCCCAAAGCGTGGCAGAGTTCGGGGCAGTCCTATCCAGGGAGGAGAGTATGCCGCGGCTTGAACCGTGGGCAGGTTTCCCGATGGCCGCACCCGAGACAAAATCAGACGAAGGGCACTGAGTCCCTTAGGGACACTTGAGATTCCTCACCTTCAAGATTCAGTGGCCCGAGGAGGAAGTAATCCGTGCAGTACAAAGCTGGAGCGTATGCCCAGTGCCGTGCGGAAGCCAGGGGCGGCAAGGGGACACCGAGAACATTCAGCAGTAGAACTTTGCCCTGCTTTTTGGGCCACTTTGAAAGTATGGTTGTGAACCATGATGTTTTTGGGCTGGGACTGCCGCCGTGTTGTATGCTCCAATAAATTGTGACCTGTTGTTTCCAAATGTAAAACCAGTGTCTGTCTTTTGTCGGTTAGTAGGTAGGTCCTCAGGTATGTTTCTTCCTCACAACAAGAGGGGTGGGGGGGTCAATGGGGGCTGACACCGCTATGTCTCACGGAATGGTACTGCCAAGAGGTGCGCTGCTCCCTTCTCATGACCTTGAAGGGCACGTTCTTCCTTGTGTGCGAGGGCCTGTAATTCTTTGGAACAATGGAGGAGTTCATGGGCTGTGTGGGAACTGGAAGTGTTGTTCGTGCTCCTGTGAGGGACCTAATATTCACGTATCTAATGCTATTCGCCATGCGTGGGCCTACATTCTAGGATGCCTGCCATTTTTTGAAGATGACGTTTGTATTTGCGTTTCTTCTACAGCTCCTAATACATGCGTCACAGTGATCGTTCACCCCACTTTGAGTGCACCCTCATCCCCCCGCTCCCCGAATGTCTCTTCTAACCCTGTCTCCTCCGTAACAATATATCTGGCCTTTTATTATACACACATCTCTGCCTTACAAATACAGATAAAAACAAAAAATATTATATTGCTAGGTTAGATGTGCCTCTTTCGTTGTATGTGCTATGTTTTATATAGCGCTGGCCTGCTTGGAAATAACAGGTGTGTACACACTGATAAAATACAATACTATAGACACAGAGTGAGGGATAGACTATGAAGAGTGGAGCCAGTTACACACAATTCACACCAATGGCCTCATGTGGATGGGTAAATGATCTA
The DNA here is from genome assembly GCF_040938575.1 of Ambystoma mexicanum. NCBI lineage: Eukaryota > Metazoa > Chordata > Amphibia > Caudata > Ambystomatidae > Ambystoma > Ambystoma mexicanum. The sequence continues at coordinate 1,407,144,419 of NC_090931.1, read as the reverse complement.
TGTGTGCAGTGTATACAAGAATGCATCCATCACACAGGCACTAGCTTATGGGCCAAGTTGCTCTTCCCAGGGGCATGCAGCGGGAGATGCTTAGGTTGGTGAGGTTATTGGGTAATGCAAATGTCGGCTACCACCCACACAATCACATAGTGTCTGGGTATTCACAAAGGTGCGGGTGTGCTCATCACACACTTGCATCATGCCCAACCAGCGTTAAGAGTAGGTGGTACAGCAAGTGGACGCAAATGCTGCAGTTGGTGCGGGTTTGTCAGCATGGCTGTAAAACGGGGAAACCAGGAACGGAAACACATCTTTAAACAAATCCACAATTGTTAAAATGTCATATTGTTTCTGCAAACGCAGCCATGTACATAATGGAGGCACACGTAAGTGTGCAGGCTTTTGCACCTGTGCACCTCCGTGGTGAGTTCCCGCGCCTGGAACACTATGCTCCTACTCATTCCTGTGCAAATTGTCCCCTGGTAAACTTGGGCTCGTCCTGTGGCTGGATGCGAATTGTTCCCTGCCTGGTAAACTTGGGCTCGTCCTGTGGCTGGATGCGAATTGTTCCCTGACTGGTACACTTGGGCACGCCCTGCGGCTGGATGCGAATTGTCCCCTGCCTGGTACACTTGGGCTCGCACTGCGGCTGGATGCGAATTGTCCCCTGCCTGGTACACTCGGGCTCGCCCTGCGGCTGGATGCGAATTGTCCCTTGCCTGGTACACTCGGGCTCGCCCTGTGGCTGGATGCGAATTGTCCCCTGCCTGGTACACTCGGGCTCGCCCTGCGGCTGGATGCGAATTGTCCCCTGCCTGGTACACTCGGGCTCGCCCTGCGGCTGGATGCGAATTGTCCCTTGCCTGATATACTTGGGCTAGCCCTGCGGCTGGATGCGAATTGTCCCCTTCCTAGTACACTTTGGCTCGCCCTGTGGCTGTTTGCGAATTGTCCCCTGCCTGGTACACTTGGGCTCGCCCTGCGGCTGGATGCGAATTGTCCCCTGCCTGGTACACTCGGGCTCGCCCTGCGGCTGGATGCGAATTGTCCCTTGCCTGGTACACTCGGGCTCGCCCTGTGGCTGGATGCGAATTGTCCCCTGCCTGGTACACTCGGGCTCGCCCTGCGGCTGGATGTGAATTGTCCCCTGCCTGGTACACTCGGGCTCGCCCTGCGGCTGGATGCGAATTGTCCCTTGCCTGATACACTCGGGCTCGCCCTGTGGCTGGATGCGAATTGTCCCCTGCCTGGTACACTCGGGCTCGCCCTGCGGCTGGATGTGAATTGTCCCCTGCCTGGTACACTCGGGCTCGCCCTGCGGCTGGATGCGAATTGTCCCTTGCCTGATATACTTGGGCTAGCCCTGCGGCTGGATGCGAATTGTCCCCTTCCTAGTACACTTTGGCTCGCCCTGTGGCTGGATGCGAATTGTTCCCTGCATGGTTCACTTGGGCTCGCCCTGTGCCTGGATTGTAGCAGCCTGTTTTGAACTGCTTCATTTCACGGGGGTGGTGACTGCGCGGAAATCTAGTGTTTTGAAAGGTGAAGCCTTTCGTGGTCATACTTTGGGACACAACGTGTTCTTAAGATCTTAAAAACAGAGAGCGAAAGAAATAACCCCCGCTGCGCCTGAACCAAGCCCAGGAAACAGGACCCAGAAAGAGAACTATTGATCAGTGTGTCTCCTGAAATCCCAGAGCCTCGAGTCTGGACACCAGAACCCAATCCCTGTATTTACCATAACATTGCGTCCCAACAGCCAGGCCAACCCAGGACATGGCTCTGGAAGTTTCTGTTTAAAAAATAAGCAATCTTGCAAAGGTGATACCTTGTGGGCGCTAGAATATATTTTTGGGCGACGTTGATATGGGCGCTTCAGTGTAAATGCCCCAGAAAGAGGAAAGCAAAGCAAGAAAGTGATGCTTCTCTCAAAAATGACTTTCTGTGTGACAAAACTTACTGCCCCACTAGTGTGTGGGGATTTGCCCTATTGGTGAGATAGCTCAGGTGGTTAATGCGCCAGGGCTTGATAGGTGTGTGAGAGAGGGCGAGAATATGTGTGTGCTAGTGCACACGCATGCCTGTACGTATAGCTTGCGGTTTGCGCACATTGGGACTGGCTCAGCCTTTCATCTTTTAGAGGGCGATTTATTTCGTTCCATTAATTTGGACATGAGCGCGACTTGGTGGCGTTCTCTGTGTACACAATGTTTACAGAGTACACACTTAGAATATGTTAGGGCCAATTCAGGGAACGCTCAGCAGGGCGCAAATTGACTTTGCACTGCCAACAAACACGTTGAACCGGGCCTAATTCACAGTGCAGAGCAAAGTGTATGTTTGCGGTGCACAGCAAAAGTACTATTTGCACCGTGCTAAATGGGACCAATTCACGGTGCAAATCGTACTTTTGCAGTGCAAAGTGACTTTGCGCGTCGCTTTGCACCGTGCTACACGTTCCCTGAATTAGACCCATTATTCCAAAACCTAATACGTATTTTTCGGTCGCAGTTAAGTGTTAGCTCTGAATAGTGCTACTGTAAAATGGGCGGAGCATGATTGGTTGTGTGCGAGAGATAGGAATGCATTTAGAAAAGTTTTTACAAATTGCTCTGTGGGTCTGATTTACAAAGGGTTTTTCAAACGGATTTTCCCATTGAAGAACGCTTTGTAAATCAGGCCCTGTATGTATTGTGAGGTGAACGGTGTGTTAATGCAAGCGCTGACATTCTGGAAGACCCTGCTGCCGGAAGTCGGAGACATGGCCTGGAGATGGCCTAGAAGGCTGTGATTAGGGCAGAGCCGGCCTTATGGGGGGCGATCTGGGCGACCGCCTGGGGCGCCACGCCCCTCAGTTAGCCCCCGCCACGCCAGCTCGGAGGAGTCTTTCAAGGGGTTCCCCGAGCTGGCGTAGTGGGAAAAGGCGTGGCAGGCAGGCTTTTGCTGTTAAATGTTCCCGCGGCGGCAGGCGCATTTAATCACAATGGGGTGCTGTTGTCAGCACCATATTGTCATTAGGTGCGCCCCACCGCTGCGGGTGCCATTAATGACAAAAGGCTCCATTAGCCCCCCAGCACGCCGTGCTTCATTGTCATTGAATGCACCGGCGGTGGCGCGCTCATTCAATGACAATGGGGTGCTGACGTGCCCTATTCATATCATTACCTCCTCGCTTGAGCGAGGAGGTTAAAAAAAAACAAGTGGCCCATCCTGCCCTGACCCTCTTCCGCCCTGCCCCCTGTTAACCAGGGGCTTGCGGGAGAGAGGGGGGGCACCAATTCGCCCGGGGCGCTGCTGCCCTTAAGGTCAGCCCTGGATTAGGGTGGCCATTGAGCACACATGCACGGCCGTCCTTAGCTCTGGCAAAACCTGCATTGAGGAAACAAAATTTGGTGCACACCCACAGGGATCCCAGCAGGGGGCGCCAAATTTGCAGTTGCTCTGGTAAATAGACCCCCGCTGCCAAACCAGCATGCGGCAGCCTTTGAACAGCTGCCCCATGATGTCGCAGTGGCACCCTATTTCAGTGATTAACTCCCCGCTGACCTGCTGGTGTGGGGAGTTAATCACACCCATAGATCGCTCCTGCTAAACCAGCACGAGGCAGCCTGCCCCACCCTGGTTTAGCAGCAGTAACCTATTGTAATGCAAAGCACCCAGCTCCCGTGCTGGAGTGCCCGGTGCCAGCTCACGAGCAGGGCACATTCAATTTCAATAGGTGCCTTCACCCACCACGCCAGCTCTGTGGTAGTCCCCCAAGTTGGCGTGGCACAGGGATTAATGCGGGGCTAATGTTGCACCCTGGGCGGCGGCGGTGCTGGGTATCTGGAATGAAGAGGCCACTCAGCCAGTTGGACTGAGTTGTCCAGATCTGCCTGTCAGGTACCATCGACTTACCGACAGGTCAACGTTTTCATGCAACTGGGGCAAGCCTCAGTGAAAGCTGTGAAATTTCAAGGCAAGGATAGATGCAGGCTTTTGCAAAAGGACACTGCCTACTTATTATTTATTTTTTTGTGAAGGGTATTGTTTAAGGTCATTGAAATTCCTTCAATTTCTGTTAGTCAATTAGCTGCAGGTTTGCTTGCTTAGGTCTCAGGAGCAAAAGGTAAATACTTCCCAGGAAGAGAATGAGATCTTGTTTACTACAGGGTGCAATGATGAGCCAAAGTAAATAGTTGGAACTTAACTTTGTTGCCAAGTTTAGGCCAGGTGTTTCAGTTTCAGCAGAAGCTAGGCTGTGACTGCTCATCAATCAGAGGGAAGATTTGGTTGGGTCATGAATCGCATGGGTCATAAGAGTCTGGTAGTTATGATCGGTGCGGGTACAGTGCCAATTGTTGGTGGCTAGCCTTCTTCCAGCTGTATGTTATGCTATGTTATGCATTATTGTAGAGTGTACTTATGCCAACGAGGCCTCCTAGTGCTGACAACGGCACTCAACACAACTGCTAGCTGTGTGACAATAAGCCCCAGTAGTTTAAGTTTCAAAATAAAATGAAACAGATCATGTTTCGAAAACAACTGTGTTGCATCCAGAACCAATACAAGAGATGAGTTCTATGTCCCATACGACAAGACTTCTGAAGCGTGCAAAGTGTACAGGGCAGTGTGTTCAATAAAACTGCAGCTTCAGTGGAAAAAGCTCTACCTCTCATTAATTTCTGTTGTAATTTGATAAAATAATTAATAATTGCTTGATGGGAGCAGACTTTTCCAAGTAGAAGCAACTGTGAACATTTCTGAGAGATAAAAAGAATGAATTGTTCGTAAGCAGCTCGATGCACAATGCGCAGAGATTTGAACACACCACGCCAATGCACCCGCATCCAGTACAAAGCACAAGGGGCTAGGATGGGTTAGGATGACATGATCTCTCCACCCCAGCATCTTAAGTAAAAAGTGGAAATGAATGATCAAACACCCTGCAGCTCTGTTTAAGACATCCTTTAGGAACTGGGTAGAAATGGACATCTTTGGAAAAGTCTGGGCAAGTACACAAATTGTAACTGTTTTTTTTTTATTTTTTTTATTTCATTTAGTTTATACAAACTTTTTGAAAATGTAAGAAAGAAAAAAAAATAAAAGAACATAGAACAAAACTATTTGTCGCTTTCTGTCCTACTTTACAACCTTTAAAATGTTCAATTCATTCTACTCAATGTTACACTAATAAATGACTCTTGATTCCTTCCATTAGATCCTCATAGTTCCTTACCCTCTTAGTTTCGAGCTTCACTGTTCGAGCATAAGGGCTTTTCTCTAATTGGATTTGAATATGCTCTAAGAGTCTCATCGTGCCAATCATCAGCGCTTTACTTTCGCCAATGTGAAGATGTTTCCACCATTCTTCGGAGTTGTACGACTGGAATGAACTCTTCACCTTCCCCAAACAGTTCTCGCGTTGCACTCTCAGTTCCGTACAAGACAGCAACAGGTGTTTTAAATCTTCATCTTCTTTTGCACAGAATCTGCACTTTACATTACTTTCAGGAATCATCCGTCGATGTCTTAAAATGTCTTTCGTTTCAAAGATTTTTAGACGGAACTTTAGGAACAGCCTTCTCAAATGGCTACAAGGTGATAACATTAGATATTTTGAAAGTATGTTATGTTTTTTCGCTTCAGGTGGTGCATTTTGCATGGATTTATGCGCTGATCTTTGCTCTCCTATGTCGATCCAATCTAGATCCAACAATTTCCCTTTTTACTAAATTTGGATTGTACCTTAGTAAATGCTCATCCATTCCTAATTGGTTTAGGATCCCTTTGCATTGTAGTTTCCATTCGTTTAACGCTGATTTTCTTTGCGTCTTCTCATCCGTCAAGATTTTAAGAGGAGGGAGGTTTGCGTCTTCATGTAGTTTCCTAAACAAGGCCAACTTGTTCCATGTGATTCTCACATTCAGTGTTGAAATCCCTACTTCGTATAGTACATTGGCCGTGGGTGTGGAATCTGAAGAACCTTCTTCCAGAATAATCCTTCACATCGAGACCATAGTTTATGGTCGCACCCGAACATGTTCTCTGCACCGTAGGTTAAGATCGGAGATACTTTGCTCTGGAAAAATTTCCTTACTGGATCAATAGAAAATTTCCCATACCTTTTTTGAATTATGATGGCTTGTGAAATCAGTTATTTGCAGCTGTTTAGGAGCTTTTTGGTCATCAGCTTATCATTAATACTCGAGCTGATGATTGTTCCCAAGTATCTTGTCTGAGGTACTTTATTTAGCTTTTTCTCTCCGATCTACCAGCCTTGTTTGAAATGATTGATTTTTCTTCCTTTTTTGTTTTCAAGTACCAGGATTTCAGATTTGGCCACATTGATTTCCAATCCGAGATCTTCTAGGAAGGTTCTTAGTGCTGACAATTTTCGTTGGAGGCCAATTGGTGTATGATCTAATATCACCATATCATCTGCATACATGACATGATTAATCTTAATTCCATTGATCCGCGGTGGAAAAGACACTACATTTGATAGGGCGGTACCAACTTCTGATATGTAGAAGTTGAAAAGGGTTGCCCCTAATGGGCACCCTTGTTTTACTGATCGCTTTGTTGCTATGGACTTTGTTAGGTTTCCTTCACTGTCCAAGCGGACTTGGATGTAAGTGTCCGAATATAGCTCTTTAATGGCTTGGATCAGGCTCTTGCTACACCCCCTTCTCATGAGGTTGTTCCAGAGTGTTTCTCTGTCCACCCCGTCAAACGCATTTGCCATATCAATAAATGCGAGATATGTTTTTTGACCGGATCTAATTGCCTCGATTTTTAACAGGTTCAGAATTAACAGATGCACACCACAGCCTATACCTTTGACGAACCCAGTCTGACGGTCGTCGTAGATCTTCTCTTTCCGAATCCATGTTGTAAGTTGTGTAAGTAATTGCGATGAGAACACTTTACCTACTACGTCGAGCAGGGCTATTGGTCGATAATTTGCGGGGTCTGTGCTGATTCCTTTCTTGAAGATGGGGACGATTATTCCGGATTTCCATGTAGAAGGTACTCAACCTTCTTTTATTATTAATTGGAACAAGATGTCACAAAACTCCACCCACTCTTCGATGTTCTCTTTCAGGTCCGCATTTGATAACCCATCAGGCCCTGCGGCACGTGAGGCACTGCTTTTTATAATGGTTGCACTGATGTCTTCTTTATCTATTGCAATTTCCCACGGGTGGCTCCACTCGAAATTTGTGGTACTTGGGGTTAACCTTTTTTTAAATAACTTTACATAATGCCTTTCCCATGCATTTTCGGTTACCATATTTGATATTATCGCTTTTTCGGGGTTCATTGCTTCATTTATTATGGCCCAGAAGCCCTTGGAGTTCCTTTTGTTTAGGGCCTTCAGCATTTGTTCAGCATCCCGTTGCACCATTAAGGCTCTATGCTGTTTATGCCAGTTAGTATATCGATTCTTTGTCTTTTTTATCAGTGTCCTTGCATCAGTCATATTTTCCACGCCAATTCTTCTCAGGGTCTTCCTTAACTCTCTCTTTCTTGTTGCAACTTCAGGATCATATTGGTGCCTTTGGTACGTAGCTCTGTTCAGAGTGGACTTCTTTTTAGTTTTGAAGATCTCTAAGAATTGTTGGTATTCAATCGGATTGCACCCACCCAACCGCTGATGTTGATGCAACGATTCTGTCACTGCCACTATGTCGGCATTCTTTACACGCAGTCTGTTCTGTCCCAGAACCACTGAGATTGGTTGTCTCCATTGCTTCCGCAATACTGGATTATCCATCATCCATTCCATTGAGACGATGTTGTGGTCACTTTTAGTTGTCTTGAACACATTCAGTGTAACAATGTCTTGGACTAGGCTATTCGAGACAAAGATGTAATCTAATATAGATTTTTGTCCTCCTCGTTCCCATGTTGGCTTTGCTGGGATATCTCCTCGAGTTGTTCCATTTTGCATTATCAAATTCCTGTGCGCCATTTCGTCAAGCCAGCATTCGCATTTGTATCTCTCCTTAAATTTCGTGGGATTCTTTATTTGATCAATTTCTAGTAGGTTCATATTGAAATCACCGCACACAATCAGTGGGGCTACCGGGTTATCGCTTTGGATGTTATCTATGGCTTCTAAGAGATCATCTTCGAATTTTTGGTGCGTTTTTGGTGTTGAGTTCCAGTAAACATTTATGAGATAGATAACTTGCTCCTTTTTCTCTATCTGGTTTACTGAACTTACTCTAATTGTCTGCAGAAAAGGCGAGATGTTTGATGCTGATATAATTCTCAGACCGGATGACCTTTTAATGAGAACTAGTTGGCCAGACATTGGGCGGCCTTTTTTTTGTCTAATTGCTGGATTTAGTGCAACTTTGAAACCTTCTACGCATGGTGTATTCGCGAGCCACGTTTCTTGAAGACATATCACATCAGCCTTTGCCAAAATGTCAGGTGTTGAGTTCAAAAGGTGAGAAAAGCCTCTCGTATTCCAGGAGGCTATCATCACCTTTGTCGCTTGCTCATGGCATTAACTCCTCGTTGGGCTGTTTAGAGTTTTTGCGAGCCAGGCCCATTTATCTTCCAGGGCGTTCATCAACCTTTGAATCCGTTGACTTTACCATCTCACGGTTATCCACTGTTATTTTGAATTCTTTTAATCTTGTCACAATCGACGGGCAGAGACTAGTTTCAACTCTGACCTTCTCTTTCGCACCATCACACCTCTGAGCCTCTATTCTTCCGTTTGTTAGCACGTGGGAGCTCCCCAGTGGGAGGATTCCTTTTTCTGCAGGAGGATTGGAGCCTGTAGGTTTTTCGGTTACTTCGTCCACCAGCGCGTTGTCCACCTCGTAGACTAGGTACCCGGTGACCCACAGCTGCCTCTCACATTTCATGACCAATTCCACATCCTCTCTGTCTATAACGTGTAATAGTACACATTTCTGGTTTGCATCTGTTATTATTTCGACTCAATCGATTCGGGCACTTTTTATTGCTCTTAAACCGGGAATTTTTTGGAATAGCTGCAAGATGGTATACCTGTTTAGAGGCGTATCACTTTTTCTGATTTCTGTTTTTTCTACCAGAAGTCTGAACGCCTGGCGTCCTGCAGGCATGGAGGAAATGTTATTTTTGACAGGACGTTGTTGCTGGTTCGACTTCGATTGGTTATCACATCCAGCCCTCTCTGAGTTTTTTACGGAGTGCTGAGATGCTTCTGTGGGCTCAAACGTTGCGCTCAGATCCTGCACTGAATCATTTATATTCTTCAGTGGATCTGATATGCTTTTCTTCGTGGATTCAGCTTTCTGCATACTTATCATCCGTTTCTCCTCTAATGTGTAGTATCTTTGTGTTTCCTGAGGCTTTGCCAGATCCTTGTCTTTTATTCCGTTGATTTTCTTTGGCGTCCTTGGCCACGAAAAAACTCTTTTACCTTTTGGTTGAGGCCCGCTCACTTTCTCAAGGACTTTTAAAGGCGACCGTGGACCAATTCCGTCCTTTGTGATCTCGGCATTGACAACTCTCTCGTCACCTTTTTGATCGGCCTCCTCAATGTTTTTAGTCTCCATTTCATCTTCGTCAGGTGAGCTGTACGTTGACAGGTTCAGTAATTCCTTGGTCTCGGCCTCATCATCTTCTATCGCCAGAGGAATATTCGGACTCCTAGGGTTTATGTTTGATCCTGGGACGGAGACATTGGCTTCGGTTTGAGAGTCAAGGGTCTCAGGTTCTGTTTCCACCATGGCATCGGCACATTTTTGTTTACTCTTTTTTAGTTTTTGCTCAGGGTTATTAACTGTGATGTTCAAAGCTTTAATGTTTCTAAAAAAATTCGTTGAGCTTCTTGGCCTTTGATTCTTTTGGATTTGTTGGTTTTTCAATTTGTTTATACCTTCTGATCGATTGTCTTTTTTTTGTTGGCTTTCATACTTTTCCCGTTTTCAAAAATGTCAAACCACTCTGCTTCATTCTTTTTTGTAGACGCAACTTTGGGGTCGGTCTCCATACTCACTGAAATGTCTTCAATGCACTTATCGGCCTGGGTCAGATCAATTGTCAGAGAATTATCTCCTTTTTCTTTCTCCGTTTCAGTACGGACTATTTCTTGTGGGTCTACATTTGTTGGAAACGTCATACAAGTGGCAACTAGATGCGTATCCGTATCTATAGGGATACCATTTTCCTTGAGACCTTTCTCAGAGGTATCGCTTTCTGCAGTGCTAATTGTCAGCTCTTCTCCGTAGCTGCAGTTTTGAATCGGAATAGTCTTGTTGTTTTTTGATGTTTTCTCTTGTTGTTGTTTAACACCTGATACACTTGTGCTATTGTCAACGAGCATCCGATCTTTAGTTATTTCTGCTCTTGGATAGATGCTAGAAGGCTGATTTGTAGGGACTGAGGTATTCTTGTATTCACGTTCATTTTGTAGTAGCGTCAATGCTTGTCTCGTGACATCTGCTAAAAGTCTTTTGTCTTCAGCCGAATTTTTTAACGACTCTTTCAGAGCTGTTAAAGAGATTTCGTTGCCTCTTCTTGACATCACCACCTGTGCTGTCATGCCCGTTAAGTCTGCCTCTAGCTTTATCATTTTCGAGTTGAGTAGTGCAATTAGCGTGGTTTGATCGCGACAATTCTCATTTAGATTTTCGTATAATTTCATCAGGGGGGCCACAGCTATCGTTGTTGATGACATCAGGATTGGGCTTAATTTTGTAACGACTGAATCCAGCAAGGTGGGGCTGATCTCAGAGTTTATTTGCTCGTTAGCCGTTATAGAATCCCCGTCCAGCTGACTCTCGTTTTATCTTTGCTCAGTTTTCTCATCGCTCTCAGACTCTGAGGATGGAGAGCTGTTTTTATCTTCACTCACTCTTTTGGGTGGTGTGGAGGCTTTCGCGGCACTGCCTCCTTTGAAGTGCTTGTTCGTGCCTTCTGTTTCAATGTCAGAGCTTATATTTCTTCTGTTCCTCTTTTGTGAGACAATGATTTCATAATTTCTTGTCTCAAAGGGTGGAGTATCGGCCTCAAGTCTCAAGACTTCACCGATATTCGTGTCACTGAGCAATCTTCGCTCTGCTTGTGGCCGAATTCTCCCACTCTCATATGTTTGGGAGGATTTTCGTGGTTGTATTATTTTGCGGTTCATCTCTGCAAGATTTTTCAGTAGTTGGTCCGCAATCTCTAAGGAGTCCCTTCTAGTTGATAATTTAGACAGATTTTGTACATTATGTGCGGCACTCCTTTCAATCAAACATCGGGATTCATCCAGTCCTCACTTAGAACTTTCGATGGCCTAACAGAGATTGCATTCTCCTTTATTACTAGCTGGTTTGAATCCACAGTCTGCTTCAAATTAGGTGATGGCAAGTTCGTGGTCATTCGTTCAGGCGTTTTATTTTCAGGTTTATGCATTGCTGCCACTCTTAGCCACGGCAAGAATTTTAGTGAAGATCCAGATTTTGTTGTCTTTTCCATACTTGAAGCACTTTGAGAAGGTGACAAATCCTTATTGCACAGCTCCTTCACACGCTTTGCCTTATGAATTAAATGAGTCATCTCCGGCGATGTATGTTCTTCAATAGGACTTCCTTGACAATTCATCTCTTCTAGTCCCAGGTGGTTTTTCTGCTTTGGGCTTGGCCTTGTATTATCTTGCTTTCTGGGGGATGACGGGGTAGGAAAGACGGCAGTGCTCAACTTGAGCGCCCTGTTCTCGCAGAATGTATCGGAAGGCAAACATTGCCTCTGATCTAGTTGGGAAGGGGAGGTTGAGCCGGGACAGGGGCTCTCCTCCTGTATATGGTATATCATTACAGGACATTTATCTTTTCCTGCGCTTACAGCGCACACAGCCCTCAGGGGCTCCACCTGATTTCTCTTCACCATTTGTTCGTCCACTTGTAGTGACTGAGCACTCATACTTATTAGATGTTCATTAGGGGCTGACCCATTTACACCATTCACTCTCCCCCTCTTACTCGTTGCCGTACTTGATCCGACATCCTCACAATCCACTATCTCACTCTCACTCTCGTTCTCACTCAATTCTATGATGTCACTGTCATCGCTCACTTTGCGGTCAGCGTGCAGCGTTCTATTTGTGACCGCTCCAGTCCGTTTCACCTTTCGACCAGTTCGTACGCCCGCGTGTGCCATCATCGCTGGGCAGGGAAAGGGTGAGTCAAGCAGAGTTGCCGGGACAGCGTGTCTCACTTCTCCATGCCCGTTCCTTCCTAAAACAGCCTGTAGGCTTGAAATATTTGCAGTTTCTATATCACGCTTGGCCTGAGCTTGAGCTTGGGCACGGGTATTCGCAGTGGCTCCAGTCCGCATTTTAGTTTGCTCGCTCGCTTGCACTATTTTCAATCAGCTTGCGTGCGCTCTTACTCGATGCTTCACCTGTGAGGCAGGTCAGTGGAGGCTTGAAAGTAGAGGATAGAAGATTGCACGCTTGCTCACTGATATTTTTACCGGAGTTTCTGTAAAACAGTTTGCCGTACTCCAATATCCCCTCGATCCCCACGGACCACCAGGGAACACAGGAATCACTTGGTACACTCCGCTACGCTCCGCTTGGAGTGATGGTGGTTCGAAGATGGGGATCAAAGAGGTTACCCCTCCACAGTCTCCCGGTCAGTAGTCACGCCGTCAGCGCCAAACAGCCGCACAACAGCCGTCGCCCTGTACTCCTGCCGGGCTCAACGCCGCAAGGGTGATTGCAGGTGGGTTTTAAAGGCTGTTCTGGTCACGTGACATTTCGCCAAGCTCCGCCCCCTCCTGGAAACGAAGCTGCAGGCAGTAAGAGTCCTGAGTTACTCGAGATACTGGGAATCACTCTAGGTCCAATTTCAGCAAAAACGGGGTGTCCTTGCCTGTAACTGTTTTGCAACACAAACATGCAGCTATAAGAACAACACACCTACATGGAGCAAATCAGTAGTAAGACTATTTACATAAAATATTCAGTGGCTATCAACTATTTTATGGTATTTGGTATTTGCTCGTTTAAATAGAGTGAACCTAGCTTGGGAGCAAAGGAGTGCTGTACATGTTGCTGAGGGTAACTTATGAGGTAATGGGAGTTACGATAGTCGGCACAGGATGTCCCCGCCATGAGGGTGGCATGCGATGCAGGGACTTAAGGAGCCAAGTTTGCACGTAGAGACGGTATGAAGACTAAGGCCTTGAGATCCTTCCTGAACTGCGAGAGTATTGGCACAGTCCAGATTCCCACCAGGGTGGTGTTCCATTGGCTAGGAGCGTAGCAAGTGAAGGCCGCTTTCCCTGTTTTTCCCTTGTGCGCCAGTTTCGTCTTTAGCCTAACGATGGCCTGGCTCCTGGAGGAGCTCAACCCACCTGTAAAACTGCCTCATGGTGACCGGGCACCAGAGACAGATGCCCAATTTGCTAAAGTCCAAAGGAAGATGAGAATGTCCACCATATCTGCAAGTTAGAAGATGGTTGACACCTCTTTTGGGGGCAGAATGCAAAGGTCGTTCTTCTGAAGCTTTCTATCGTGCCAATCAAGAGATCGTCAAAAGGTCGTATTTGTGGTTAGCAGGTAGTTACTAAGAGTCTGGAATGGCAGAAGTAACATGTCTGTCGTATGTATTTTGATCAAATATTGATATGGGGCATTTTCTATCGATCGGTAGGAATTTAAACCAAACTCCGGATTTGATATAGGAATTGTGAGTGTAATTGTTAATTTGTAAAGCGCGTATACCAAAGTGTTTCAGAGCACTTTAAGGAGGGAAAGGAACAAGGGAATACAGTTGTCATTCTTAGGCCTTGAAGATTCTGAATGATCTGACAACAATAGCTAGCATTCTAGGCCAGAGGCATATCTACTAGTAAGTGCTTGACAAAAAAGGAGAAACAAGGGGGTCGGGGTGGACATGCAGATCAATTAACTACAGTACTGGTGACACTTAAGACTGCTTGGTAGTTGGTCATCCAATAGGCGCTTACATGAGAATAACAAGCATGACCAAGCTAGGCAGGGGAGACAGAGGGAGGACCGGACAGACAGACTTGCAAGGCCTAGAACTTTCAAGGTCAAGGTTGTGCAAGTGCGCAGAACAGGAAGTGTGATGGAGGGGGAGGTGGATAAGTGCACCCAGTCCAGCAGGGGCCGGGGTTAAGTGCAGAGTGATAGCTCCTCTCATGGAGGATATTGCAGTAGTGCCAAGCAGAGTGCAGAGGCCTGCAGGCAAGTGCAAGACTGGTGGGGAACCTGTGAGGCTCTGGAGGTGCACCAGGTGACCAGTCAGCTAGCTGTGCAGATTGGGGCAGGGAAGGAAGGAGGGAAAGAAGCGAAGAGAAGGCGGTTAGCAGAGGAGAGGGAGAGAGAAAGAGGAAGAGAAGATATAGGTCTTGAGGAGTTTCCGGAACTTAAGGAGGTCTGGCTCAAGATGGAGAGAGGCAGGGAGGCTGTTTCAGAGGGAGGCACCTGCAGAGGATAAGGATCTACCCCCACATCTCTGTTTGGAGAAACGGCTCACCTGCAGAGAGCTGGAGGAGGCCGAGAGGAGGGCTCTGGAAGGAGAGTATTTGGGAAGAGAACATTGTAGATAGTAAGGGGCCCGGCTCCAGAAAGCCTTGTGGACCATGCAGAGGAACTTGAACTTGATCCTTGCAGCCACGGGGAGCCAGTGGATGATGTCAGCGCCAGAGAGATGCAGTCCCTGGGCTTGAGGCCCAGGATAAGTCTTGCAGTTCGGTTCTGGATAAGTTGAAGAGGTCGGAAAGTAGAAATAGGAAGATTGAGAAAGAGACTGTTGCAGTAGTCCAGTCTGGAGAGAACCAGGACTCTGGACACAGTGAGCCTCTGGGGGAAGGTGAGAAAAGGTAGAATACCTCTGAGGAGGTGCAGCTGGAAGTGGGACTTTTTGGATGTGTCCAAAATGTGAGAAGAGAAGGAGAGAGTAGAGTCAAAGATGACCCCCAGATTTTTTGCCTCACTGGTGGGTGGGAGCGTAGGAGCAAGGGAGGCCCTCCAGATTCAGAGTGGGAAAGTGGGTGCTGGGGTCCCAATGAGCACGATCTCTGTCTTGTTGGCATTAAGGCAGAGATCGTTTGCAGCACACCAGGACTGAATTGTGGTCAGATAGTCAGGAATGAGCGAGGAGGAGGAAGAGGCCGAAGGTTGCCTGAAAGAGAGCTGTGTGTCATCCGCATAACACTGAAAGTTAGAGGTGAAGGCAGAGATCATGTGAGCCAAAGGGGCCATATAGATGTTGAAAAACCCGGGGGATAGATTATATCATTGGGGGACACCACAAGTAGGTAGAGTGATAGTGGAGAGAAAGCACCCAAGTAGCACCTGGGTACGACGGTCAGAGCGAAAGGACACAAGCCACGGCAGGGCCTGATCTATGATGCCCAGGGATGTTGTGATTTACTGTATCAAAATCAGAGGAGTGATCAAGGAGAATGAAGAAGGAGGGAGAGTTAGAGTCAAGGTTTGAGAGCAGTGTATACATTAACATCTAATCAGCAAAGTCATCTTTGGTCATTACTGTTGTTAGGGGAGTTGTCCTAAAGTCCACCTGAAGGTAAGACTCTAAAAAACTATCCCTTGTCATCCAGGTCCACAACTCGTAGTATATGTAGTACCCAAACGATCGGTAGAGGTTATTCAACACCAATAACAGAGATGTACATCTTGGCAACACTTTTCAAGGCTCCTAATGCTTTAGCAGTCTAATCCCTAACTAGTCAATAGTTCATCAAAGTCAGTGTAGGATGGGAGCAAAAGTCATATGCAGCAGCAGAGAAGGCAAAGTTCCTCAGGATACTTTAGCTCCTTAGCTAATGCTTAAGTAGGATAAAACAATGATAATTAAGGACCATGCAAAGGACTTCCTAAAAGCGCACAAGCTGTAAACCCTGGGCAAGAGGTGTGGTTGGACACCCAAACAACTGGTATCACACCCCAGTCACACTGGAGCGACTATTCATCATGAGGTAAGTTCTACCTTGAGCCCCACAGTACCTTAGGGTGGTTGAAGAAAATGCACTGGATTCTTCCCTCTGCAGCATCGACGGACCCAGTCTCCTGATTCCTGGGTCTGGCGATGAAAGGAAGGACTCTGAATGTGATGTCACAGCAGCAGTTGTGAGAAAGGACGCTCACCCAGGCTTTCTCCACTCTGCCACATCGGTCTACGGTGTTGGTTCCTTTTGATCAGCTCCAACAGTGAACGGGTACTGCCCGGTCAATATTCCTCGATTCTGCAGTCCTGTACTCTGGTGAAGGGACATGGATGAGTGGAATCATGCCTCTGGAGGTCCAACTGGAACACTCCAAAGTTCTCTGAGGATCCGTACACACAAAGACATTGCACTGTAAATGGGTCAGAGGTCCCCTGGCATTAGCAGTTTGCAGCCCTGGAAGGTCACAGCACCTCAGGGGACGGCTTGATCTGAAGTTCGTCCCAGGGCTGGTTGGTCCCACCAGCCAATGGGAAGGAGTCATCCTCTTTGGAGCTCCACTGTCTATAGGAAAATGGGGTCAGGACAGCAGTGGTCACTTCACGGTTACTGGAAGAGTCTGCAGGCATCTCTAGTCATTCTTCAGCTTCAGATCTTCAGCTTCAATGGTCAACTTGCCTTCTGCCTCAGGAACCTCACGTTTTATTAGGATTCCCCATTCACTCCTCTGCAAACTTTCCCTGAAGTTTGCAGAAAGGGGCAGGGGGGTGTCCAATCAGGAGAGCCAGTCCCCGCCCAGTGGGAACTGATTCCATTCAGGCACTCTGACAGATAAAGGGCAGGGGAGTGTTAAACTCCTCCCTTGCTTCCTGCCTTCACAGACACACTGGAGCCTAGGCGGGGACACAAACGGTCCCTCAAAAGCAAAACTTGCATTCAGACCTCCACTATCCCAGAATGGTAGAAGAAGCGCCAACAAAGGAAAACAGCATAATAAATGCCTAAAAAAGGAAGGAGCCACCATGTTGAAACATATGTGACCCTTTGGTGCATAACCGAGGCTGTGAATACAGTCTGGGGTAGAAAATAGCACCAAACTTGGTAGAGCACGACCACTGTCACCATAACTTCAGGGTTGTCACTTTGGACAAAATATCACAGGATCTGAGATAAGGGGGATACTAGGTATCCCCTTAGCATTGCACATAAGGTGGTGTGTGCTAATCTCTCGCAAGTTGAAGATTTTGGAAGTATAGAAAATATCCCTCTTTCCTCAAGAACAGTATTTCTTGGGAAAATGAAAGAACACAACAAGGAGAACCGAAAGGGTCCCCAGCAACACTGTACAGAGGGTGCTGTGTGCTGCAAAAGTGTAACACAGATGCCTTTAAGAGATATGGCGGAAAGCAGACTCCAGAAAAAACAAGTAAGATATAATGAGCAAAGCTCCCATGGATAGAGCAGTAAGAATGAATGAGGGGGAAAAATGTTCCCCTCATTCAGGAGAACAAGAAAAGGGTCCAGAAGTCCAGCAAAAAGTGCTGGGGGTCTCAGTGGGAGAGGGGATTAAGCATAAAAATGATACATCTTCCTAACAACTGCGTCCATGTAGTAAGTGAAATCAGGATATGCATTATGTGTACGTTGATATCAAAGCACGCCATTAAGCTTCGTATCATGATAAGATGGTAGTAACATTATGTATGTATAGAATGAAGCAATAATATCAGATGCTAACTAACATACTTTTTGGTGAGAGTGTATTCATTATGCATTGAGACCAATAGCTGGTTTTATTTATTAATTATGTTTTTAATATATGTATTAAAACAATTGGTAATATCGTGCCAATGAATGGTATTTAAGATGAAAGAGCCTCTCTGATGTTTGGAGACATATTGAGAGTTTTAAATACTACCGGGAACCTTTCTTTCTTTTTGTGTATTATTATCTACTAGAAGCTGTTCTGTGGATGTTATGGATTTTATGTCAAATAAACCCAGTTGATTGGTTGATAAGTAATTAGGCAGCCACATTTTCTAAGCAATGCAGACAGTGTACTAAATGTTGAGGTAGTCCAAGAAAATTGCTGTGCTCATAGCCAATGAGTTGACCAGAGCTAGACCTGTTTGAATTCAGTGGGAGAAAGAAAGCAGAGGGACATTCCTTTAAGTACCTTAGGAATTGAGGAAACTAGTGTTGGTAACCTGGGTGGTATTGGGTGTTAGTGGTACAGATGTGTCTTGTTCACACTGCAAGGATTTTAACTGAAGAGACTTGTATATGCAGACACCCAAGGGTGGGGGCCAGATTTCTGCCAGCCATACTTCAGTTTAGCACCAACTATAAAAACCTCTGTCTTCGATGTATTAAGTTTGAGTTTGTTATGAGCCTTTCAGGAAGAAAAAAACATTGAGGGACTGCTGGTGATTGTGGTGCAATGTCTTTTGGCATGATTTTCACTTGAACCGAAGCTGGGTGTCGTCGGTTTCACTGGAAAATGAAATGCCACACGTTTGAATATGTTGTTATAAGGAAGATGATGAATGTTAAACAATGGAGGCAAAACAGCTGATCCTGATGGTAATCCACATTGTGCAAGAGTAAAAGAAGGTTTGAATTCTGGCGTTGCCACAGAATATTCGCAATTGGTTACAAAAGAGCAAATCTAGTCCAGGGCAGGGCCATTAATCCCAATCATGCTCTGTTGTTTCATCAGGATATCATAGACGACAGTGTTTATTTTTTTTTATTTGATTTTTTTATTTAAAGCACAGACCTAGCTTGTATAGAGTGTGGGTAGCCAGCATGTGGGCTGCTATCTTTTAACAGTAGTGCAGTACAGTGAGCTCTGTGCGACGGTACATATGTTCATTGGAATTAGTCCTTGGTCAGGTGTTGTTAAATGAGCCATGTTTTGAGAGATTTGCGAAATTGGATAATTGTGGGGGAATTCTGATCTGTCACCGGGATCGAGTTCCAGAGGGTGGGTGCATGACAGATGAAGGATTGTTTGCAAGGGCTCTCTTTGCGGACGAGTTGTGATTCAAGCCGGTTAGACGATTTGCTGCACAAGGAGTGTCTGCCACCAGAAATGTGGAGCTTAGCCACCAGGTACGCTGGTGTGCTACACGTGACTGCTTTGTAGATGATACATGCAGTCTTGAACAGTGTTTGATGCTGCAAAGAGGTCTGAAGAATCATGCTGCTGACAATGCCTTCTGACTAGCTGGTGGCTTCCATTTCCAAGAAGGGGGAAAGATCGTTATCTCCCGATTTAAGAAGTCGATCAGGGTTGGACCAAACTCAAATGGGATGCAATTCGGGTAGAACCGTTCCATTGGTCATTGATGAATACATTTGATTGGAATGATCATGAGGGAACTAAATCAGTAGAAATGTACACCGTTGTTTTACCGACATTTGCTACAAGGTGTTCATATCCAGGTCACATTGAATTCAGACATACGCATGTTAATGATCCAATGCTGACTGATTAGAATGGCTGTTAACAGTGGCAATTAAAAATCTCTCTGACAAAGATGTCATTACCAGGATTGAATAGTCCCAATGGCTGAGACTTCAATATAAAAACTGTCTAAAAGCCCATAAGGCTTCGATGATTCAAAAGATGCAGAATCTATGTTTGTTGCCTTAGCCACTAAAAAATCAGGGGACATCTGGAAACTGCTTAATCAAGTTGACAATCCTCAGACAGCTCTTCAGAGTAACCCGATATCACACCAGGTGTGGATGGACTATTTTGGCTATTTATATAAGGTAGGGAACCATGGAAACCAAAACCTAGAACTCCTTTTTAATGGTGAATGGCCTCTTAATTTTGATAGAGAGGATGTCTTAAATTTGGTTATGAAATCGAGCAGTTCAGGAGCCCAGGGTGCTGAATGGCTCTCAGATACTATTCTTAATGCTCATCCAGACTTCTGGACAAAGGTTCTGATGTTGATTTTTACATAGATATTACAGACAAGACAAATTCCATCGTCTTGGGAAAAGGCAGTTATAATACCTATTTTTAAAAAGGGAGATAAGATAGCCCCCAGGAATTATTGACCGATCACTCCTTTAAATCCACAAGGTAAGATATTTGCAACTTTGATATTAAATCAAGTGAAAGAATGGAGTTTCAACACATTGACTTACAATATTAACCAATTGGGATTTGTAAAACGAGTTGGTACTGCTTTAAATAGTTTTATATTGAATTTATTTGAAGAGAAAGTATTTTTAATGGACGTGCCGCTTCATTTGGCTTTTATTGATTTTCAGTTAGCGTTCAATAGTGTAAACAGAGTGCTACTTTGGGATAAGCTTTTAAATTGAGTCTGTATTAGAAATTTATTGGAAATAATCCAAAGCTTTTATAACCAAACCTCTTTATAAATCTGACTGAATTATCAGGGTGAACTTTCAACAGAAATATAGCCATCGAGGTTTAAAAAAGGGGTTCCTTTATCCTCTATATTGTTTAATCTGTTTATTTTGGATTTAGGTCCCCATTTGCAATAAGTGTGAGCATTCCCTCCACGTTTGGGCTTAAGCCCAATCCAATGGCTTTTATATGCCAATGATCTGGTCCTTTTGGAACAGACAGTCATGGTCTTGCAGAGGCAGCTTGACGCTTTACCCCAGTATGCAGCTCTGAATGGGCTATAGGTAAACGTATCTAAATCTAACACTGTGAATGTCATTAGGAAGAAGAAGCTGCCACATCAAAATGTAAATTGTATTTAGACAATACCCCTGTAGAGATGGTGAACGAACACCGCTACCTGGGTTTTTGTCTCAACGATCGAAGGAACAATCTACCTAACATCAGCAAACTTAGACAAATGGCTGAGGTTTTAGCGTCTCAAGGTACGATTTTACATCAGGGGTTTGGTCAATACTCAGTGTGTCCGGTTTTAATTTTGTATAAGCAAAAAGTAGTCCCAAATTTAGTGTATGGCGCAGAGCTGCTTTTGGACCTTTCAGGATTCAATTGGCAACTATTAGAAGGCATCTTCTGGAGATGAATATTGGTTGTCCATAAAAGTACACCTTTGTCAATACAGTATTTCGATTTAAATTAGGGCTCCTTTCGCACTACGTTATGACACTTTGGAAAAAGCTTTCCCTTTTTTAAACTGTTTGCTGGCTACTGAAAGATCTCAATACTTTAGAATGAAACAGACAATGGACCTGAGGTTGGAAGGTTCCTTGATAGGATGGAAGCAGGAATGCATGAGGGAGCTGGGAAAGGTGGACATAGAGTTAGGATTGCTTCTAAATAATCCCGCCGAAGCTAATGAAAAGTTGTGGATTAGTGACTGGTAAGGAACACAGACTACATGGAAGTAATATAAAGTTTTTAATAATTTGAAAAATATGATTAAATCTTTCAAAGTTCTTCCAAAGTATCTTGGAAAATTCCCCAGTGCAATATCCAGCAATTTGTTATTAAGAGTAAGACTGCATTTATTTCCTATGAAGGAGCTCTTGGGAAATTGCAACAAATTGGGAAAGACTGCCCGGATATGTAGAACTTTGTAACATTGCTCCTGAAGTCGAAACGCCTAAGCTTTTGTTCTTAGATTGCCAGAGTGTGTACGATCAGAGGCTTTGGTTTCTGGTACCTTTTCAAGCCGTTAACGATGCTTAACGCAAGCTCATTGATGGGACATTTTATTTCGAGGGCGCCATCTAAACATCACAAATGTGGTAGTTCCGTTTTTATAAAGTCTAAATTTTCACAATCCTTTCTCTTTAGATTGATGTTTTAGTATTTTGGGTGTATTTTATTGAAGTCATTGAGTCATGAAATTGAAGGATTATTTGATGAATTACGAAAGTGTTGTACTGCTTGTAAAAAAGAATATTATGGCAAAGGTTGAAATGTTTGAGCTGCATGCCAGTAAATAAATAAATGAAAATAAAATGCCTGAACCATAATACAGTAGGCTCAGTGGAGTGTTTAATACTAGATTACTAGGCGAGTGGACCAGTTTACTTTCATAATGAGTGCATGGGTATATTGCAGAGCTTTATGGTAACATAAGAATGACCATAATTTTAAAATACATACATGTCTTATAATGACTCAGTAAGAAACCCTCTTAAGCAAATAATGGAAGTTGTACTCTGCGGTTTTAGGTGATCACAATATCCACCCTTTAAAAAACAAGCATTGGCAAAGCCAACAGTTTGGCTGCTGTATAAGTGTTAGGCAATTGCCAGGCACTGCTATTAGAAGCCCAGGTACTCAGACCATTTTGCACCTGCAACCCTCAATAGCCCGTTAATGCCACTATAACAGTGCCTGGCAAGTGCCTATCCCATGCCTACACAAAAACGCAAACTGTTGGCATTGCCAAGGCTTGTTTTCCTTCTTGCCGCTCCTTTGCAAAAAGAAGAAACCTCTAAATTTAGCTTCCTGCATGCCTGTGCAAAAGACAATGCTTTCTCCTAAACTTTAATTCTAAAGCTCACGATCATTCAATTGAGACGGCTGACAATGCATTAGAAATAACATGCATAGACAAAGTTTCATCTCACAGGGCCTCCAGAGGTCAATGTTTTGCAACAGAATAGCTAGTACATGCTTTCTGTTGCGAGTATAGCACACATTAACATGGGGACATTTCAAACACTTGGCTCTACTTACGATTGTGTATTGGCATGGGCACAATGCGCATGCTCGGGACAAGCCTCCTTGCTAGGAGACCACTGCAGTGGTATCTGCAGCAGAATAAGTGCAGGTTGCATTAGTATGCACAGGGACGGCGTTGTGGCCTTTCCATCTTTTCAAAGGAGAAGGGGTCTGGAGCAGCAACTGCTCCCATGTTGCCAGTTAGCAGTCTTCTAATACAGCAATAGATTCATTTCTATATTATTTTCGTTCTGGGGCTTTAAATGTGCGCTTTGCAGGGCTAGCGTCACAGGCTTCATTTGTTCAGGCCATGTGACAGACTAAAGGGCTGCAGCAAATGAAGCTTGTGACGCGAGCGCTGTAAAGCGCATATTTAAAGCAAAGGAATACACCTGGGCATTAAAAGCTGTCGAATATCAAAAGATGGGCAGCCAGCAGTGTGCTAAAACACTAAATACCCAGTGAAAAGCTTCTTTGTCAGCAAGGATCTGAAGTGGAGGAACCGATAATCAGTGGACATTTAGTTTGTTTTGTTTCTTTGTTTATTTTGTTTGTTTGTTTGTTTACTTATTTGTAGCGTGCACTAGACCCAAAGGTATCAGGGCGCGGGAACAAGAATACTTTGGGTTTACAGGTTGCTTATATGTTACAAGCTACATAGACAAAATGCAGATTAGTACGAATAACGAATACAGCAGGTAATACATATGCATTACAAATGAGGATTCAATACAGTAAGTAGTCCAAAATGCAGTGCAAGTGCGGGTCGCGCGCAAAGTTCAAAAGTCCAATTTGTTTACTAGGTCAACTGGGTCGTGTGGCTGGACTATAGGTCATTTTCGTTAAGCCACTTAATCACATTTGTTCTAAAATGTGGGTATGATTGGTCCATCCTCAATGTGGGAGGGAGTTCCACAATTGGGCAGCTTTGACGGGGAAACTATTTCCGCCAGTTGTGGTAATTTTGAACGGTGGAACTGATAGGCAGTTCGTATAGGCAGCTCTCGTGGGTCTAGATGTAACTCTTCTGTTAAATCTCTCTGTTTGGTAGCTTGGTTCTAGGTTGTTGAGACATTTGAATGTTAGAGAAGCAGTTTTGAGTTTAATTTTGTCGATTGTGGAGAGCCAGTTAGATTGTCTTCTAATCGTTGATATCTGAGCTCTCTTGGAGATTCCTAGTGCCGCTCTAAGGGCATTGTTTTGCAGTATTTGGATTTTTACATGATGTATTTATTAGACCCCAAATAGAGGGTGTTGCAATAATCCAGT
The DNA here is from genome assembly GCF_040938575.1 of Ambystoma mexicanum. Classification (NCBI taxonomy): domain Eukaryota; kingdom Metazoa; phylum Chordata; class Amphibia; order Caudata; family Ambystomatidae; genus Ambystoma; species Ambystoma mexicanum. The sequence continues at coordinate 1,407,120,589 of NC_090931.1, read as the reverse complement.
TTGGACAGCACGAGTGCTCTTGCCAACGTGGTGCAACGATTTGTAGAGAGCTACGGTCTAGCTGATCTGATCAATTTGCAAGTATAGGCTGTGGAAGATGCCATAGCGTTTACTTGCTTAGCCAGGGTGAGGCAGGAGTCGAGGTAAAAACCTAGTGTTTTTACCTCCTTGCCAACTTTAATTGTATGGCCTTCTATGACAAAAGTTGTGTAGTCTTGGCTACATTTCTTTATGTTCAGTGTAGTCTCCAGAATGATGAGTTCCATTTTGTCATCATTCAGGCATAGACCATGACGTGCCATCCATGCCTGGATGATGAGGTATATCTTGTTCACCAAGGCCAAATCCTGTTTGTAATCCCCAGAAAGTGGGAAGAGAATCTGGGTGTCATCTGCATAGTTAGTGTAGGTGACACCTAGAAGGTCCAAATCATCAAACAGGGGCTTAGTAAAAATGTTATACATAGTAGGGGAGACACTTGATCCTTGTGGTACACCACACGTAATAGGAGCGGGGTCTGCAGCCGCTGAGGTGGAGAAGACCCCCATGGTTCTTTCACTTAAGAGGGATTTGATCCATGCTATAGCCTGGGGTGAGAAATGTGCTGCAGTCTCTAGGTGGTTGCAGAGCACTTTATGATCCACCAGGTTGAAAGCTGCAGAGAGATCCAGAAGGAGAAGCAGGGCAGTTTTTCCTTGGTCTCTTAGCTCGTCAACCTGTGTCTTAAGATCAATAAGTGCTGTTTCAGTTCTGTGCTGTGGTCGGAAACCTAATTGCCGCAAACCTAGGAGCTGCTGCAGTTCCAAGAATTTCTGGATCTGAAAGTTGGTCACTCTATCTAAAATATTTAGTAAGAATGGCACTGTGGTGTTGACAAGCCGTTATTGTGGGGGCCTTCTGGGTGATACCAGCATCGAGTTCCAGAGGGTGGGTGCATGACAACGAGGCTGCGGCCAGGCTAGCAACTTGGACAATTATGTATGTGTTCTGGCTTGACTTCAACGTGTTTTCCATTTCATTGTCACACCAATTGTGGCTCATTGCTGCCGGTGATCAACTCCTGAGTTGAATCTGTGTATTTTGGATGGTGTTTTCCTACTAAAACTCCTAGGGAATTTCCAATTTAAGTATTTCCACAATCGGTTTATTCCCGTTTTTGCTATAGCACAGACCAAGCTTCTAGGAAGTGTTGTAAACAGAAAAGCATGCTATGTGATTTATCATTGGGACTATATCATCGGGTGCAGGGCAGTGTCGGGGGGGCAATGGGAACATGTAATTGGTACTTTCTTATGCAACATTATGATAATGTGTACTTCACAGAGCTAGCTCACACACAAACATATTGCCACCACCAACGTAGGCTGTCCAGCTGCTGCTAAGCTCTCTGTTGCACTCGCTGCAGCACTCTGTCAGGAACAAGCTGTCATCCTATTTATAAAGCCACCTGGGGAAGGAGCATGAGAGATACTGACGCTCTTTTTAATGTATATTAGAACTCACATGGAGGTTCGTCTTCTCCCCAGCCATCCATTAGAGCCAACCTTTTTGCTCAGTAACCTTATTAACGACAAGCAGACAGAGCCCGGCACGCTGAAAAAGGCAAGACTACCACCAGTGAGGCAATGCCTCCTTCCCAGGAGACCTGCAGCATACTGGTGAATGTGACATTCTTTGCAGCCGGGGGAAGGGACTACAGTGAGTCGGGGGGCCACAATGACAGGCGTTACGTGAAGGCAAATGTGGTGTTTTTTTAATTCTCACAAGGTGATATTTTACATAATTCTGGACTGTCACACCGTGAACAATCCCTGAAATAATAACTATGCCCCATAGTCCCTATCCTCTCAGTAGCCCGATCAACATTTGGCAATAAGGGGGAGGGAGGGGTGCCACCCCTCCCCAGCTGTCCCTCCTCCTCTTGCTCACATTAGCTCCTGACTAAATGTATCCATTAGTTGGCGTCTGCAGACACTCTGGGGAAAGCGGGGGGCACGCTGCCTGATTGGGACACTGGACTGGTCCTAACTACGGGTGTCCACGGAAAGTAAAGACATTAAGCCAAGATCCAGACCGACTCTATTCCTGGGGGCCGTCCAGTTAAGTGCCAGCCTGTTAGCACCCATAGGCCCATTTCACCCGCTAACATTGCCAACTGACCCACTGCATGGGTAAAAACAAGCAAAGAGCTCGGCAACATAGGGCCGTGGAGACAAGGAAAAAGCACCAAGCAACAAATTGGCTTCTTTAAAGAAACCCACAGACACTGCACAGCCAATCGCATCCTAATGGCATCATCAACTAATCAGCCAAACAGGTGGTGCTTACATCAAGAACACTTGAGCAACACCACACAGATCACTATACAAACATTTTCGAAGCCATTTTAAACCAAAATGAAAAAATTACATTAACTGGCTTATTTAAAATACAAAATACATCAAAATGTGCAACATAACTTCAAAGCTGTCGTCAATATATTTAAAAGCATGAATAAAGATTAATTCTTTTTTTTTACATTAACAGATGACAATGGCCATTTTGTTTGTTTGTTTGTTTATTTACTTATAATGCGCTCCAGACCCAAAGGTTACCGGGCGCAGCAAAAAGTATATGCGAAACTTGCAATGTTACCTGAATACAATTACAATATTACAATATTACATGAGAATACAAATTACATACTTACAGTCTATTTATAGAGATAACCAGGAGAAACAATATAATGTATATACATACCATATTAACAATTATAGACATAGTGGTGGTCGCTAATAGCAACTATGTACATAGAGTGGGGCTAGACGTGCAGGGGCGTCATTTACAGGTGTCTAGGCATTGTTGGCATTAATGTGTTTAATGAAGTTCCTTCTGAAGCGTGAGAAAGGTTGGTCTACTCTTAGGTTGGGTGGCAAAGCGTTCCACAAGTTAGCAGCTCTCACAGGGAAGCTAGTGCCACCGATTTTGGCAAGTCTAAATCTTGGTACTACCAGGCAGTTAGAATTGGCAGGTCTCGTGGGTCTATTGGATGTCTTCCTTGTGGGATGTTTTTACCCATGCATCCAAGCCCTACCTCAAAAACTGTGCAGTACTGGCATTGAAAACATCATGATGGCCAGAGCTTCCCAGAAAATGCCCAGGGAAATGCATGAAGAATAGGCTGCCACCCATTTTTGCCGATGTTATGGGCACAGAAGGGCACTGCCTAAAACCACCATTGGACTACCCACACAGTAGCCTGAAACCATTGGGAATGGCAATGCTGATTGCCAAAAGCAACCTAGAACTGTGGGGAATTCATTTTCTTAAATCCCAAAAATGGGTGCATTACCAGTACTCACCACTATCAGAAAGCCGGCGTTTTAAAACCACCAGACCTTTTTGTGTGAAACTGAATAAATGAACCAAAGCAGGCCAAAGAAAGACTTACTGAGAGGTGGATACAATGTAAAGTTATATTCTGAAGTGACTTGAATGTTCATAACAAGACTGGCTGAGCTCTGCAGGTCTGCAGCAGCCTAACTGAAACTGGATTTAAAACTACCAAAAATCGAAAATGTTTAAAAGAAATGAGTGACCTACTTTTGAGTGTCACATAGGTTGCAATTGTTTAAATGTCATAGTTATAAACTTAGAATCAGCATTCTAGCTGCATGTGTAAACGTTGGAAGTTTGATTTGGACAGGAAAACTGGCAGCCAAAGAGACATTTAGCTGAGGCCTGGCTTAAAAAGAGAGGGAATTCTGCCCACCAGCTACCCCCGACAGGAGTTGAGACTTGCACAACAGCTGTGTTCCCAGGCCTAGCTGCCTTTTGCTGTTCCCACCAAAAGGGATATGACACTTCTCTGATTGAATTACCTGGGCTCTGCAGGAAATTGAACAAAGCCCTGTCCTGACTCAGGCAAATGTTTTATTGGTGGGAGTCGTAAATGTGGCTCCTCCTGGAAGGAAAGGGGAGGAGCACTGCCTGTGAGAGCAAGCTGGCTTGGCAGAACTGGAAAAACCAGAAATTCAACCTTGTGCTGGGGGGAAACCACACCCCTTTGGGGCCAGAACATAAATCTAAAAAGATGGATCATTCATAGAGCGGACTTGTGAAAATTTTATAAGTGATATCATTATTCTTGTGATTTTTCTGTGCACATTTGAAGACGTGTTAGGACCCGGTGTTATGTTCAGGGGGGTTTTTAGCAGAAAAGAGGATATTACTCTAAATGTATGTATGTTAAAAATCTGACACTCCACCACCTAATGCCCACATGCTTTGCGAACATTTGTGTAAATTCGGGGACAAATCCAATATTGGTAACCTGACCAAAAAGTGAAATATGTTGCCATTTCTGAATGCAAGCCCCCAGGAAGAGCAGAGTTTGAACAGGGGATACCTCATGTGATATGTGATGGGTGCATGTAATTTTAAAGAACTGTGTACCTGTGCAAATATGTCTTTAGGTCAAATACAGATTGTGTGTAAAGTTGACAGGGGTGGGTTCTCTGTATCATAAACAGACCTCATCATGATGACACTTCATTTCATTCCCCCAATCAAGGGGAAGAGGGGGAAGTGGCCAATGACAAGTGGAGAGGGGTAGGGCCTAGAAAGCTAGCCTCCACACCCACTTTCAAAACACATAAAAGCAGACAGTCAGGACAGATAGAGACATTCAATTCCATTTGCTGCAACGCGCTCTGCCTGACCACACAACATCCAGAAGATACTAGATTCAACACTTAGACTTTAAAACTCCAAAGAACTTGATTCAGAACTCAAAGCAAGGGCCTAAACCCACAAACTGAGAACTCTTCTCAGTGGGCCTCAGCATCCAGCAAACCTAACAGCGGTAGCAGCATCCAGGAGCCGTGCAGATCAGCGCTGGGTCCAGAGAAAGCTGTGCAGAAAGATCCAGAAGCAGTGCTGTACCCAGAGAAAGCAGAGCAGTATCCAGAACCAGAGGCAGAGCAGAGCTGACCCAGACCGCTGTTCACAGAACCAGAGAGCTGACCCAGACCGTTGTGCGCAGAGACCGCCCGTGGCGAGTGAAGAAACCCTGTTGACCAGATCCGTGGCGAGGCCCATTCTATTTCTAAATATATTGTGAGTACCTAGCAGAACTGTGCAGAACCAATCTCTTAGTTAAAATAATCTAATCCAAGCTATTTTAATCTAAGTAGAACTGCCTCCTAACTGTCACCTGTCATTTGCAAAGCTGTCACCTGTCATTTTCTAGTTGCAAGCTGTAACCTGTCGCTTTGAACTTTTAAAATTTCAAATCCGAAAAACTACCTTTATTTAATCGTCCATATCTCTGGAACCGTTTGGGCTAGGAACTTGGTTTAACTTTTATCTAAAAGCTTAGAATCTTACCTTTCCAACAAGCCTAGAACCGACTTCCTAGCTGCTTTTGCCTGAACAACTAAAATTTCATTTGCCTCTTAAGAAACATCCCTGAATCATTGCTAGAGTGAGCCTGGACAATATTAACTAGATACCACTCACCCTGATCCTCTAGAGGGAATTAAAAGCATTTTAGCATATTTTTCACTTCATTGCCAGCACATATAAAAGCATTTTGGGCCTGTGTTTCAAACGTCTGTAGTCTAAGCTTGCTGGGGTGAACTGAATTACATTTGATTGCATTTCTGAGAACTGTGTGCTTTCCTTCCATTTCCTTGCATTGCATAAAGGGGGGGAGTGGATTGCCAGAGAAAAGTGATTACATTGTTTTGTTGAAATCATATTGAGTATTTTCTGTATTGCATTTTCATTCAACATTGCATCCATCTGAACTCATATAAAGCATTCTCTACCACCTTATTCTTCTGTTCCTATTCACAAGTGTGCTAGTGCCAGACTACCCATTATTGATTACTGCTCAGATTAAGTGTGCTATCCAATTATTAATTTATCATAAAGTGTGATATATATATATATATATATATATATATATATATATATATATATATATATATATATATATATATATATATATATATATATATATATATATATATTGTTTAAATTCTCAAATAAACCTTTTAACTTGCAAAACAGAACTACTTTTTGGCTCAGTGGGGTCAGGGGGATTCCAAGAGAGGGGTGTTATATAGGGGTAGCCATCCAGAACGCATGAACTGGACATAAAGATATATCAATAAGGGTTTCCATTCAGTATCCCAGACTAGGCATTGACTTAGCTGTAGTGTTGAATTGAATCCTCTTACAAATTGGGGGCTCGAGCCGGGATATTCTGGGTTAGACCTATCATTTGTGCAGATTAATACAGCGTGCCAGCTGACCAGATACACATATCTGGTCGGATCACCACGCTGTGTTACGCTGTAAAGCACTCATCTAAGGAACGCTCTAAGGAAAAGTTCTGTTTTGCAAAAATAAAATACAAACTTCTGTAAGTCAGGACAGAGACCAATCTCTAGAATGACGACCTTAGTAGACATGAAAATAGCCAGAGAGCACTTCTTACATAAGTTATTTGTGAGAGGTGAGTGGACTCACCAGGACTGCATGGTCTGGTTGCAGGCCATCACGCAACAGGTCACGGAAACAGGGTCAGATATATGGAGAGATCAGGGTCCCTTACATGTGGCCCTGAGTGAACTATACATGGCTCCTAAAGCTAAGGATGAACAAGACAAGATGGTTAGGATAGCGGCATACCTGTACCTATATATGGGAGACATGCAGGATAAATGTACTGAAAGCCAAGATCTGGCGAATAAGCGACAGATGGCGTTAGAGAAGGTCCAATCTGACCTGGACTCTTCTGAGCAGAGGCTGCAGGGGAGCCAGGAGTCAGAAAATGAGAGTAGACAGCACATCATTAAAATAAAGAAGGATATGGACATCCTGCAACAGGAAAAGGCTGACCAGGATACCAGATTTCTGGCCTTGCAGAAGGAGTACCAAGAAGGTTTGGACTCCCTACTGCAGAGCCAGAAAAAGCTGGAGCAACAGTTAGACTTCAATAGGGTATGTGCTGAGCAGGTAGTCACCCTGCAAAGCCACCTAGATAGGGAGATGGCAGAGAGCAATAAACTGATTCTGAAAGACCTGGATACCCAGGCAGAGTTTGATCAGGAGCGCCAGAAAGCTGGTGCCTTCCAAAGGCAAAGGGACGACCTGACGGTACAGATGCAGACTCTTAGTCAGGAAAGGGACACCTTAGGCCAGGAAGTCTGCCACTTAAAAAGAAAAATGGAAGAAAATCGCCTGGCCCACCAGGGACTGGGTGTCCTCCAAAAAGAACACCAGAACATGTTAGAGCACACCAGGAGGGTGGAGGATGCTCTAGCAAGAAAGGAGCAGGCCAATAGGGACACAGCTCAGGAGGTAACCCTCCTGCAGCAAAGACTGGCACAGTGCTCCAGGACCAATCAGGAAACGCAGAGAGAGAATGAGGCTCTCTGCCAGCACAATGATAGGCTCCAACAACAGGTAGCGATGCAGGAGAGACTGATAGAGTCTAGTAAGGCCTTAACTGAGGAACTGAAGGCGCAGGCTCTTGCATTGCAACAGGGAGCAGGGGCGGATAGAGACCAGGTTCGCTGGGAAAGGGAAACTCCTGAGCATAACCTCAGGAGCCCTAGTACCAGAGGCCTTTATCTCTCTCAGTCCCTGGACTCTGCCACCCCCATGTCCCCTGGCGCACATGAGCACCGGGCCACAGGGATGGCAGATTACTATCCAGCCAGAAGCATGGGGCTCATAGGCCAGTACCTCCCAGGAATGGATGGGCGGGCATCCGGGTATGGGCACCCAAGCACAGTGCAATTTATTGGGGAACCCCAGGAGAGTAGGCCCATTAAGGGCATCCTGAAAACCTCTGCCCAGGTAGGTCAGTGGGGGGGTACCCATCAAATCCTGGCAGCAAAGAGGAATCTGAAGACTCCTCTGAACGGTACAGGACACAGGAGACCAGGTCCCCGCATTCTGCCAGCCATTCCCAGGCTCGCAGAATCCGGGAAAACCTGGAATATCAGACAGGAACCTCTGGGAGCAGTGCCTCTGAGTCAGAGGACGAATGGACAAGGGTTACCCGAACCAAAAAGGCCAATAAGGCAAAAAGGGCCTTGCTTAAGGACCCATTGAAACAGATTAAGGCAATCAGGAGTGTCATCACGCCTTATCATAAGAACGCCAAGTACTCTGTTTGGGAACACTTGGAGCTCTATGAGCAAATGATGGAGACTTTCCATTTGAAGGACAGCAGTAGCTGCAACCAGTACGTCAAATGGACCTTCTCCCCAGAATACTCCAGTTTCTTTGCGGGGCTGCAGGACCAAAATCATTTAAGGTGGTCCACCTATAAGGCGGCCATCTTGAAACATTTTTCTGTTCACAGAAATCCTCAAGAGGCTCGCAAGGCAGCCTACAATTTGCAATGTGGGGAGGATCAGGCCCCACAAGAATTTGTGCAAGAACTGAAACGGGCCTTTGCGCAGACCACCAGAAGGGTGCGCACAGACAGCAGAGAATTTGTCAATACATTTTTCCATGCCTTGCCCAAATATATAATGACCCAGCTCGTGAGAGATTTTCATGAGAAAAGATCTTTAGACTGGGTCATTGAACAGGCTACCCGGATCTATGAGGTGCAGAAGCCCATAGAAAATAAAAACAATACCCAGAAAAATCCCAAAACCAACAGCACCCCTGCTGCTGCCAAGGTGGCAGAGGTAAAGGTTGCCCCCGTTTAAGATATGGAGATGGGGGGGCCTAAAAACCTACCTGCACCTAATAATGCTAGGCCCAGAAGGTCCTCGGGCCAGTCACAAACAGGGAGTCAAGGAGGTAGTCCCACAAATGGGGTCCCTCGCTCTCCTGATTATGTAAGCCCCCGTTACAAGGGAAATCGACCCCTCCTGGGTTATGTGTGGACTCCTCCAGCCCAAGGGGGGGATCCAGCCAAGCACCTAACCCAGGGAACTTCCCTCCTAACTTCCCACAGGAGGGCAGAAATTGTCCAAACCCTGGGCAGAACTTCTTCCCCAGGTATCCACCCAACTTCCAACCCCAAAATCATCCATCCTTCTTTCCCCAATTCCCTGAGCCCAGACAACCTAATACGGGAGAGGGGAGGCCAAGGGTGGAGGGGTACCCAAATCTTCCCAATCCGGGGTATTACCAGAGAAGGGATAGCTACCCTTCCCGTGATCAGCCCAGGGGAGAAAACAGGGCCCCGTATCAGCCTGAGCGGGTTTCCCAGTTAGAGCGCCAGGTTCAGAACATGGCACAGGAGCTGGGTCGCGTGCTAAGGGCTCAGCAGAACCCTCAGATGGGCATGCCGGCACAGAAGGCCCCAAACTCTGGACCTGGTGCTCCAGAACAATGACGGGGGCAGCACCCCGATAACACACCGGTTCCCAGGGAGGAGGCACAAGGGGAAGGGGGGTGTAAAGCCTTGGAGGAAGCTTCCTTCCCAACTTGTAAACAGCCCCTGGAAAACCAGGAACCAGAAACAAAATCTCCTTCCCCTGAAAGCCTGCCTCCCAAGGAGCAGAGGGGGGGTAGGAGAAACAAAGGACCCAAACAGACCCGTTTTGTGGAAGAAATACAGATCTTCCAATTTGAGGGAGAGGGATCCTCAGAAGATCCTGGGGAAAGGATCTTCTCCTTCAGAGATGGGGGAACTCCTCCCAAGGAAAAATGGGTCCCAAAAGATTCCAATATAGACTGGGGAGATGTGGAGACTGAGCTACCGCCGCCCACTATCTTATCCCAGAACCAACAATGCCAAAATCCCCTGGTTCCAACCCATCCTGGTGACTGCCTCCAAAAAGGGGGGGGCGGCCCAGAACCGGAACCAGGGGAACCCACAATGGCTCTGATCTCCAGTTGCCAACTTTTTCTTTCAGATTCCCAAGGCTCTCCACAGAATTCTGCCCAAATCTCTTCGCTAGCAATGTCCAAAACCAGAAAGTTAGCCCACCAGTTGTCCAAAAAGGTGCATTATCTGTGCCCCCTTGAGGAGAAGGAGGGAAGATACTATGCCCCGGTACAAGTACAGGGGCAGGGTACAATTTTGGCGCTGGTGGACACGGGATCTCAAGCTACCCTTCTGTCCAGAAGGGCCTTTGAGGAACTAAATGCCGGAAGGGGGGAGAATTACCGTATTCCTCTCACCTCACTTCCTGGACAACTCCAGAACTTTGACGGGAAGGAAATTCCCGTCGAGGGGACGGCAGATTTGGACATTAAAATTGGGCGACACAAGTTGAAACACCCGGTCATAGTTGTGACTCCAGAGGGCACCCCTTGTTTACTAGGGAATGACCTCCTGAGAAGGTTGTCACCCCTAATAGATTGCGTAAACAAGGTCCTCTGGAACCAGACTAGCCGACCCATAAAATTAAAACAGAGTGTCAACCATGTTAGTTTAAACGGCACATGCCACATGGTTGAACAAAAATCTGACCAAGTAGAATTCCACTTCCAGAATAACCAAATTCCAGACGTGACAGTAATAGCAGTAGGACAACAGACTGGTGATGGGGGGTCCTCTCTATTTCTAAAAATCAACCTTCCTTCCAGTCTAAAGTGGTATTCCACGCTGGAAGGAAACACTCTGAAATTCTATACTAATCCACAATCAGAAACTCTCACTCCTATAGTCCAGAAAGATGTGAAATCAGCTCAGAGCCTGTCTGATATTCAGCAAATTGGAGAGCAGTTGTTCATCCCTGTTCAGTTAAATGATGGGAAGGACTCTGTTCTCGCTCGAGTGTGCATGAACAATGGTAAGAGCTTCATCAGCGAAGCCATGTTCCGCCAACTCCCAAAAGATCCAGCGATTCCCACATTCAAACTGATAGACAAATGGGAAATGGACCTGGAAGCACCCAATTCCAAACATCTCCTGCCAAGCAGGTGTATGCTCAAAATCTCCATCGGCAACAAGAGCATAGTCCACAATTGTTGGGTCGTGCGAGACGTCACTGCCGCCTTTTACTTAGGCAGTGACATTCTCAATCGCTTTGCCATTAGTTTGGACCTAATAAACTTCAAAGCTTGATCCCGATTAGCGGATAATCCCATGGGCTTGCATGATCCAGATCAGCTCAATTGCTACCTTATGCAGTTGAAATTCAGATTAAAGAGGAAGTCACCATCCCAGAAAGGACCCGACAATTCTCACTGGAAGTGAAAGTTAAAAGAGGACAATATTTGCAAAACCCTGATGCTTATATACATCTAAATGCTTCTCTCCAACAGCAAGGGTTGGGGGTAAACCCAACTCCATTAGTCAACATAGAACATGACACCATTCCAATAGAGGTGGATAACAGCGACTTAAAGAGTATTACTCTAGCCGCAGGCACCATTATTGGAATGGCGGTTGATGACCGACATTTTTCCATTGATTTAGGAAATGAACTGTTAGGACCAATCCCCAAGGAATGCTTTGACAGTGACAGTGATGACAATACAACACCAGACAGGATTTTTACCCGGCATGGGGGGATCTTCCTGGTGTACACTTCTTGCCCTTATGATAAGGAAGATGTGACTTGTGACTTCAGGAGGGATGAGGTGATTTTCCAGGTCCATGAGGGCTGCCTGTCCCACCTGAAGCCTCCAGTCCAAATCAGCACTCTGACCAGGGACTTCTCCACCCAGCTGGAGGAGGCCGCTGAGATAGCCAAACCAGAATTCTTTCCAGGCTTCAGGCAGAAGGTGGAAGAGAGAGTCAACCTAGCTGATGCCTGTGTGACTCTGGAACAAAAGCAAAAGTTGAAACAAGTTTTCTTGGATTTCCAAGATCTCTTTGCGGTAGACTCATATGACTGTGGCCGCACCGACATCCACACAACAACAATCCCCACGGACCCTGGCATGACTCCAGTGTTTGTGAAGCAATATTGCTTGCCTCTCGCATCAATGGGGTCCCTTACTGAAATAATTAAGAACCTGGAGTCCCGGGGAATAATCCGTCCAGTTCACAGCACCTTCAATAACCCGGTGCTGGGAATATTGAATCCAAACGGCCAGTGGAGACTCTGCGCCAACCTCAGGGAGCTCAACAAACGGGTCCATACTTCCCGATGGCCTCTTCCCTACATTGACCAAGGGCTGGCCCAGATTCAGGGGTCACAGGTATTCACTGCAATAGACCTGACCAACGGATACTGGACCGTGCCTGTCAGCAGGGAGGACCAATACAAACTGGCTTTTACCTTTGGGGGCCAGCAGTACACATGGACCCGGACTCCCTTCGGATACCTTAACTCCGGTAATGAATTCAATATTTTCCTACATAAGGCCATGCCCGACCTGGGTGCGAGGGGTAACCTGGCTTATGTAGATGATGTCCTCATCAAAAGTTCATCTGTGGAGGAACACATAGCGGAGATCCGTTATGTTCTGATCCAGTTGAGGGACGCCGGAGAAAAACTTTCCTTTCAGAAAGCACAGTGGTGTAGAACCCGTGTTAATTTCTTGGGGCATGAGATTACTCCTCAGGGTCTCTGTCCCCAGGAAAAGAAAGTGGAAGCACTTCAGAAACTGAAAGACCCCACAACTCTGCGGGAACTAAGGAGCCTCCTTGGACTGACTAATTACAGCAGAAAGTTCATTGAGGGCTACGCAGAGATCACCAGAACCCTGATTCATCTCTTGAAGGGGGGGGGTCAAGTGGGAATAGGGTCCAGAACAATCCGAGGCAGTAAGACAACTCAAAAGAAGCCTCTCACAAGCGCCCTGCCTAGCTTACCCTGTCAGAAACAAGGAGTTCTTCCTGGAGACGGGGTTCTCTAATACGTGCTTGACGGCAGTATTATACCAAAAGCATGACAAGGTCAATAAAGTAATCTCCTATGCGAGCAAAATTTTATCCTCTGTGGAGGAAAAATTCAACGATTGTGAGAAGGCACTCCTGGCAACGGTGTGGGCATTGAAGAATTACCGCCCGTTTATCCAGGGGGAACACATCATAGTGGAGACTCCACACCAGCCTCTGCAATATCTCCAAAGTGACAGAATCCGGGCCGGAAATGTGAGTAATTCCCGAATTACTTCCTGGATTCTGTCAATGCAAGGCTTTCCTGTGGAGGTCCGATATGGCCAAAACAAGAAGAGACCCTCGCGCAAGGTCTGGCTGACTTGCATGATTGTGCCAGAGAAAACTGTCTCGAGGACGAAAGTCTAAAAATCAAGGACAACAGGGAGGCATACCTTAATTCCCCACACAAAGTCTTTGAAGAGGACAAGTGTGAGGGAATGCCCACTGTCTATGTGGATGGATGCTCTTACCATGTTGACAACAACGGGGAGAAAGAACTGGTGGCCGGCGTAGGGAATGCATGGGTGAATGAGTCCCCAGAACCCTCCGCTGGATATAAAATTGGTCCCCGAAGTAGTCAGGTGGCAGAATTGATGGCTGTGCATCAGGCCATCCTCACTGCTGTCCAGCATCAACTCCACGAACTGGTCATAATCACAGATTCGGATTATGTACGGAACGGGTTCGTGGAGCACCTGGTTAATTGGAAAACCAGAGGCATGTTATGTGCTAACAACAAACCCTTGAAACATGGGAAGTTGATCCAAAACATTGATGATCTGGTCACCTCAAAAGGAATGACCATCTATTGGAAGAAGATCAAGGGTCATTCCAAAGTAGAGGGACCAGACAAAACTGGAAATGACTTAGCTGATCAGCTGGCCAAAACCGGGGCCATCCAAGGGGATCTAATTGAGATTGCGTCCCTGTTGGGGGAAATCCAGGTCACTGCTATCACTAGGTCCCAGACAAATGCTCACAACGACCTTTCAATTGCACAATGGAGTAAGGAGACCCCTGATGCTGATTTGATTACCGCTCAGAAGGGGGATCCAATAATTGGTAAATTTTACCAGCACCTTGAGGACCCTGAGAACTTTCCCCTGATGGATACTGATTACATTGGGAAAGAGGACCTAAGAGTGTTGATGAAATGTCCAAAAATGTTCCGGATCCAAGACGGTTTGTTGGTAAGGAAATCCAAAGCTGGCCACGATCAGTGGGTGGTTCCTACCTCATTCCGAAGCCTGATGTTAATCACGCCCATGATGCGGCCACCGCCGGTCATAGGGGGTTTCACACAACATTGGAAATCTTAAGAGAGGTTGCATACTGGCCACACATGGGGCAGGACCTCGACCAATACTTGAAGGGGTGTCTTGTGTGTGCACAATTTCAGCCATCATCCCTCACGCACCGTGCGCCTCTCCAAAAGAGGGGGATGACACTGCCATGGTCAGATTTACAAATCGACTTTGTAGGCCCCGTGATTCGCTCTGCTAGGGGGAATAAGTACATGTTGACTGTGACATGCTTGTTTACCAAGTGGGTGGAATGTCTCCCAGCCCCAAATTGCAAGGCAGAAACTGCAGCTGCCCTGATGATTAACCACATCTTTTCCCGTTTCGGTCTACCTCAAAGGATTGAGTCAGACAGGGGTAGCCACTTCACCAGTGAAGTAATGACAAAGATGTGGGAGATACTGGGGGTCAAAAGGAAGTTGCATATTGCTTACCGGCCAGCTTCTTCTGGGGCAGTAGAGAGATATAACCGAACCATTGTGAGCATATTAAAGAAGTTTGTGGCAGATTCTGGGCCAAGTTGGGATATCTGATTACCTCTGGTCCTAATGGCCATCAGATCTACCCCTTCATCTGCAACCAAAATGTCACCATTCGAGTTGATGACTGGACGCAAGATGGTGCTTCCTCAGCATTTGCTCTACAGGACCCAAGAGCAGACACTGATAAATGCCTCCACAACTCATGAGTATGTGGAGAATTTAAGGAAACACCTTCAACATGCTTTTGCTTATGCTCAGCGGAATCTAGAAAGATCAGCTGATAGCATGAAGACCCACTATGACCTGAAGACTTCCAGGAAGGAATATCAGGTGGGGGACCGGGTCTATCTATACAATTTCCAAAGGAACCAGGCCAAACAGCGAAAATGTTTGCCTACATGGAAGGGACCCTTTGAGATTATAGACAAGATCTCCCCTGTGGCCTACAAGATCCGCATCCCGAAAGGCGGTTTGGCAGAGGGGGAAGACAAGTGGGTCCACATTAACCAGTTGAAGTGTTGCCATCCCAGGCACACTCTGCAACAACTGGAGGAATCCTCTGGAATCCTAGAGGGTACTGTCTCAGATTAATTCAATTCCAACCCTAAAAGATCCTACATATAGCCTATCAAATTCTGTGTTCTCAAGTTTATGTGTTCCTGTCTCTTAATTTAAAAAAAATTTGCATGTTCATATCTGTTGAGTTCTAAAATATATATGCCACCCCACTATATCAATGGTGGGGGAAAAATGTCTATGAATAGGTATTGCCGCTCTTCCTTTGTCGTCCTAGGAAAAAGAAAACCTTGAGACTGGCCAGGGAGGACGATCCGGAGACCGAGAGCAGAGACGCAAGGTGCCCAGGGTACCGCCCAATATTCCCATCAGGACCGACGAGGAGAACCGATCGATCAGTACCGGATGGAGGAAAAGATGCTGAACTGTGCCATCTATTGGAAGAAGATGAGGAAACATCCCAGGTCTTGCGAGTTCCATCAGTGAAACAGAAAGGCCATCGCAAGAGGGGGTCTTGTGGGATGTTTTTACCCATGCATCCGAGCCCTACCTCAAAAACTGTGCAGTACTGGCATTGAAAACATCATGATGGCCAGAGCTTCCCAGAAAATGCCCAGGGAAATGCATGAAGAATAGGCTGCCACCCATTTTTGCCGATGTTATGGGCACAGAAGGGCACTGCCTAAAACCACCATTGGACTACCCACACAGTAGCCTGAAACCATTGGGAATGGCAATGCTGATTGCCAAAAGCAACCTAGAACTGTGGGGAATTCATTTTCTTAAATCCCAAAAATGGGTGCATTACCAGTACTCACCACTATCAGAAAGCCGGCGTTTTAAAACCACCAGACCTTTTTGTGTGAAACTGAATAAATGAACCAAAGCAGGCCAAAGAAAGACTTACTGAGAGGTGGATACAATGTAAAGTTATATTCTGAAGTGACTTGAATGTTCATAACAAGACTGGCTGAGCTCTGCAGGTCTGCAGCAGCCTAACTGAAACTGGATTTAAAACTACCAAAAATCGAAAGTGTTTAAAAGAAATGAGTGATCTACTTTTGAGTGTCACATAGGTTGCAATTGTTTAAATGTCATAGTTTTAAACTTAGAATCAGCATTCTAGCTGCATGCGTAAAAGTTGGAAGTTTGATTTGGACAGGAAAACTGGCAGCCAAAGAGACATTTAGCTGAGGCCTGGCTTAAAAAGAGAGGGAATTTTGCCCACCAGCTACCCCCGACAGGAGTTGAGACTTGCACAACAGCTGTGTTCCCAGGCCTAGCTGCCTTTTGCTGTTCCCACCAAAAGGGATATGACACTTCTCTGATTGAATTACCTGGGCTCTGCAGGAAATTGAACAAAGCCCTGTCCTGACTCAGGCAAATGTTTTATTGGTGGGAGTCGTAAATGTGGCTCCTCCTGGAAGGAAAGGGGAGGAGCACTGCCTGTGAGAGCAAGCTGGCTTGGCAGAACTGGAAAAACCAGAAATTCAACCTTGTGCTGGGGGGAAACCACACCCCTTTGGGGCCAGAACAAAAATCTAAAAAGATGGATCATTCATAGAGCGGACTTGTGAAAATGTTATAAGTGATATCATTATTCTTGTGATTTTTCTGTGCACATTTGAAGACGTGTTAGGACCCGGTGGTATGTTCAGGGGGGGTTTTAGCGGAAAAGAGGATATTACTCTAAATGTATGTATGTTAAAAATCTGACACTCCACCACCTAATGCCCACATGCTTTGCGAACAGTTGTGTAAATTCAGGGACAAATCCAATATTGGTAACCCGACCAAAAAGTGAAATATGTTGCCATTTCTGAATGCAAGCCCCCAGGAAGAGCAGAGTTTGAACAGGGGATACCTCATGTGATATGTGATGGGTGCATGTAATTTTAAACAACTGTGTACCTGTGCAAATATGTCTTTAGGTCAAATACAGATTGTGTGTAAAGTTGACAGGGGTGGGTTCTCTGTATCATAAACAGACCTCATCATGATGACACTTCATTTCATTCCCCCAATCAAGGGGAAGAGGAGGAAGTGGCCAATGACAAGTGGAGAGGGGTAGCGCCTAGAAAGCTAGCCTCCACACCCACTTTCAAAACACATAAAAGCAGACAGTCAGGACAGATAGAGACATTCAATTCCATTTGCTGCAACGCGCTCTGCCGGACCACACAACATCCAGAAGATACTAGATTCAACACTTAGACTTTAAAACTCCAAAGAACTTGATTCAGAACTCAAAGCAAGGGCCTAAACCCACAAACTGAGAACTCTTCTCAGTGGGCCTCAGCATCCAGCAAACCTAACAGCAGTAGCAGCATCCAGGAGCCGTGCAGATCAGCGCTGGGTCCAGAGAAAGCTGTGCAGAAAGATCCAGAAGCAGTGCTGTACCCAGAGAAAGCAGAGCAGTATCCAGAACCAGAGGCAGAGCAGAGCTGACCCAGACCGCTGTTCGCAGAACCAGAGAGCTGACCCAGACCGCTGTGCGCAGAGACCGCCCGTGGCGAGTGAAGAAAACCTGTTGACCAGATCCGTGGTGAGGCCCATTCTATTTCTAAATATATTGTGAGTACCTAGCAGAACTGTGCAGAACCAATCTCTTAGTTAAAGGATAGTTCCGGGACTTTTTTTTTATTGTCCCTACGGGTCGGCCATGTGTTTGTAAGCATAAATCGGTAGATCGTAGAAAACTTTCCTATGGACCTTACCCGACTTTTCGCCCATTATCGCACTCGAAATCAGCCGCCATTTTGTGATAATCCTATCATTTCGCCCCATCTACCTGGCTCACCTGCCTTTGCGGCACTAAATCAAATCCCCCGCCCCTGAGCCTGACATCAGCAGACGCGTACTGCCCATTTCCCAACGCCAAAGCACGTCTCGTGTCAACAATCGCTACGCCTCAGCTAATGACGTGTCGCCATGGAAATGGCAGGACGCCTCTTTCCCCAATAAGTATAAACAGACCGTTTCACAACACACAGCAGCAGATTTTCGATTCCATTCCTCTCTCTGTGTTACTTTGAGTATTCTGTGACTCGTTTCTGTGCTCTGGTCAGCTACCTTCCCTGCTTCTAGGCCTTGTGAACACCTGTACCATCTCTGTAAATTATTTTACTTTCTTTACCACACAATGGCTACAATAATGCTGTATATGTACGAGCCCGAGTACACAGAGGAGGAACTACTGGAAAGGCAAGCACGCGAAAACGATGGGGATTCGGACGGCAGTTGGGAGGACCAGTCAACGGATGAAGAGCCTGGACCATGTCGTATGGACGGCGTCTCCACCTGGTGCACGTGCAATCGGTGCGAGCTAATGCCAACTGAGGAGGAGAACTGCTGCTGCCGTGAAAATTCCGGGTGCTTGGCCTACATTTCGGAAAGCGAGCAAAGTCTGCAGGAAGGCGAGCAAAGTCCGCAATGCATCACCGAGCTGCCAGAGTTCAGGGAAGCCTGCCTCTCACGGACCGTGTTGAGGATGATGATGGTGCTTATGCACGAACTTCGCGGCACTGTTCGTCCGCGTAATCCGAGGAACGAGTAAGTATACTCTGGTTGTGATGTCAGTGATGCCACTACTATTTCATGGTCGTCTCCCACATATAAAATTACATCTACATATCATTCGAAGGCATGTAAATTGGTTCCATATAGTGCATTTTCTAGATATAATTTTTTTCAAAGAAAAATGACATGTTTTACCTGAATCGACATTGATAAGAAAGTTTTGTCAGTTTAATACAGTTTGCATCTTTCTTTTTCACAGGTGGTACAGGCTGGTGGCCTATCGTTGCTTCACTTGGTGACTTCACGGGAGGCTCGGACACCGCGTTCGGAGAGTAATACCTGCCTGTGCGGTACTTGCCATTAGACAACATTTCCCCAGCGACAGTGGACAATACCGCGGGTTTTCCCTGGATGTGCTGCAACCGGAACTTTACAATGTGTAATGTTTATTATTTATGTTCAATGGAAATTAAGATCTAAAATAAAGCCCAACATATATTTTAACAATGGTTGTTTTGATTTTTTAAATGAATCTAGTGTGTCTCCGTTGAATAGTCTTCCTGTGCCTTGTCTTGTCACACCATATGTCTCCGGCCAGCATCCTCCCTCACGCTGGCCGCCCACCTTCAATCCACATAACCGTTGAACCCATATATGCAGCAGTCATACATATATTATTTTGCGGGTTGGCATCAAGCGTTGGCAATAAAAAGCCGTTGGATTTTATTGATACAAAACATGGTTATAGGTAAATAATAAATATGGTTGATCATAATAAATCATCCTTTTGGGCACCGGGTACAGAGATGACCCCCATATATTCTCCTGGGAGGGTGAGGTATTTATAAACTCACCCCCCTGCCTTCCATGTAGTAGATCCTGCAGCCTGCCTCTTACATGCAGTTAGATGGCCTCTCCTTGGTGAGGCCCTGCGGCAAACGGGTCTTGTCTGCACGACCACCGCCCCAATCCACCCCCCGCCCTATCAAAGGCAGTTTGCACCGGGGTACTTGCGCTGGCAAGTGGAGCTGTCTGGGAGCGATAAAGGCCAAGAGGTGCCAAAGACCATGTACACTTCAAAGTGGTCTATAGAGCATGGGTTGTTGTTCCCATGTCTACCTCCAGACCCCGTGTCTCCTGCCAAGCATCCCCCCTCACGCTGGACGCCCCCCTGCAATCCACATAAGTGTGTCTCCATTCACGAGTCTTCCTGTGTCTTGTCTGCACGACCACCGCCCCAATCCACCCCCCGCCCTATCAAAGGCAGTTCGCACCGGGGTACTTGCGCTGGCAAGTGGAGCTGTCAGGGAGCGATAAAGGCCAAGAGGTGCCAAAGACCATGTACACTTCAAAGTGGTCTATAGAGCATGGGTTGTTGTTCCCATGTCTACCTCCAGACCCCGTGTCTCCTGCCAAGCATCCCCCCTCACGCTGGACGCCCCCCTGCAATCCACATAATGCCACGACATATACACGTCATTCATTCACAAACACACCCCTGTTTCGAATTCTTTATAACCCACTTCATATTTCTAATGAGAACTTCTTTGCGCTTTGCTAGTCAACCCGTGAAGGTGCTGCTTATCTGCTCTTCGTCTCTGTGAAATTCCGTGACCACTTCTGACCACTTCGAGCAAACTCGTCAGTTTGCAACCTGTGAACTGCTCCCTGTTCTACGACAAGAAACTACTCTGATCCCTGCATCTAACTGTTTGTTCGTCAAGGTAAGGCCATGTACCATAATCATTTTGCGTCCAATTTTTTAATTTATATCTATTTGCTAGTAGTCATCAAATTGCATCCATGTTTTCTTTTCGTTCACGACAGTACATGCAAGGAACTAGTCACATGTTCTGAGTTTAGTCAAATTATTTTTCTATTTTTTTTAAAGTTATTCAAATACTTATCCGCATGTGAATAACGTGTATAGTTCCAAGAACCAAAACGAACCTTGCATTGAACCTTTTATGTGTCATTTAATTTTTTAACACATTGGTATTCATAGAGAATTGTTGATCTTTACTTTTCAGAACTTTCCACAATGCCTGCCTGTTCCATTGGCGGTTGCCCTTCGAAGACCCATAATAAATCTGAAGGTACTATAATGCATGTTTTCCCTAAGACAATAGATCAGATAAGAGAATGGGTCCGATATTGCGGATATCCACCGTCTGAGCTTGAAAGTAGAGTCCTAGAAGTCTTTGCGGACAAGAGGGGTGATCGATACCGCATCTGCATCAGGCACTTTAGCTCAGACATGTACTCCACATCATTGCTAATAAAGAAGAAAACACTGCGAGCGAAGCGAAAATTGCTCTCAACCGCTATTCCCACTCTATTCGTCCACATCCCTCCACTGGTGAGTCAAGTTTACGGATTTAGCTCTCGGCCTTGCGGTAGTGTGTAGCATTAGCTAACAATAATTTCCCCATTTATGTATCCACTCAATATGAAGGCAGAAGATTCTCCATCCGTGTCGTTATTGCAGTCATCAGCCACTTCAAGCGCCTATCGGGTAATCTTACTTAGCTATTCTGCCACTGACTTGTTTTAGGCATGTAAATCAATAGTTTTAATTTATCGTGTAATTATTTTACCTAATGGTACACCACAGTACTCGTCCTCTAGTCTTTGTTTTCAGTTATAATTATTGTTATCCAAAATAATGCAAGTACTGTCTTTCAGGGAGATGCTGAGGAGTCCAACGCATTGACGACAACCGTTGATGTCACTCTGATGCTCGAGGTACGTTTCCGGACAGTTCCATCGATGGAGATCATCAGATCTTGCATTCTTGTAGCGTGATTGTTACACACAATGTTTCTTTCGTTTTTAGCCATTGATATGTCCTTCTGTCGTCGCCCTCCTATGTGTCTTCTTTTTTCAATATTGTGTTCATTACTAATGAAAGTCCTATGTTTCAGGGAGTCGATGGAGCATTAGTCCAAGAAGAAGGGGGAGCATGCAGTTACGGGTCGGCGCAACAGCTTGCAGAAGTGTGCACCGCAGTTACAGCGTCCCTTGATGTTCTTATGCATTTCGAGGTATGGATACTGACAGTTCGATCAAGCGAGATCAAATGACGTGATTACATCCGCTATACTTCCTTCTTTATTAACGCAAGTACTATGTTTCAGGGAGATGACGGAGCTTCTTCTACAAGAACATCACCCCTAGTAGTTGATGCAGATCTCTGGGTGGTGACACTTCCAACGATGGAGCAAATCGAATCATATTTAGATATCCATTATTTATTTTAGACAACTGATCATTTGTGCAGGTCTATTTAGATGAGCCGTTGACGCCTGCACAAAGTTTATGTTCTTTTTAACAAAATAGAAAACCATACTAATGCAATTACTGTGTTTCAGGGAGTTGCTGAAGCGTCATCTTCAATAATATCATCAATGGAAGTCTATGCGGAGCCCGAGGTATGGATCTTGACAGTTCCATCTAACTAGATCAACAATGCGTGAACTATTGTCGTTTGAATGTTCTACACAATGCGTTCATTCGTGTTTTGCTATTGAGATGTACGTATGGGTATTGGTCCCCAAGTACATTTTGTGTTTTCAATATTATTATACATACTAATGAAAGTTCTATGTTTCAGGGAGTCGATGGAGCGTCAGTGAGTGATGGATGTGCTTATCATGAAAATATAGTCGTTGCAGCGCGAGAGGAAGTGGAGACATGCACACACGAGTCGGAGCAACAGCGTCCAGATGTTGAAGTTCGAGGCAAGAAAGTTTCAAAGAAAAGAAAGCAAAAGAAGGTTAGTGTCCTGGTCACTATATTATGTTGTTTTTCACTGTCAATAGTTCAATACTGTAAGTTGTGTTTAAACTGAACATCCCTTTTCCAATCTGTCCTCTAGTTGCGAGTGGGTGTAAGAACTAGATCTACACAGACAGTGAAGCGAACGAGAGATGTTGCTTGTCAAACCTTTTGGCAGGGACTTGAGACTGGAGATGCATCGTGCCAATGGGAAGAATATGAAGTGATTGACAACGGAGCTATACCACCACCAGCCATTGATAGTGAATGTCCTCCTGGTAGTTTGGATGCAGTCGGAGATCAATTCACAGAATCCACACCCGCAAAAACTAAGAGCGCGAGAAAGTTGAAGAAATTGTTTTTTTCTCCCATCTCCGGACAAGGAACAGATGTTGCAATGGAAGAGAATGAAATGGACGACAATGAAACACCATCAATATCACTCAACATAGCGGAAGACGATATCAGAGATTGTACCTTTCATGTGAGTGACATGTCCTCAACGTTACAGGCCGAACCAGCTGGGATGCAGAGTGACAGTATAAGGAAAGAGGCCAAATTCATTGTATTCGATAGCTGTTTGATGGATATTATTATGATGATGAAATGTGGGCATTGGGTTGGTGGGGAAATATGTGGGGAGCCATTGATTAATGTGACTCGTGCAATTCGAGGCACTAACCTTAAAATACATGCCACCTGTACATAATAGCATCCATTCTCATGGTCTGCACAACCCATGCTGGGGCAACTGCCAGCAGGCAATCTACTTTGTGCAGCGGCCGCACTTTTTAGTGGTTCAAGTTTTAAAAAGTTACAGTATTTCTTTCAGTTTGTGGGAATCCATTTTATTGCGAAAACTCAGTTCTACAAATACCAAACCGATTATCTATTTCCAGCCATTAGCGAAGCTTGCAGAATGGAAAAAATGTCTATTGAAAGTACATTCGCGGGCAAATGGTTCAGGCTAGCCGGTGATGGACAGTGCGACAGCCCAGGATTTTCAGCCAAGTACTGCACCTACCACTTTCAGGACATGGAAAGTAAGAAAATTGTGAGTTCGGTGGTCGTGCAGGTGTCACAAAGTACATCCTCAGTGGCCATGGAGAAAGTTGGCTTTGTAGCATCATTGAAAGAACTACAATCGCGGGGAATGGTGATCGACCTGATAGCCACGGACAGACACGTTTCAATTGCCAAGACAATGAGAGAAGAGTACAAAAATATAAATCACCAATTTGACGTATGGCATCTTGCAAAAACAATCAATAAAAAATTGTCGGCTGCAGGAAAAAAAAAAGATATGCAAGGTATTTCACAGTGGTCCAAGTCAATCAGCAACCATCTTTGGTGGAGCTCAAAAACATGTGAAGGGTCGTTGGAAATTCTACTGGAAAAATGGCGGTCAGTAATGCTGCACTGTACCAACGTTCACCGCTGGTCGACAAACCAACATTTCCACAATTGTGAACATGGCCATTTGTCCACAGAGGAGGCACGGAAGAAGAAGTGGTTGATTCCTTCATCACCCACTCACAAAGCCATTGAAAAGATTGTATTTGATAAAACTATAACAAGAGATTTGAGGGGACTCACGGAATTCTGCCACACAGGAGATTTGGAGGTGTTCCACAATATGTGCCTAAAGTACAGGCCAAAACGATTGCATTTTGGCATGGAGGGCAGGATAAATCGGACTCTTCTAGCGGTCTTGGCACATAACCATAATGTTGGCCGTCAACAAAGTAGGACGACCGGAACTTTAGGGACGCTTCGCTACAATAAGGCCTTCACTAAAAGAAGTAAACAATGGGTGATCAAACCAGTGTTTGAGGATATGCAATATGAGTTTATTGAGAGACTTATCGTAGATGTCCTCGATAGGCACATACATGGAGTTGTGAACGAACCTCTGCAGGGGACAACTGCATTGCCACCCAACATTGCCTCTCTTCCATGTCCACCTAAAACAGAGCTCATTGAGAAATACACATCACGGTTTAAATGATTGTAATTTGATTGTCTGTTCTCTCGAGTCTCCTCATGTCGCAGGCCCACTGAATATGTGTATCTATGTAATGTGTAAATAAAAGTGATTGCTCAGTGTACATGCAATGTGTCTCTCCACCCTTGCCCCTCCCTTCACCGTGCAGTAGTGTGAACCACCCGGGTGTCACCTGTGACTTTGCTCTCGAGTCTCCTCATGTCGCAGGCCCATTGAATATGTGTATCTATGTAATGTGTAATTGAAAGTGATTGCTCAGTGTACATGCAATGTGTCTCTCCAACCTTGTTCATTTGCGCATTAAATTAAACCAAATAGTAATATAAATAATTTTTACAAAAAATATAGAATGTCTCCGTATTTATGGTTCTCTGGGGCTGCAAAGCACGCAGACAAGATGGCCTTACACTGACTGCAGCTAACTAGGAATGTGTGCTCGCTCGTTCAAAGTGAAGGTCAGCTGCTTTGATTTTTTGCTCGGGTGCCGGAACGGCCCACGACCCATTATAAGGTTCTATTGTTATTTGACCTTGACAGGCCGGGACCATCCCGAAAGACTACTTTTTGGCGGTATGGTGCAATAACGTAAGAAAAGATAATGAATACAATTTCAGAAACGATAGCCATGTTCATTAGAAGAAGTAACGTCGGCATAGAAGGAGTGGTATTTCGGGTCTGCCCTACACACAGACACAATGGAAAATGCAAATATAATGTAAGTAACTTTTGATGAGTTTATACCGCAATTTAATTACTATACAGTGGCTTTAAAGACGGGTTAAGTTGTACTTGTTCGTTCTATGTGGCATATTGTTTTGTACCGCACTATCTATCTTTTACGGAAGCACCTCAAAACCTGCACTGCCTCACTGTCAACCCCTGCACTGGGGGACTGTCTCAGTATCCTACAGCCCCCCCGTCCCAGCACTTGTTCTGCACTTACCTTGCACTTGCCACCAGCTAGCCCTATGTATTTATTATTTTATGCTACTTACCTTGTACTCCACTTCCCCCCCCCTCCCTGCCTCGCCACGCCTTCAAACACTTGTGTACACCCAGTAGCGCTGTCCTAGCTATGAAATGAATAATTTTAATAAAGATCTGATGGTGAGACTAATTTCATTTTTTATGTTTTTAAAATAGGTACATCGTTCATTATTGTCTGTGTCACGAGTACCAGACACCGGCGGACGGCTTTTACAACCGCCAGTTGCTTCTCCGCGTGAACAACGTTACCACCCTGACCATTTTATGGGACGATCGCCAAGTACAAGTATGCCCTTACGCGGTACTAACGGTTAGATGCAACATACCTACCGTTGTGGTGGCCTAGTGCCTCGTTGTTGGAACAGCCATGCGATTATCAGTGCGACCGAAGAGCTTATTTTTATCGTAAACCAACACCCTGTGTACTGCACACGAACATCGCTTCCCTCAAGACGAACTATTTTGGATCGAGAGCAAATAAAAATGCAAATCGCTGAATATTCTCTAAACATTTGATGTCCAATAAATGTACTTTGCCAAATGTACAATCTTGCCGTTTGCTTTTAAACCACAGTTTCACATTCCGAATTGTGGCGCTGTATTGTGAGATGATCTAAGACCCTGTGTACAGCAAAGGACCATCGCGTTCCTCAAAACGAACTTTTTGGAACGTGAGCAAATAAAAATGCAAATCGCTGAATATTCTCTAAACATTTGATGTCAAATAAATGTACTTTACCACATTTACAATCTTGCGGTTTGATTTAAAAGTACAGTTTCATATTCCGAATTGTGGCGCGCTGTGTTGTGAGCTGATCTGTGTTGATTTCCGGGTTCTGTGTGGAGTCGCGTAGAAGACGCCTGGGCGCGTTTGCCTACGCAGCACAGTCACGTCACGGATAGAGGCGGGGAATATGAATGTTTTGATAAAGTCTGTTTCAGGGGCGGGGGATTTGATTTAGTGCCGCAAAGGCAGGTGAGCCAGGTAGATGTGGGGAAATGATAGGATTATCTCAAAATGGAGGCTGATTTCGAGTGCGATAATGGGCGAAAAGTCGGGTAAGGTCCATAGGAAAGTTTTCTACGATCTATCGATTTATGCTTACAAACACATGGCCGACCCGTAGGGACAATAAAAAAAAAGTCCCGGAACTATCCTTTAAAATAATCTAATCCAAGCTATTTTAATCTAAGTAGAACTGCCTCCTAACTGTCACCTGTCATTTGCAAAGCTGTCACCTGTCATTTTCTAGTTGCAAGCTATAACCTGTCGCTTTGAACTTTTAAAATTTCAAATCCGAAAAACTACCTTTATTTAATCGTCCATATCTCTGGAACCGTTTGGGCTAGGAACTTGGTTTAATTTCCATCTAAAAGCTTAGAATCTTTCCTTTCCAACAAGCCTAGAACCGACTTCCTACTCCTCTCTGTAATCACGATTCACGCACCCGTGAATTTTGCCGCGATTTGCGATTTGGCCCGATTTCTTTACTTGTAAATAGATAGCTGCTTTTGCCTGAACAACTAAAATTTCGTTTGCCTCTTAAGAACCATCCCTGAATCATTGCTAGAGTGAGCCTGGACTAATATTAACTAGATACCACTCACCCTGAACCTCTAGAGGGAATTAAAAGCATTTTAGCATATTTTTCACTTCATTGCCAGCACATATAAAAGCATTTTGGGCCTGTGTTTCAAACTTCTGTAGTCTAAGCTTGCTGGGGTGAACTGAATTACATTTGATTGCATTTCTGAGAACTGTGTGCTTTTTCTTTCCATTTCCTTGCATTGCATAAAGGGGGGTAGTGGATTGCCAGAGAAAAGTGATTACATTGTTTTGTTGAAATCATATTGAGTATTTTCTGTATTGCATTTTCATTCAACATTGCATCCATCTGAACTCATATAAAGCATTCTCTACCACCTTATTCTTCTGTTCCTATTCACAAGTGTGCTAGTGCCAGACTACCCATTATTGATTACTGCTCAGATTAAGTGTGATATCCAATTATTAATTTATCATAAAGTGTGATATATATATATATATATTGTTTAAAATTCTCAAATAAACCTTTTAACTTGCAAAACAGAACTACTTCTTGGCTCAGTGGGGTCAGGGGGATTCCAAGAGAGGGGTGTTATATAGGGGTAGTCATCCAGAACGCATGAACTGGACATAAAGATATATCAATAAGGGTTTCCATTCAGTATCCCAGACTAGGCATTGAATTAGCTGTAGTGTTGAATTGAATCCTCTTACAAATGTTTTATTTTATCCGTCAGGTAGCTAGGTGCAGCATTGTTGAGAGCCTTATGTGTCAAGGAGATCATTTTAAGGTGGATTTTGTTGTCAGTAGAAAGCCATTTGTGTTGTCGCCTAATGGAAGAGATGTGCTCCCTCTTCTTTATGCCAAGTGCAGCTCTGAGAGCATTGTTTTGTAAAGTTTGGAGTCTTTGGGTAGTGGCTTTGTTGGCACCACTATAGAGGGCATTACAGTAGTCGAGTCGGGAAAGTATTAAGGCTCTCGCCAGGATCAGACAACTAGTATTGGATAGGAAGGGCTTACCTGCTCTTATCAATTTACAGGTGTAACCAGTAGTGGAGGCTAAGGAGTTGACCTGTTTGGTGAAGGACATGGTAGAATCAAGGTAAAAGCCAAGTGTTTTTACTTCCCTCGAGACTTTGATAACATTTCCATCTATGCTGAAAGCTGCGTAGTCTGGGCCCAATTTGTTAATGTTGGCTTGTGTACCCAGAATAATCAACTCTGTCTTATCATCTTTCAGACAGAGACCGTGAGTGGCCATCCATGCCTGAATGATAAGATACACTCTGTTCACCAACTCTCTGTCCCTGCTGTGATCCCCAGAAAGCGGCACGAGAATCTGTGTATCATCTGCATAGTTAGTGTAGGTGATACCTAGATTGTCCAGATCATCGAACAGAGGTTTGGTGAAAATATTGTATAGAGTAGGGGAGACGCAGGATCCCTGAGAGTAAAAATTTGAAAGTAAAAATGTCTGTCAAATTCATCACACAGTAGAAATGAGCCAAAGAGTAAAAAAAGAGGTGTGTTGTCGGAGGAGGTGGGTGGGAATGGGAGGACATCCCTATAGATTTCACTTGCCGATGGGCGTTAAATGGGTGAGACATGGCCAAACTACTGACATCCATCCTCATATGTCAATCTGCATTGAAAAGCATTATAATCCTGCATCCAAAGCCCCTATTTTAAGCTCTCATGTTAAAGCTCTTATTTTAATGACAATAGTTTCAGCTTCATAGGTAGTGCTTGCAGCACCACCTAATAGCCAACACTAAAAATGTCTGTACATTTCAGGACATATATACCAGTTTGGACAGCTACAGTAAGTATGTGAGACTTTGGCTGTTTCTGTATTCGGTTTGCTTTGCCAAATCTTCTGAAAACAGACTGCTTGTCTTTGCATAACTCGGTCTCAGAACAGATAGTCTTCTTCGGGACAAATGTATGACTGAGCATGTAGCTTCACAACAGACCTTGGTGGGAGGGTAGGTGACGTTTTGCCTGAGTGCCATTCTGGCCCATTTTCTACGCTGTGACAGCTAAAGCCTTTAGCTTTCAAGCAATTAACGTACTAGGTTTTTACAGTGCTGCTAATGCCATTTGCATTCCTCTTCTAACAGTGTAATAAGAGGTGTTATTGGTACCCAGTGTAATAGTACTAACGTCACTGCATTGACATGAGAAGGTAGAATGGCTGAGCTGGCCGTGCCAGGGTATCAAGCCAGTGTGCCATGCAGGCCAAAAGCAATCTGAAGCGAGCACTTTACTGGCTAAGCTATCTTGCCATTGTGCATAGCTGCTTGCACACGATGCAGGCACTGCAGTTCGGGATGGGCACATTTAGTGTTGGAGAAGTGAAATTGTTGATGTTTACCTTACATTTATCTTCATTCATGTCACGTTTTTTGGTGTTATTTCAGCAGTAAAATTAACTCTAAATTGCAAATAGTTCAAATATGCGAGTCGCTGTTTTGTGCTTTGTGAATGGCGCCACAGTGGGAGAATTAATTTAAGGATTTGGCCACCACTAAATGCAGACACTTGACTGGTTAGCATCCATCAAGGGTCTCCCCCCACCAGTGCTGGCCCGAGGTATGGGCAGTCTGTGCGGTGGCCCAGGGCCCTGCAGTCAGGAGGCCCGCAGGCACCACTGTCTGCCTCGGCTATACGTGGGCCCAGGACCCTGCAGTCAGGAGGCCCGCAGGCACCACTGTCTGCCTCAACTATACGTGGGCCCAGGACCCTGCAGTCAGGAGGCCCGCAGGCACCAGTGCCTGCCTCAATTATACCACATCACACTATTTTAAAGAGGGGCTGTGCTGCTTGCTTGTAGATTTGCGTTTTTTGGTTTGTCTGCGTGAGCCCACGTTGTCACGTTCCACGTCCTTGTGATGTTTCCTTATTAAGAAATGCAAAGGGTCATTTTTATTTTAAGAGCACACACAAAGCACCAGTTAGCTTCCTAAATCTATACTCTCCTCCAGGCCACTTAAAATATGTCACACAAAGCAGCTTTAAACGAACTACTTTCAGATGTTCATATTTAACACACCAAAAAGTGTTTTTATTTTTAGTAGAATGTAATATTTTCATCACATGATATATAAAGCCTGTATTTGGCAAACATTGAAACACAAACAGGTACCCTTTCCACACATTAGCTTTTGTTATTAGTCTAAGGGCCTCATTAGGAGTATGGAGGTAGCCATGCCGCTTTTGGCGGCATGGCTACCCCCATACCGGGTACCAGGTCCGGGTCCCGCAAAAGGGGACTTACCGGGCCTTTCTGCCCTTGGAGGGCCCGGTAAATACCTTTTGTGGGACCCCAACCCGGTACATCCCCATTCCCATTTGAGCCCCCATAGGGCTCAATCGGAATGGGGAGGATGCTAACAACGGGCCCGTTGTTAGCATCCTGGTCTGCTAGCGGGTCCCACTAAGGGCGCCTGGTCTGACCAGGCATCCAGAGCGGGACCCGCTGCAGACCTCGTAATAGGGCGGCCCGGAATGAACAGTGCCAGTCCCTTACCGGCACCGTTCATTCCGTGGCTGCCTGGGTCGTAATGAGGCCCTTTTAAGTCTTGAAAAGTATATTTTCAAAACACAAAGGCCCTTTTTTGCCTCCTGCCGAATTGCATTCTGCTATTTGAGTATCTCATTCCAGATGGGTGAGAATACTGCCATAATTGTACAGTTGAAAGCCAAAAATGGGGGTGAGGAGAAACGAAGGGAGGGCAAGCAAGTAATTTATACATTCCCAGGATGTGGTAAGAGGATGCACTCCTGGAGAGGTTACTTTCTCTCCGTGTGGCCATCGGTTGCTTTTCAGGGCAGAAGTAGAGGATACATGTGGTTGGGCACACCTTCTTCAGCGGGCAGACGCTACCCAGCTTGGGTGTTTTTACGGCTGGCAAAAGAGTTTGGCTACAAGGCTGCATTGCAACTGGTCCTCCCCCCAAACCGTCTAGTAGGTTTTTCTGTGGGATGACACTTTGCTGTATTAACGGTTAGCCCAGTGCTAGGTGGTGGTGGTCTGCGAAGGAGCACCAGTAGCACATACATTAGAATGTGGGCTAACCAACAACAATGTCTTTTCAAGTCCACTTACTGACTTTAAATAAACAACCTTGTTGATTGAGCTGTATGTTGGAAGGAGGTGTGTTCAAATTTTTGGTGACTCAGTGGCTCAAAGGTTAGCACAGGGGTTCACCAATGCCAAGGTTGCAAATGCTAGTTCCTGCATGAGCATGAAACACTTTAATTAGTCAATTGACCGGTTGGTTGGAAGTAAATTGATGAAATGACTAATTATCATAGCAGCCGTTGAAGCTGTATTAAAGTGGTTGGGTAAATGGTTGCTTAGATGTCGGAGCCTGATGGATATGGGCACGAGATGTGAAGTCCGCTTTCCGGTGTTGTGGCCCGGTCTTAAGGCATGCTGCTGGTGTGTGTGGGGCTTAGAGGCAGGTAAACACTTGCTAGAAAGGAGGAATCTTTGTGCTTGAGTGCCATCAGGGTCGGGTTACGCCAGGCCTCCCCAAGGTACACCCGTGTATGATGGTATGTGGTTCTTATGGGCTAGTTTGAAGTATCCTGCAGATCCCTCAATGAAACCCTGCCTAGGGTCTCCTCCTAGGAGGCCAGGGGAAGGCAAACACTTCCTGATCCAAACTCTGGAGGTTGTGTATTGCGAGAATATCACCTGGGAGGAGACAGAGCCCAGGGTGGTGAGGAGAGTCTGTGGGATCAAACACAGTATTTTTTCTCTGACAGGAAGATTCTTTCCAATGTACCTAAAGAGGTTATGTCTTATCGCCATTTTCATATCTCTCAACCACATATTAAATCTAAGGGTTTGAACCCTAAGGTTCTAAAATCAAAGCTCACTATACCAAAAGAAAGATCATTTTTGGTATCCCAAACTAAATACCCTCCTCAAAAACAAGGATGCAATACAAAGGATTATGGAAATGTCTTCTCTAAACCATCTTCCTATGTAAAGCTAAATTGCACATCCCCTCTGTTAAAAACCTTAAGGGAATTAAATCTACCCATACAAGTAATTCAGAAGTAGAAAAACCTAACTTTGTTGAAAAGAACTACATGTCCCAGAATCCTAGGGTACTGAGACGAGGAAGTGGGCTGAAGAGGCATGCAGGTGTAGTAGTCAGGCAATTAAGCCTAGTAGCCATTGTAGCAGTCAGGCAATTAAGGCTAACAGCCTGCACCTGAAGCCTATTGCCAAGCCTGTAAGGCACAATAGGCCCCTGCAGAGAGCAGGGATCTGTGTGATTTGGCTGTGGCATAATTATTTGCTGTGGTATTGGCTGTGATCAATTTCACTGCGAAACACAATTTATCTGTGGCCATAATCCACAAATCCATGTTCTCCCACATCCCCCAATACATCCCCAGCCCTCCCACACTTGCCTTTTGCTTCTGACCCTGCAGCGTCAGTTCCATCCCTCTTACATATGTCGGATTGGACGCTGCGGGTGTGCTTGTCTCTTTTTTTCTTCCCCCACCTTCAGTTCTCAGGAAGCAGGAGACACGGCTGCTTCCCCCCCAAGGCAAGCACTACTGAACATGGGGAGTGGGGGACAACCCTGCAACCTCATCTCCCCATTTTCGGTAGTGATTACCCAATTTGATTGATTTCAATCGATCTAATGGTACTGGCTAAATTCAGCCAGATAAACCAGTTGATCATTTAAAATCTATCAAATTGGGTAATACTAGAAGCAGGAGTAGAAGGAGCTGATACAGGAGTTAGAAAGGTGTCAGCAGCAGAGGGCAAGCAGGAGTTTGGCAAATCACGAGGAAGTAGCAGAATAGAAGGGACACCGGAGCATGGAGAAAGCAGATTTTACCCGCAAGCACTGAGAGAATTTTTTTCTGTCATACTCTCCACTGTAGAGGCTGTGCAGTGGAAGATGTAGTGGAAGCTGAGTCTTCCCTATGTGAGCCGAGTTGCTGTGATTGCAGAACCGTGACCGTGTTGGAGCCTAAATCCAGAAGCAGAAGGCAAGCCGAGGGTCTGGGTAGAAAATGAAACTCCCAATTGAACTGGCCGGACTGGAGACACCTGTGTTGGAGAAGGGTGTGGGTCTCAAGTGAGCCAGAAGTAGTAGCAGTGGTTGAGGAAGTCGGAGTAGCAGAACAACCCACAAAAGCAGTGTCCCTGAATCCGGTGAGTGAAGCACAGTGTTCAAATACACTTCACAAGCCTTGCCGGTAACTGTAGCCAGATTCTAATGGACTCCAGTAATGTTTAAAGTGAGCAAAAGCTGTCGATATAATTTAAGTTCAGTTAACAATGTAATTGTAACACTTGCGCTTGTCATGAAAGCTTCAACACACACGTGAGAAAACAAAAGTGTTTAAACTCATTGTTGAACCTTGTAAAATCTGTTGCAGACTAACAGAGTGGTCACGTGTCCTTAATCAAGCAGGAGGAACGCTTGTCAGACCATTACCGAATACCGAACATTGAAGTTTCACAAGTTCCAAGTAACTTAGAGTGAAATCTAAATCAAAGGAAGGCCGCGTGTGCTCAATTGTGTATCCCGAAAGAAATCAGAGTTGCATCCTTTAATATCACACAGGAATACAGTTCTATTTACAACTCTAAACTTGTAAATCTACCTTAAAGAGAGGTTGCGTGTGCCCCAATTGTTTTTCACTTAAAAGACTGAATCCTATACTGTATCCAGAGTTGACATTCTTTCTAAATCCAAGAAGTCTAAAATACTGAAGAGAAGAACAAGCATTATCCAAGCCAAGAGGCAACCCCTTCTGATAGTGAAACCATTCTTGGTAGGAGTTAGAAAGCTATCCACCTACACTGTGACATTTTTAACTGCCAAGTGGCCTAAGCTACAAGTGTGCCATTCTTACCTGAAGCTGAAAGAGTGGCACTACGGCTTCTGGGTAATTACTTGGGCAGAAAAGGTGTGAGTAAAGCTGGGGAAGGGGAGTTACATACTTGTGAAATATATTCAGAAGTAGATTACAACCTGTGATGCAAACGAATGCTCAAGCTGAAAAGAAGCGAGTGTTGTGGACAGAAGCAGGTTGTTCTTGTGGCAGTCAGAGAGCCAGAGGAGGCTACCCCTTTTTAGAAAGTCTTTGAAAGGTAGAGCGCCTTGCCTACCTGATAAGGTTGAAGTGCCTTGTCAATACCTGCTTAATAACTTAAAAGTACAAAGAACTGGTAGTAGTACTTGAACTATGGTGGTATAATAGGTTGCCATAGTGGATGTCACATTGAAGTGGTTTGAAGTAGCAGCACGCTGTTGGACAAAAGTGGCTGTTTCCATAGTAACAACAGCAGAAGGGTGGTTGTTGAAAGGGAAGCAGCAGCCCAAAGAAAAGCATCCTGACAAATATACCAAATATATTGCAGAAGTGCTAACTAAATATAAAGTTGTAGAAGTAGAAGTCCTAAAGGATGGTGTATTATTGTCATTGAGGAAATATTGCACTTTCTTTTGAACTGTGACAAACTATCTTGAAGAAGAGACACATTATCGGCATAACCATGATTGCCATTGGTGCTGTTTTCTTTGCTGGGAGTTGGAAGGGGACCTTTTTACTCAGGTACAAAGAGCTGTTACCAGTGGATTTTTGCTTGATGATTGTTTTGCTTTTGATTTGGAACTGACAAGAACTGGCTCAAGGCTTTTCTTTTCCTTTCAACATTTTTGAAGTTGACTTTAAAGCCTGGGGAATGGATCTTACCCAGGACAGGTGAAGGCCATTCAAATATAGTTTAATATTGGTTATTACCTTGTCTTGCTATATCATTTCCTTTGTGTGTTTTGTTGTTTTGGGTGAGGGCCAGTTTATCCGTGTGAGAGATTCTTTGCTTAGTCTTTAGACTAGGTGGGGAATCCATTGGTAAAGTAGGGTAGGTGAGGCTTTGTTTGAAAATATTTACTTTAATAAAATGTTCTATTTTTAGAAAAGTACAAGGTTTGCCTGCCTTGCATTACTGACCCCTCACACTAGTCTGGACAGATGAATGCGTATCAATCATGGGCTTGGCCGAACAGGCTTCTGGGGATGCCTTGGGGGTTGGTGCGGCTCGGGGATGGGGCCACACTGGCCCACTCTGTCACACAACCCAGTTGATACGTGGGAGCACTTCATGGAGGGGGCTGGGCGATTGTGGGGTATCATAGGCCAAGTTGTCTGGGGCTACCCCCAGAGTACGTCCCAGTGAATGGAATCAGGGCTGTTTGCTATGGGGCCTAACAGGTCCTTAGGAACATACCAGAGGTTGGTGCCGGCTGAGTACGGGACCATACTGGCCCTCTGGCAGCTGACTCGTTAGGTGCGCAGGAGCAGCCCATGTGGGGATGAGGCTGGGCGATGGAGTGGAATCAGGGGCCAAATCGTGCGGGACCACACCCGGCATATATACCCTGGTGAGCAGGTTCATGGCTGATTGGTGTTCGGTCTGGCACACCAGTAGTTGGTGTGGGCCAGTGTGGCATCATAAGGCTTGGCGCTATGGGCCCCTTGGGCATAACAGTGATTGCTGCGGGCTGGACAGGTGGCCGTGCCGGGGCTCTCTGGCAACAGGTGTTTTAGTGGGATACTTGCCATTGGAACAAGCGTCACCTGGTTTTTCCATGTGGGCTTACTTTAGCCGGATTGCATGTGAAACTAAGCAGCATCACGCAGTCATATGCCTACTTGCTATTGCCTGAGAGGGGATGGGGTTGGATGAAGTTGGCTGTGGCCACGGGGATAGCAGCCAACTGCAGAGGAAAGGAGATGGTAACCAGTGCCTCAGAAGAGGAGGATGGCGAACCCGGCTGGCTTTCACCATGGGCGGGAGCAGGAACCAGCAGGGAAATGGAAGGGTTGTTTTTTTTGGCTCTGTTAGTTTGGGCTAGGGCAAGCACTGCTAGGTGCCCGGAATCCTAAGTCTTTGGGGGAGTGCCTTGGGGTCATATTGGCGGTAGGTAACAGGTTACTAGGAACGTACCAGTATTTGATGCGGGCTGGGTACAGGGCCATACTGGCCCTCTCTGGCAGCTGACTCGTCAGGTGTGCAGGAGTGGGCAATGGGTAGTGGCATCATGTGCCAAATCGCGCGGGACCACACCCAGCATATATACCCTGGTGAGCATGTTCATGGCTGTTTGGTGTTCGGTCTGGCACACCAGTGGTTGGTGTTGGCCAGTGTGACAGCATAAGCCTTGCCGCTGTGGGTTCCTGTGGAATACCGGTGATTGGTGTCGGCTGGACAGGTGGCCGTGCCGGCTCTTAGTCAACTGACCCCAGAGGTGCGCTGGAGAACATTGTATTGCATTTATACTAGTCCCAAACATTTGTAGAGTGATTTCCATCCTAGTTTGGGGTGGGGGCTC
This sequence comes from Ambystoma mexicanum, assembly GCF_040938575.1. Lineage (NCBI taxonomy): Eukaryota > Metazoa > Chordata > Amphibia > Caudata > Ambystomatidae > Ambystoma > Ambystoma mexicanum. Next base: position 1,407,084,276 of record NC_090931.1, on the reverse strand, counting down.
TGCAATCTACGATGAAGCAGTTATGGCAGCTGCTCTTGAGCGTTGCTTAGCAGATAGACGCACAGGGGTGGGAAGAATGGGGCTGGGGGATTGGTAAGGTCACAGGGTCACATCGTTCACACATGGCCATTCTTTGGGCATGGGGAGATTGGCAGAACCACCCCCCCCCCACGCATAAATTGTGGATTGTGAAATTGGGAATGTTGATTATTTGATGTCTTGCGTTATCTACACTTGCATTTTGTAAAGAAATGTGGCCTAAAGCCTTCCAGAATATATTGTGTTGTGTCTCTCTCCGTGGCCTTGCCACACGCATTTCCCACCAACAAGACCTACAAAACCACCTACAAAAGTGTCATCAAAACATATGTTTTGTATTGGGATGTTGTTTTGGTTCCATATCATAATGTCCTCTCAAAAATATCGCCATGCAAATAAAATCGCTGAAAAATTGCAGGTTTTTTGTGGGGACTTTATTACATGGAAGATGCAGGGGACATCCACGCAACCCCCAAACCCTTTTTTATTTTTCATGGGGGGCGGGGGACACCCCCGCAACCCCCACCTGCCCCTGTCCCTATATATATGGTCACTTATATAATGTTGCCACAACCTTTTCCCAGCGATATTATATACGGCGACCATATACATAGGGATATTATTACCTGATACCGTTGTTTTCCCAGGAATATTTTGCACTAGATTGTTGGGCTTAAAAGGTGGGTACCTTTTATAATTTGCCAGTTTACTCAATGGAAAGTCTCCCCTGTCAGGTCATTTTTCTGTTGTTGATTTCTGAATTCTTTTACATGCCAGTGCTCTTTTGTTTTGTGCACTTTCTTCTGATGGGAAAGGTCTAGGGAACACAACTTGTATATTGCGCTTACTGTGCGTATATTCATAGGTGCCAGCTTTTGATTTCCACTATGGGGGTAGAATTTCTGCCACTGAGTGAAGTGAGGGAGCTGTACCCATCCCCCGGTCGAAACACCACATATTACAGCAGATTTTGCAGCAGGAATAGGGGAAAAAAGCCATAGTTGTACAGGAGGTATGAACGTAACATCTCAGCTACAGTCACCTAACCTGCTCACTTGCCATTGCCACATTCTTCTATAGGATCCACTGCTTCCCCCTCCAATTCCTGCACCCCACCAAACAGTTTTGGCCTGCTCACCCCCTCCAATGAAGGCTCACGGGTTACATGGATGAGGCTCCCTTCTCATTTTGAAGTGAGCAGCACATGAACATTTTGCAAGATGCATGTTAATATGTCACCCAGCCTGATCCCAGGAGGAGAGCAGTCTGACATCCTGCCACATCCACTGATCTTGAGGATCACGCACTCGATACAGATTTGTGTTCTTCATTTTTGGTCGTCCCATGCAAATACTTTGTAGAATCTCCACAGGGGCAAAATGATACTGCTGTCCCCTTTGTTCAAGGAGAACGGGTACAACTGTGCCATCTGAGCCTGGGTACTTAGCTCCTATGCATTTATTGTTGAGTACCCAACATTTTTTAGGACTTGAGCACTGTTCATTTTGTTGACGTTTGTTGAAAGACCTGTGAAACCACATACTCTTTCCTCCTCAAGAACCTCCAGGTAAATAGTCTCTATTTAGACAATATACCCGAGGAGGGGCACATCTGGTAGGGTAATGCTCCCCAGGCCATAGTTAGAAGCCCGTGCGAAGCAAGTGCTTTAACGAAGCCCCGAGGGCATTACCATACCGGTAATGCTGCTCCTGCCAGGGTTATGTTGCCATTAGTGCCCCGGCACGTCATACCGGGGTACGAAGAGCAATTTTTCTCAAGTCGAGAAACAGCGCTGCAACAGTGTCTCGACTTGAGAAAAAAATTACGGCCGCCAGGGATTGGGGAGAAGGAACTACACATGGTGGACATTAAAACGGATACAAACAAAATTAACAAAGAAAATGGCCAACATGGAAAGGGAGAATTGACTACATGTAGTCCCTTCTCCCTTTCCATAGCATCCATTTGCAGAAATGTGGCAGTGCTAGGAGCCTTCTAAGACAGGTAAGGCCTGGGCGAGGGCCAATGAGCTTGCTTTTTACAAGCTCATTGACCCTCGCCAGATACTAATACACTATAAGGCAACTGCGTTATATTCAACTTGCCCCGTCAGCCCCAAGCCAAATCCCTGCCCTGACATGGCATCCTTGTAACCTGCTTGGACTTTATATCTTTTGACAGTCAAAGTAATCCTGATATGTAGCTTCTGAAATAAATGTATATGGCTCATTTTGACAATATGGACAAATATGCACACACAAATACAATTGTGAAATTTCTGTAAAAACAGCAGTTGGTTTCAGTTAGCAAAACAGAAACACCATATTTTTGGAATGCCTTCCAAAGTCAGATGGGTTTTTTCGACTCAAAGTTTCAAAAAGACCTTTTGCAAATAATATTTCTACAAATGTCATCTAAGTAGAGATGGGTTCAAGTTCCTGAATTGCAGACTGTTTTCAAATCCCAGCTATGTCACTTAACCAAACGGTGTGCTCCTGGCCAAATCCTTATATCTCACTGTTCCTTAGGCACCCAAATTAGAGGTCTCTACAAGAGGATCAGCTCACTCTGGCTGCTAGTTCAAAAACAGCCTCACTCCTGATATTTGCACATAGGCAAATGTTAACAGTGACAATTCATATACAGGACCTCAGAGTGTATTTCACTCCTGCCTTACTCATGGCCACGTGTTTTAATGTAACTTTCCATGATACCCAGGGGTCAAGTCCTAAAACTTAAAGTGGGGAGACCCATCAACAAACGCAATGGGATGTGAATTCGCCAGAAATTAGAAATCCAAGGTGAAATATGCATATTTCATTAAATTGACTTTGTTTAACCACCCAAATTGCACAGGACGAATGGCATTTTCCTTTCATAAAATCAACACACACACAAACTCCTAGAACCAGTACATATGTTTTCCCTGGAACTTGCAGTTACGAAATGTGACATTTCACCTTTAGTTGTTTGTTATTTGCGACATTTCACCTTTAGTTGTTTGTTTTTGTTCATCAGGTTATATAGTACAATGGAGGACTTTCAATGTTTCTCATTTTACCTTGAGTGTGGCTGAGTCCACCCCCTGAAAAAAGTGGGTGGACTCCATCCACCCGCGTGTACCCTCGACTTGAGCCTTGAGGTCCTTTGCATAATAAAAACTCATTCTGTGACCATTTCTGTAATATCACTGATGTCACCAGTTATTCAAATAAGGGGGGAGCGCACGTCTCATGCTGTCCAGGGCGGCTAGGGTGACCAGATTTCCAAAACGAAAAACCAGAACGACCAACAACATAAAAGAGCGACTACCACATCTCAGCCCACCAATTACCGTCCCTCCCCAACACGCCCCCACAACCACCACCCAATCATATTTCCAGGACTTCTCCTTACTATAAACTGTGCATGATCTCATGTGTGCAGTTTTGTCTGTGAATCTTGGCATGTTGATTCAAAACAAGCGTTTGATATCACTGATATTACATGGCTTGCTTTACAGTCATTTCGAAGCCAGTCTTTGTAGCCAGTCAGTAAGTATTGTGACTTGTACCTGAAAGGTTGGGAGATCGAGCCAATCCTCCAACTCCAACATTCAGAACGTGTTGTGAAAAATAATTACAATTAAAATTACCATAGTCATCCAAACATAAAATGAAAAAACTCCCGGGACCCCAAGACGGAGTGCGATTTCCCCGGACTGTCCCGGGAAAACCGGGACGCCTGGTTACCAGGGCCCCACAAACCCTAGGCCCTGCCTGCCACCAACCCCACCACCACAGGGGTGGCCCAACCTTAGACAACAGCCTCACCCGTGCCTTGTTTGAAAGGCTTGCGAAATGGCGTTTTCTGTCAAAGCACACACTTTTTGGGTTTCGTGGGCCGGGCTATGTTGTTAGTTCTCGATTTGCGCATAGCAAAATGAAGAGGGTGCTGCGCCAGAACATTTTCCTCCAAAGACAGAAAAAAAAGGATGTGAAAAAGCTGGTTTCGGTGGCACATGTCGAGGCACGCTGCGGTTACGGAGCTCTCAGACACGCAGCCGCAGCGAGGCTCCAGCGTCGCCCTCTTTCCCCAGGGATGGGATTGATGTAGGCGTGCGAGCGGGAGGCAGTCGTGCCCTGAGGCAGTCCTAATTTTAGACGCAACGTGATCCCGGTTCAGAGCATGTCTTATTGTGTTTTCAGACAGTGAGTGATAAGGAACTGCAAGCTCTCTATCCTGGCCCTCCGGTTTCGGTGAAACACCTGCCGCTTCGGGGCTGAGTCAGCAACCACACTGCGCCATGTCAGGTGCAGGACGGCCAGCGTTATTCGTGCTTGCTTGCGATGGGGCTCCCTGTGTGACAATGTAATGCAGGTGGGTCTTGAAAAAGAGGAACTGCAGATTTGTATAAAGTGGCACAGGGGTGGACAGGCTTACAGGGAACTCTGTAGATTTCCCAGTGGGGCTCTATCCCGTCAGCCTCTTGTGTGGGGGCCCTGGTTTTCTGTTCCTCATAGACTCCCTCCCAGTCACCGAACCCCTTTCCTTCCATCTCTCATCATCACCCATATCCATTGGAAGCAAAGAATGTGTTCTACATCATCTCGTGATTGGTGGGATTTGGTTTTCTTGTGTAATCTAAGGCCACTTTGAAAAACAGTTCCAGGGTGACATTTGTTTTCCCAGTCCACCACGCTCCATGCATCCTTGGAGAGTGCGGACGTACACAGTCCTATTGGTAGGGGGTGGAGGGCGAGGGGGGAGTGGGGGTGTGATCGGTTTACAATTCACTGAAGCCGAGCAAATTACGAGCATACATGCTTGTGCAAAGTCTGCAACAGCCCCCCCCCCCCCCGCGCCAGTCACCATGCATCCCCTCCCGCGTGCAGTGAGAAGTTCGATTCCATTAGGCAATCCGCCTGGTGAATGCACCTGCACTCAGACATATTCCATAGGGAATTATGTAATGCCGTCCACCAAGCACGGACATTGCGGATGGCATTTACGAATGATTTCACGAGAAGGTGTAAAAGCACACAGAAACCTTGGCATGTCAATTTTTCATGCAAAAAATACATCCATTCCAGCAATAAAAAATAAAAAAAAGAAAACTGTAAATAGAGGTTCGCCTGCACACGAGTACATACGTCAGACCTCCTGGCTGTACAATGTACCAGATGAAACAAAGTGAACCACATAGTGTTTGCCTAAAATAGCCAGGCTGCACTGCACTGCATTTCCACCCCTCTACGTGGCACTGCCGACTGCTTTCCAAGGCTAACGCAAGAGCATCCGCCGCCGCAGGCTTTGGGTCCCCATGCTGGCTTCGATGAGTGGTTTCGCTTGCTGTTTGAGGACACAGTCTGATATGGCATTTATAACGCGCCTATACACAAGTGTTTCAAGTGTCTGGTGAACGTCCTGCTGGTGTAAGGCTACCAGGTAACTCCACGTCACCTGGGACACGATGGCCCAGTTCAATATCTCATTACCACATTAAGGGCCCAATGCATGGAACTTTTCACTGGTGCAAAGTGACTTTTCATTGCCAACAAACACCCTGATTCCCAGAGCGGTGCAAAGTCTATTTCTTCAGTGCAAAGTGGTGCAAAAGTGCTGCAAACATACACTTTGCACCGCTCTGTGAATCAGGGTGTTTGTTGACAGTGCAAAGTCACTTTGCACCAGTGAAAAGTTCCACGAATCGGGCCCTAAATCCGTTGTGGGAGTTGTGGTCTTTGGTCACTCCCGTTGAATAAAATGAACTAAACTAAGACTGGACGGAAGTGTGCTGTCCCAGGGACACGGAGTCACCCGTAACCTTATGCTGGGGTTACCTTAGGCAGCACGTATAAAAAAGTACGTATTGAGTTTTATAAAGTAAGCCGAGCTGGATACAGACTCAGAGTGCTGTACAACAAGCGGCTAGAGTAAAAGGTTGCCTTTCTGCATGATCTGTGCATTCATGGAATTGTCAATGCAAAGTAACCGCACATGCAAGTCACGGCCAGAACGCCCACAACATGCCCCTACGCAAACCACAAAACAAACTTTGCGTCTACCTTTGCCTGACCATCCAGCACCCCTGAGAAATGCATGCGATCACCCATTAATTTGTATACACCCAAGTTACGATCATCACCACTCAAATGACTATCAGCACCAAGCAACTTACGATCAGCATCACTCAACTTGCGTGAACCCAAGTTACGAGGCGCTGATCATAACTTACAGAGGGCATGCAAGTTGAGTGATGCTGATCGTAAGTTGAGTGATGCTGATCGTAAGTTGAGCGATGCTGATCGTAAGTTGAGTGATGCTGATCATAAGTTCAGTGAAGCTGATCGTAAGGATCGTAACTTACAGAGGGCATGTAAGTTGAGTGATGCAAGTTGAGTGATGCTGATCGCAATTTATAGAGGGCATGCAAGTTGAGTGATGCTTATTGTAACTTACAGAGGGCATTCACGTTACGAGTGCTTGTAACTTGTGAGCATCAGCGTTTTGCATGCTCTGAGCTTTGGACTTTATGCCTGCTGCCATTTGACATATGGGTCCTGGGATTTGCGTGTGATTTTTTGATTGCTTGGCCGTGGACCGTCCCCCAACACACCCACATTTTAGTGTGTTCTTCCTCATTCTGCATGTTCCGCCCCCTGGTGGGGTCGCTACGTAGGCCCGGCCCACACTCTGCTTGGAGTCTCACACAAGGCATGCGTCCACTTGCAGAGACATGCCCAGCCTGCATGGAATCCACACAGGGCCCCGAAAAGTCCTGACCATTCGGTTCAATGAATCGCCGAACGGGTATTTGCGTGCAGATTGGCAGGTAAATTCCCAATTTTCCAAGCAAATATTTCCAGGAATCAGGCATAGTCCTTCCTTTATGAAGGGAAAAGCAAAACCACAAGCCCTAGCATGGAAAGATGAAAACAGGATTGGAAGAACCAATCACAGTTGTAAAGGGACAGCTCAGTGGACTGGGTGCCTAATGCCAGCAGAGAGCCGGGGCGCACCATCACAAATCTTGCTAAAACTTGAAAAAATAATGATATGATATGACATTTTATTTGTATCATGCTCGTACACAAGTGTTTCAGAGCGCGAGTAGGCAAGGGAGGGGAACAGGGGAGAACACAACACAACAACAACAGCGATGTTACTAGGCCCAGTGACATTGAGAACACGCAAGGGCATGGGAAAAAGTGCATGGAAGGGGGAGAGTGGAAAGTGCGGAGCAGAGTAGAGCAGATAAATAATAATAAATACAAATAAATAGAAAATGGAGGCAATAAACAGTGGTAGCGCAGCCAGCAAGTGGCAAGTGCTGTGTTTAAGACAGCAGACTGGCTAAGTCTGATAAGTGCTGAAGAAGAAGAACAATGTGGGGTGGGGGATGTAAGGGTACAGATACAGTCACCAGTGCAAGGAGTGGCCAGGAGGCAGTGCAGGAGGGTGGCAGGGTGAGCATGTACTTGGGCCCAGGGGACAAAGGGTGGCCAGGTGCACAGTGCCAAGAGAGGGCAGATCAGCAAGGGAGAGGCAGAGCGAAGGCAGAAGCAAAGAGGAAGGTCTTGAGGTTCTTCTGGAACAAGAAATGGTTCTTCTCAAGTTTTAGATTGGCAGGGAGGCTGTTCCAGAGGGAGGCCCCAGCCGAAGATAGAGATAAATAATAATAAATCAAAATAATAGAAAATGGAGGCAATAAACAGTGGTAGTGCAGCCTAAAAGTGGCAAGTGCTGTGTTTAAGGCAGCAGACTGGCTAAGTCTAAAAAGTGCAGAAAAAGAAGAAAAATGAGGGTGGGGACTGTAAATGTAAAAAGATCATTGGCAGCACACCAATCTTGAATGGCAGTTAGGCAGTCAGAGGTGAGAGAGGGAGAGGAGGTGAAAGAGGGCAGCTGAAAAATGAGTTGAGTGTCATCAGCGTAGCACTTGATATTTGAGCAGAATATGGCAATGAAGTGGACGAGAGTTTCCAGGTATTGGTTGAAAAGCCAGGGGGAGAGGTCAGACTCCTGGGGAACACCACAGGTAGAGAGGGAGATAGATGATAGGAAGGACCCCAGTTGGACCTGGGAGGGTCGGCCAGAGAGGAAAGAGGTCAGCCAGGCCAGAGCCTGATCAGTGATACCCAGGTTATCACAGAGACGGTTGAGCAGGATGGTGTGGTTGACCATGTCGAAGGCAGAAGAGAGATCAAGAAGGATGAGGACAGAGGGAATGTTAGAGTTCAGGTTAGAGAGCAGATCTTCACAGATATTCAGGAGAGCAGTTTCCGTGCTTCTGGCCGCTCTAAAGCCAGAGACAGCCAACAGAATCTGAATGAAGGTTCAGCTGAGAGATGGCCAGCTTTTCCAGGAGTTTGCCCAGAAAGGTGGTAATGGAAATTGGGTGATAGTTAGCCAGACAGGAAGGATCAGCTGTGGGTTTCTTGGGAAGAGGATGCACAAGGGAGTGCTTCAGAGAGGAGGGGAAAGATCCTGAGGCAAAGGAGTGGTTGCAAAAATCGGCAAGGGTTGGAGCGAGGGTCTCAATGTGGTCCTTGATGGTTTTAGAGGAACAGGGATGAACCTGTTTTGACGAGTCTTTCATAGATCGGACTTGTCTAGCGACCTCATCAGGGGAGAAAATAGGAAAGGAAGAGAAGGGCGGTGGGGTGGTTAAAGGGGTGTCTGCAAGCACAGACTGAGAGGGAATGGG